>NC_089823.1:122704911-123007411 GCF_035046505.1 Tiliqua scincoides | reverse complement strand
AGGTTTGTACTTCTCTCTTGTTGGCCTTCTGGTCACCCTCTCTCCCCCCAAAATATCCAGCATGTACTCCGTTGGTGTAGTTGCATGCTATGGAATGCCAGGGGATAGGATTGGGCTATTATTATTCACTTTAATGAATCACTGTTGTCCAGACTTTCATTTATGTCCTTACACACAGCACAATCCTGTACATGTTTGTTTAGAAGTGTTCAATGAGACCCATTAGCAAGTAAGTTTGTTTAGGATTGCAGCAATTGTTAAATTAATTTGACTTAAATGACTATGGGCACAATCCTAACCTGCACTGGAGCAGGCAAGCCAAGACGCTTGCGCTGCATCCAACATGGGATTGCAACGAGCAGCGGCTGAGCCAGGGGCAAGGGGAAGCTCTTCCCCTTACCCGTAGGTAAGGGCTGCATGCCCCTATGGGTCTCCTTGGACTCGTGCCACCTCCGGAGGTGGCGCAAGTCCGAGGAGAGCAGAGTGGCTTGAAGCTGCTCCGCTCAGCCTGGGGACAGGGGTTGGGATCCGGCATAACTGCCGGGTCTTAGCCCCGCCCCCAGCTCCCTGCCGCCTGCCCCTGGGCCCACCCTCCCCTGCCCAGTAACGCCCCCTCACGCCCCCTCCCCACGCCCCCTCACGCCTACCTTTGCTGCTTGTGCCTGCGTGCTCGTGCCGGCAGAAGCGGTGGCGTGGAAGCTGCGGTGGAGGCTTCTGCCTCTCTCCGTGGGTTAGCGCATCGGGATGCGCTGACGCAGCTCCTGCCTAAGGAGGCGCAAACGTGCTTTACAGCACATTTGCGACTACTCCGGAGCACCTATAAGTGCCAGTTAGGATTGCTCCCTGTATTATGGGTCCCAGACTTTGCCCACAGCTGAAGACTTACAACTCTGCCCAGTGAGCTTTTCAAATAAATTTTGCAACTTCTCTTGATACCAACAGGAGTTCATATTAAGGATCATGAAAAAATATTATTTTCAGCTGTTCTTTAAAAGTCTTGTTGAACAGGAGAACAGATATACTATGCAAGCATAAGCTAGATTTCCAGGCTGAAATAACAACTCAAGGTTTCTGACCTTTAGCCTTCTTGTTCCATGCCCGTCAGTAACAGGAAAAAATACTGGGCTACCTTACAAGGTTATTGTGAGGATAATTGAGGTAATGTATGTAAAGTCTTTATAGCACTTATTAAAGGTGTTTTATATGACTATTAAGGAAGAAAAAAAGAAAAAAAATTCTGACAAAGGATCTTCTGAGTGGGAAGTGTTTTGAAGAAAAAAGTGCCTATTCTGAATTAATCTTCCTGACAACAATACCATTTTTAACATTCTCACAGAATGTGGGGCAGAATGAAAGGGCAATTGCACAGTTTGGGAAAACTGTCACAAAGGTTTTCAGTGTCAAGCTGGTGTTCTTTCAAAACAATGAACGCCTGCAATTTTCAGATCTCAAGAACTTCCCCTTCATTCCCACGCTTCATAATGTTCCATATGAGTTCTATTCTAATTTCATATGTACCAGAATGGATTCAGTCTGTGACAAAGGCAGCAACTAGAGATGTACAAAGGAGCCTAAGAAGCATTATTTGTCTTAGTAATGGCCCAATCTATGCAAAGAATGCGCTGGTGGAACACATGTTCTGCCACATTGCGCTGTTGCACAAGTGCCATAAAGTACTTTGTGATATAGTGTTCATTGCCAGCGTGCCAGAGGCACTGGCAGTCACAGGGCCGCCTGCCTGCCAGACCATGTAACTCCAGCACGGGGAGGGAGGAGGGTGGGTAGGGGGTGAAATGGGGAAAAGACGGATTTGGGGATGGATGAATCAGGACCAGGATGAGATCAACGGAACCAGTGCATGCCATATCCTAACCCCCTTCCCAGACTTGATCCACCTGCATAGATCAACTCAGATTTGTGCCAGCAACATTACTAGTGCAGGTTCAAGTTGACCCATTGTGGTTGCTGGGGCTTACAAGGAGACAAATGTCCCCTTACTCCGAGGTGATCTCAAGCAGCCCAAACACCTGCATTGATGTACAGGAGTTTACTTAGGAGTGGGCTGTTAATCTCTTCAAGCCAGTATAGTCTGGTGGCTCAGAGACTAAGGGCAATCCAGAGAAGTACTTGGGTCAGTGCAAGTCCCTTGCGCTGGCCCAGAAGGGTCGCAAACGTGCCGTAAAGCACATTTGTGCCTCCTCATGAGTTGGCTAGGCCAGAGTGTGGTGACGTGTTCGCCTGTGGACGCTGGCATAAGCTTCCATGGCAAAGGAGGCAATGAGTCTTGTGTTGGCTGAGTCTTGCATGGGCAGGGAGGAGGTGGGAGAGAGGCATTCTGCAGTGGGGGGAAGGTGGGCAGTTGGCGGCCTCAGGGGTGGACAAGTGGGGAGCAGGAGGCAGGGCTGGGAGCCAGCAGTTATGCCAGATCCCAGCCCCCATTCCTGGGGAGTTTGGAACTGCTTCAAGCCACTCTGCCCTCCTCTGACTTATGCCAGCTCAGGAGGTGGCGCAAGTCTGAGGAGACCCCTAGGGGCCAGGGTGCCTTACCCAGAGGTAAGGGGAAAAATTTCCCCTTACCTCTGGCTGAGCTACTTTGGACCCCTATCCTGAGCTGGATACAGTGCAAGCTTCAAGCTTGTTCCAGCGCAGGATAAGATTGCGCACAATCCTGAGCGCCCCTTCGGCCAGTGCAAGTCCCTTGTGTTGGCCAAAGTGTGTCACAAAAGTGTCATAAAACACTTTTGCGTAATTTTCGAGGACATAGGCCAGCGCACGGATGTGCACCAGCCTCCCCATGCTAATGTGAGCCCTGGGCTGGGTCAGTTTGCGTCGGCTGAGCTCAGCCAGTGCAGGGGTCTGGGGGGAGGCTGGGGAGGGCAGAGAGGACAAGGAAGGGAGGCATTTTGGGACAGGGGAGGGTGGACAGCAGGTGTTCCTGGGTGTGGACGTGGGCAGGGAGTGGTTGTGGGCAGGGCGTGGGAGGCGTTCCCAGGCTGCTCAAATTTGTCCTACCTCGTTAGGTAGTGCAGATCCAAGTAGACCCATTGGGGCTGCTGTGGCTCTCCTTGGGGTAAGGGGAAAAGGTTCCCCTTGCCTCGGACTGAGCCTCAGACAGCCCAAAACTTGTGCTGCATACAGCGCAGGCCCACTGGCATGCCTGTTCCAGTACAAGTTAGGATTGGGCTGTAAGTTGCACATCTGGACTTCATTTAATCAGACCTTGCATCTATCACAAACTCAACAGGTGGCCTTAGGCACATCACTCTCAACAGAAACATGGAGATACTAACAGCCCTATCCTCACTGACAGATCCACCAGAAGAATACATATTCTGCTGGCGGAAGTGCCTCATTGACAATATGCATATGGCCTCCAGTGCACATGGCTGGAGGCCATATGCATATACTACTGCCAACACTGGTAACTTGGCAAGAAGGGGCAGGGAGAGGGAGGAAAAGGGGAACGCTTGGTGTAGAGGTGGAATGAGGAGGAAAGGGGTGGATCCCAGTGACACTGGTGTGTGTCAGTTTCCTTTTCCGTATGCTCTTCCCTTCCCTTTACTCAGAGTTCCACCAGCAAAATGGCTGGTACAGATCCGATGAGGCCCATCTGAACAGCAGATGGACATGCCCATTTGGACATGAGGTTCCCCATGGTAAGGGAACAAAATCAGTTAAGAGACCTCCATTGCTACCCCCATCCCTCCATTGATAGTGGGAGTAGTTAGTATTGGGTTGTAATATTTACTCAACAGGGTTATTTTCATATTTATTATATGTTTTAATTGGTTGCACATGCTTTCTTTCTATGGTAAGCTGTCTTGGGTCACCTTTGGTGAAAAAAGCAAGTGTTGTTTTAAAATAATGATAAATAATATTCTTTGAGCTACAATAAAAAGTTCTTGATCTGCAGAAACGTTTACTGAGCTTTCAGCATCCTGGGTTCCATGGCTTTGCATATTTCCAAACTGCTAAAACTCAAGATAAAGGAAAGAAGTTGGGAGACAGTTTTTTTTTTTTTTTAATATATACTTGCTTTGGTGGAAAAGATTTCACAATATGAAAGAAAGTGGATCATTATATTAGCCATGAGAGAATTGCTACAAAGTTGCAGAGATTATGTGACACATCAGCAGCGGTTTCTGTCACACCAATCCCTTTTAGTGGCCGGTTTCAGAGGGAAAAATAGTTTTACCCTGATTACTTTGTCCTAAAGTGACTGATGCTGCTGATGGTTCAGTGTATTTGGAGGACAGCATGCAACGCATGAAGAATCAGCTTCCTTAGTTAAAACACTGCAAGAAATCAGAGAAGTATATTCTAGCCAAGGAGTTGAGACAGAGAAGATGAATAGCTCGCAAGAGATAAAACCCTCCCCCTCCGTTCCCTCAGGAAATGAGGTGGGCGCAGAGCAGGAGCATTCTTGCCCAATGACTTATTGTTTTCCTTTTACTCTAGAAATAGAGGCTGAAAGATTCTGGTGCTCCAAGTCCAAGCTCTCAATCTTCGGTTGCAAAAATAACAGTCAGGTGACACTGGAATTTGAAGCGAGCATCCTGAAATTCTTTTATTTTCTCTCAGAGGAAGATTACATTTCAATAAATTATTTTGAGCATTGACAATAGAGTGCAATCTGTCCGACAAAGCGCACTGTCCAACAAGCTTAACATCAAGGGGAAATGGAGTGGGCTTATGGCTAGTCCCCATTTCTAGGCACATTTACTGGATTTCCCATTACTTGACAAGCTGACTGCATGAAGTGACTCCATTAAGAGCATTTTTTTTAGGTGAGATAAGGTAAGGTGATATAGTAGTTTCATCTATGGTGTTCAATCTTGGATGTGCAGACCGCACAAATAATGAGGGTACATGTGTGAATCAGCACACAGAGCCCTGAGTAGTAATGTGGTGGGTGATATGTCTAATCTTTTTTTGTGGCTGGAATGAGACTTGAAGTAAGGGAAGGACTTCTTGCTATGAGCCAGGAAGCCTTCACTCCTAGTTCAGGTTTCACTCCAGTCACACATCCACTAGGTGACCTTAGAGAAAACCTCCCAGTCTCAGCCTCCTTTCAGTACAAAATCAGTACAAAACTTACATGCTTAGGCAAGAGTTTGCATTGTGTGCATGCAGGGGCCCTGAGGAAGCATCTCCTGTGCTGAACCATAGCAGAAGACCCTGGTTTCCCAATACTGTTCCAATTCATAAGCAAACAACCTATTATTTTCCATGATGTGTATAGCATTCTCTAACTGTTCCACTTTTAAAATATACTACTGTTCCCTTTATCACACACTTGGATCTGCCCTGTGGTTTTTTTTTGTTTTATTGCTCATTTGTTTTGTCCTCTCCATGCTCATTTGTTTTCCTGACTGTGGATACAGCCAGCTCATTTATCTAAGTAAAATTGTCCTTGACTGGTTTGTTCTCTCTTTGTTCTTCGTTCCTTACTGGCCACTCTGTAATACTATTGGATTCATTAACACACAGCCTTCATGCCTTTTCAAAAGAAGAACAGAGGTTAAAATAGCCTCAGCATAACAGCTTTCAAACCTAACTGTCCATATTAATGTTTTTAAAAGTTGTACTGATTGCATTTGTCTTACAGAACCAGCAAGAATGAATAAATATTGAACTAATGCAGTATTATCACAGGGCACAACTAAATCTGAAGCACAAAGTTGATTTGGCTCACAGACACCTCAATGGTTTGTCATATCCCTTGAACTTAAATGAGGAAGAGGGGATGGAGAAATTCTGCATTCAGATGATCAAAGTTGTTAGTTTTGCCTTTGAGTTAAGCATTCCATTCTGGAAAGAGTGTGGATTTCTCATATTTTGTGATGGGTGACTTTCGCGAAATCTACTGTCAATTAGCTAATAGACAGCAGTTGGAAAGGGGAATGGTGGTCGAAAGAAGCTCCTGCATTCCTTTAAAATGTGACTTTTTTAAGGGGGAGAGGAAAAAACTACTCTGTCATACTCAAAGTGAGCACTGCCATTACAAAAATGAAGGGAAGTGTCATTTGCATCATCTGGAAAGGCATTTGTTTTGTAAGGAATGAAAAATGAATGGACCCAATTCGCTGCATTTTTTCAATTCATTCTAAAACAAACGGACGCATCCCACAATATGTATTAATGCCTAAGCCAGCTCTTTCATTCCTTTCCCAGTCCCGTTCCTTTCCTAAGAACTTGGAAGTTTTTCAAATCCCCGTTCAAATTTTAGGTCTATCGCGGTTTATGGAGATGCTAGCTAGAGGGTTACCCAATGTTTACTGCTGATTTGCTGCTGATTACAGTCAGAATCTGGAAAAATATTGTGCTCTATAAAATCAACAGATTGGTGATAAGAATGCATCAGGTTGGCTCTGCTCCATTCACAGTTCAAGCCCCACTCTCTTCATCTGTCACTTATGCTGGTGCAGTGCTGTAAGTATCAAACTGCCTGCCTTAGCTTTCCATTAGTTATAAGTAGATAAGGTAATCTTTAGAACTAGCTCACTCTTGCTGTTATGTACACCATTTAAAGGCTGCCATTATGGATGAAAGAAACTCTTGGCTGATCTCCTGAGGGAGTCTGGAAAAGCACAACCTCCTTAAGCAGAGTCAGTAAGTCAATCTGCCTGCCTAGATACATACAGCCTCCCTGGGGGTAAAAAATCTTTGTACAAAGCATCTGGTAAATCTGTCTTATGGTGGAGTCATCTCCTGCATCTCAAATAAATCTGACCTTTATTGTGTTTTTTTTTAATTGAGAGAACACACCTGTGAAAGAATGCTGAGAAGAAAAACAATGGGCTTATCTCACGACCCAAACATAACCTACCTGTACACTGGTGGAGTACATGGTCAGCTGTGCAAGCTGTCACAAAAGTGCCATAAAGCACTTTGTGTTGGCGCACCTTCAAGTAGTGCTGATGGGATGGACAGAGACTTCCTGCTGGCCGCAGTAGCCAGAGCATTGCCCACCTGAGCAGGTGACTCTGGCACACGGGATGAAATGGGGAGAGGGGAGGGGTCATAATGGGGCAGGGGGAGGGAAGCAACAGAGGCAGGAGTGGATGGCTTGTGTGTGTGGGGGGGAGAGATGGGATTGGCAATGCTGGTGCATGCTGTATGTTCTCTCTCCTCTCAGATCCAATCTGCTGATACAGATCAACACAGACTTGAGTTGACCCACTGTGGTTGTTGCAGCTTACCCCAGGGCAAGGGAACAAATATCTCCTTACCTTGATACCTTACCCCAGCATCTGAAATTCCCCTACAGTACAGCATGCAGCAGAAGCTATACTGGCACTGGGAGAACTTAAGTAGTATAAGATTGCACATGTGACATTGTTCTTTCTTCTCCATTTTTCTTCCAGAGCTTCCAAAAAAACCTTTGAATAAAGCATCTTGTGAGTTCATCTTACGATCTATCTCAAATAAATTTAACCTCACATTGTCCAGTCCTGTGCCCAAATTGTGTCAGTGCCAGCAACACAACTGAGCTATCTGTCATACTCTAAGCTCATTCAACACAAAGGGAGAGGCAGAAAGATAAGCCTGAATAACTCTATGGGTGGGTCTATGCCTCCCTGGTTCATCCTGGTGATGGTTCCCTGACTGTCACCTCTGGAGGTGAATGGAGGTTACAATGCTTGACTCCTTACATGCCTGCTCACTGTAAAGTTGTTGTCTGGCCACCACTCCATGATTGGTAGATGGATCAATTATGGTGACAGAGTTACTGGGAGAGCTGCACCTCTGTAGAGTGTTTCAAGGCTGCTTTTGTTTCTGCCTCTCACTTTGTGCCGAATGAGGTGATGAGGTTTTAGAGTATGGCAGTATGGCAGGGTATGGTTTTAGGGTGATGAGGTTTTAGGGTTTTAGGGTATGGCAGTCCTCCCTGTTCTGCCCATGTCCCCATGGGCAGCACGCCATTTTGGAGCTTAGGTTGCCTGAAGTTGCATTGCACTGAGGTTATGCCAGCGCAGCTTTGCTCTGAAATTTGGAATCTGTGCATCAGTCAAACTAGGGCTACCCAAGTGTGACTTCATAGCAATTGGCACTGCTATCATTATATGCTGTACTGGAATTGCGGAGGTAGGATGTGGTGTCTGCAGGGCCCTTTAAGAGTTAAGGCCTGGGCTTTCAGCAAAGGGTGTGGTGCACAGCTGCAGCCACTAGTGGCAAGGAGGTGCCTGGTGATATAAGGAGCACCTGAGGCAGGAAGGGTTTGTGGATTGTAGTGGATAGAGAGTGGTGGAGGGAAGAGGAGACTGGCCAGCTGGCTAATAAGCCTCCTGGACTGCTGACTTACAGCTTTGCCTTGTGGACTGACCTTCTGGCTAATTGACCAACTGGTTATTAACTGACCCATGACTCTGCTGAGCAACCAAAGGACTGGCTAAGACTTACTGGACTTTTGACTGATTATCTGACTTACTGACAAATGGAGTACTTGAACATGCTGCAGAGTGCTGGAGAACTGAGGTGTGCTGCTGTACCTGGGAGGAGGGACCTCTACAGGTTAAACAGGCAAGCTACCCTGGTGGTGGAGTCTAGCAGTACTGCAGTAGAGAACTGGGGCCATTGTTGGGGAACCAAAGGGCAGCTAATTAGCTTAGAGTGGGCATAAGTTCTCAAAGTGAGGCTTGGATTGGGAATCTGGCAGAACAAATGCACCCTTGAAGCTGTACACCATATCCTACAGCACTCAGCATAGCATTTCTGAAGTATAGGATTGGGCTGCCCATTTAAACAATAGTCACTGAAAATTGTCATCACTCTTATCAAAGTATATTTTGACTTCATAAGATATGCTTTATTTATTTTATAGTAAAATCCTGGAAACTTATGCAAGAGATTCTGTACTATGTGTATTTGTATTAATGTATTCATACATTTTTTTAAGCATTATTTGCCAGTGCTATCCCCTCATCTATCACTGCTCATGTGTGCACACAGGTTTGAGATTGTCAGCCCCAGAATTTGAACCAAATTGGTGGAATTTACAGTAGGGATGGGAACTAAAGTCAGGTGGTGTGTTTTTTTTGTTGACTTGGAGACTCAAGATACCTGCATTGATGACTTGGGCACTGATTTGAGTCTGAGGCCTCTTGTCATGGCACTGATTCCCCATGTGTGTGCACTGGAGTCTGTGAATGGGTGTGCTTGCTTACTTTTTGTGCAATGGTTCCTTGTGGAACCATCATTTAGACCAGGTGAGCAGCAGGGAAGTTTCAGCCAGGAGGCAGGGAAGGGTTAATGTTTTGGTTTTGCCTCAAGTGAGGGGGGTGTGTGGGAGTGAGCTCTTTTCCTTTGATGTTCATTGGATGAAGGATGAGTGGTTAGGTTTTTTTTCTTTGACTGAGGTAAGGCAGAAGGTGGAGCCCAAGGGGGTTCTTGCCTCAGAATTGACTGGAGAAGCCCAGGGAGTGATCATGCTTTCCAACCACATGGCTGGCTCCTGTGGGCCCCAGTAGTGTACACCTGAGAAAGGGGGGGGGAGACAGCCTCCTCAGGTGGAAGCAGGTAGGGCAGTTGTGTTTTTCCATGGACAACAAGAGGGTCGTTCTGCTCCACCTGCCACCTCCACACTGCATATCCCTGTTCTGAAGGGGAGGGGGCTGCTTGGGGTAAGGCTCAACACATAGTGTTTTGCGAGGTGAGGTGCCCTGCAAAACTTAGAGCTTTGCATCCCATCTAGCTATGCTACTGGTGGGCACTGTTACTTGGGAGGAGGAAGCCTCCCTGAATGAGTGGCACTAATGGGACTACTTCTGAGTAGAGCTGCAAAGGATTGGGTTGTACTGGTAAGCCTCCCAGCTGCTATGTGTGATCCTCCTCTCTCTTCTGTCCCACTCTTACACAGTTTGTCCCACCCCCTCCCACTTTGTTTACAGATGACCAGGAGCATCAGGGGAGTGTTTAAAGAGAACTTTGACACACACACACACCCTGGCAGTAAAGGGAACTACTCAAGACTCAAGTCTTTTTGAGTCACCAAAATGATCTGGGTGACTTGGAAATTCTGCCTGTTATGACTTGTTTTCAAGTTGAGTTGTGGGGGTGGATACTCATGACTCAACTCGAGTCAAGGTGCTCTGGATTTGCCCATCCCTGGTAAGCAGGGAGGCCAGGACAGAGTGAATGTCTGTTGGGCCATTGAATGAATAGTGGACTAAACAACCTCAAAGTACCTCTAACTAGGCTAACAGTAACCATGAGACAGATGGGGAATGACCTGTCCTTAACTGGCTGGGTGAACACTGTCCTTCTGTGAATCAAAGCTGGGCTGAACGGCTTTGGGTCCCTGGGAAAAATGGAAAAACACAGTCAAAGTTCTTCTTCCAGAGCAGGACATCTGAACAAAGAACACAAAGATATTCCTGGATCAATAATGGTAACTGGGAGATCTCCCGGCTGTGTAGCAGGAGTTTTCTGGACATGACTGAGTCTGGACATGATTGGGCCACTGGGCAGTTACTGTAAGCTTACTGATCAATCCTGTCCTCGTGGTCTCCCTTCACACTGCTCAGGTCACCATCATGCAAGCTGCTCCAATGACAGGTGGATTGCTGCCAATGACATAGAAGCTAGTAAGCCCCAGGCTGGCAGCAGGCCAGACACCAGAGCAGGTAAGGTAGTGCAGGGGCAGATCAGTACAGGGATTGGGCTTGTTGGGGCAGGGCAAGTCTGAGTTGGATCTTGGCGGCAGTGGTGTCCATAAGATATGGAGTCCCTGTCCTAGGCCCAGTGCATCCCCTTTGGACCTAACAGACTTATGCCAGCAAAATAACTGGCATAGATCCAAGTAGGCCCTTTGGAGGCCAGGGAGCAGCAGAGGAGACGAGCAAAAAATTTCTATATTTACCTGTGCCTACAGGACTGGTCCTTAGCCAGTCAGCAGGGTGCTGGGGAGGCTGATTCAGCATCCCTGAATCGTGCAGGCTGGCCAAGGATAGGATTGGGTCCTTAATTTATTATGAAGGAAGATTTGTGTTTGCAAGCAAGTTTATGCCTAGGTTCCCCACCTAGGCATAAACTTGCTTGCAAACACAAATCTTGCAAGGTGACTCACAGATGCCCTGCAGTGCTTCAGCCTTCCATTCTGATGTATGGGCTTAGTTAGCATGCTGTTGATTAGAAGGAGCTGTGGCTCACCCCCCTCAAGGGAGATGTCCTGACTGACCCTCTGGAATGTCTGTTAAGGAACCAAGATGGTTCAGGAGAGATTGTGCATGTTTAGAAATGGAGGTCACTGGCAATAACAAATAGTATGAAGTGGAAAGTGTGACTGCAACCAAGTGGTTGAAAGCAAGCAAGCATATCATATATGTTCCCCCCTCTAAGACCAGGGGCTGGCTGTGGCTTCCTATTGAGAGTGTGCATTATACTAAATTTGGTTCAGGTGCCACATACTGTAAAATAGCTATCGGAGCTGAGTCCCAAGTGTAATTTGCCCTGGGACTATACAATTGAGCTGGGTGGAAGTACTCTGGCTCCAACCCCATACAAGGTACGCTTATTTTTGAGGAGGAAATTTTGAAAAAGAATTGAAAAATTCTGAAGACTTTGCTGCTATTCACAGGTTTTGCCTACAATGATTTCAGTGTATTGTCAAAGCTCATTGTTGACACTGGGACTTATGCCTTGAACAATACTTGCTTATCTAGCCCCATAATTGATATTTCTGTTCATCAGTAGCAAAGGAGCACCAGACAGAGACAGAAATTCAAGGGCAAGTTCCTGCTTCACTCCAGTACAAATTTACTAAAGGGTCTTGTTGAAATGCTTACTATGCTTTGGATATTTACTGGTTTGGTGAACGTCTGTGTGATGTTGGTGTTGGTGCAAGTGTATCATTTTCCCTTACCATGTAAATAAGGGATGCCTAAGTGCACTTTGTAAATCCTGAGCATAATAATCAAAGTTAGAAGACAATTCAAGAAAAATAGAAATAGGTATTTTGACAAGGTTATAGTAGCTCATTGCTGTATATATGGATAATTGATATTTAACTGGGGCACAATCTTAACCCACTTTTCAGCACCAATATAAGGACAATGCAGCTCTGAGGTAAGGGAACAAACATTCCATGTTTGTGACTGCCACCCAACTGCAGGATGCAGCACACATCCCATTGTCACAGCTATGCCAGTGCTGGAAAGTGGGTTAGGATTTGGGCCTGGAAGTGCAGTTCTTATATATGGTTATCATAAAGACAATAATGTGAATTGGAAACCATTAGACTGTGTCTGATTTCACAAACCTTTAGTCAGGTAGACCAAAATGAAAAGGACCAACATTTTCCCAAACTATAGTCTATCCTAGGATGTCAGGGCAATTGCTAGGAGATTCAACATAACGTCATCTTTCAGTAGTTTTGGTTCAATTCAACCTGAACTGTTACTAACCTTGCATACCTAGGACAACTGCTACAGTGTGTTGTTTAGTTATAGCCCAATGCATTACCTCTAGTGGAACATGCATTCCACCAGCACTAACTGCTGCAAAAGCAATATAAAGTGGTTTCTGGCAGGTGCATGCTGCCAGTAGCGTGCTGCCAGGAAGGCCATGAAGACAGATGCAATGAACTCATTTAATTTCTCACAATCTCCAAGCCCTCTTCCCCTTCTCACCATCAGCAGGTGTACTGCTTCTCTAGCAGGTTTCCTGCTTCTAACATATTTGAAAAACATCTTTGAATTTAACATATTCCACTTATTGTTGCTGGCCATACACTCCTCAAAGTCTCTTGGCCGCCTTTTAAAACATCTTTTTAAACATTTCCTTGTAAACCACTTTGAGCTCTGGGAAGTCTACAAATTAAACAAACAAATGAATATTATGTGTGTTGTCATTAGTTGGCCCTGCCCATGAACCACCTGACTAGATGCTGGGAGTCATGTTGGAGAAAGGGAACAGGCCTGCGCCTAACAGCTGCTTTATGTGCAATGAGGTGCAAAGTGGTTTTATTAATGATTTTCACTTTCAGTTAATATAGAGGAAATATGGAAACAGAAGAGAGTTATAGAGTCAGTTTTCTGATTAGCATTGAGCAGTTGTCTGGTACCCATCTATTACCACAGATGCACCTTACACTTTAAAATGAATGCATGAACATCCCATTGGAAAAGGACCTGATGACAGACATGCTAGTTATGTCCTTATAGACAAACTTCTACAATTTATAACCAACTAGACACAGCCTGACAGCCATTATCTGTCACCTGCTAAGTGTTTGATAACACCAGGTAAGCAACACAGGTAAGAAACAAAGTCAAAAGGCTTTTCCCTCATAAGGTGAATTAAATGGCTGGTGAGCTAACTTTAACTTGGGAGCTCTGGAAACAGGGTGTATAGGCCTGCCTTGTAACTAATATAACATTTACCCCCACCTAAGAAAAAACTAAAACGTATCAAGCAAACACAGGCAACAATGAGAATTTCATCAAATATTTCAGCAATTATAACACAGCTTTACCTAAGAAGTAATAAAATACTTTATACTTCTACAAATACTTCTGATTAGAGGTGTTTGAAAACAGAGTTATTTACTTTACTCATTGTAAGCCAATTGTGTCCAGTAAGGGCGCAATCTAACCCCTTATGTCAGTGCTTTCCTGCACTGACATAAGGGCAATGCAGCTCTGAGGTAAGGGGACAAACAGTCCCTTACTTTGGGGGACAAACAGTCCCTTACTTTGAGGAGGCCTCCATGAGTGACACCCAACTGCAGGATACAGCACATGTCCCATTGGTACCACTATGCCAGTTCTGGAAAGCACTGATTGCGCCCTAAGACAATTGCGCCCTAAGATTGCCGTAGGGCAATCCTAAGGTGGCCTGAGCTGGCACAGCTGTCACTATACTGCATCTGAGTGTTGCAAATGTGCCATAAGGCATATTTGTGGCTACTCACAAGCCAGCAGCACAGGTCCAACAGTCTGCACAGGCCTGCTAGTGCCACATCCCATTCTAGCACCGGCCGGCACAGGTAAGGTTGCACTAGGTGGCACAGGGACTGGGAGAATGAGTTGAGGTGAGGAGCAGTGTTTGGGGACAGGGGAGTGAAGGACAAGGGGAGGATCAGGCCCAGAAGGGGAGTGGGATCAGTGGCGGTAACATGCACTGCATTCAAACCCCCTTTCTGGGCCAGGCAGGCCTACACAGGGCTTCTTAGATTTGTGCTGGCCCTAATCCCAGAAACTCCACAGGAACGACTGGGACTTTATAGACATACATTCAGCATTTGTATACTGCTTTTCTCATTGACTCTCCCAACACAATGTGAGTCTTACAGACTTAAGGTGGCTCATATAGGCAGGCTTTATTTATTAAATAAATTTAATATTTATATTAAAATATATATTTATAAAAATATTTATTTATATTTTTTTCAAATGAATTGTTCTACAAACACTTATAGAACCCTTCTGGATAGAATTCTTTGTGGCATGGTCATTGTATCTGGATATACCGGGTCATCTACAAACCTGCTCACAAACTGGTCATCATATCTGGATATACCTTCTGAACTTCCAGCAGGAGCAGCTTCAAGTTGATCAAGCTGTTAATCTTTTTCTTGGAAGCTGATGCTCCATACTCCTCCGCATTCCTGCAACATCGCTTCTGCACCCATCACTCTCACAGTCACAAGTCACAACAGCAACTCCTCCTGACTCTGTCCTCTCATGACAGCTTGTCAGCCCCTCCTCATCTCCCATCCAATTTTCAACCAGGACTGCTCCTGCTTAGCATTCTTAGGACAGTTTGGCACTGAGCATTCTTCAGCTCAATCACCAGACCATGGCCTACCCGTAGGAGACCTCCAACCACCTTCTGAGCTGCATTAGATGCAGCATAGGCTGTGCAGCCCTGCTGTGCCAGCACAGTTTAGGACTGGACTCCCTGGCTGTAATCCTACCTTGCTCACTGGAACTGAACACCTCTATATTTTGTATATGTAAGTTGAACAGGGGTAGCCATAATTATTCTTGTAAATGAAAAGATGATGTTTATGATCAGTTATAGCAAAGACCACCATTCCGCATGTCAAGCAGGCTTTTTTGTTTCTTTTTCTTTTTTCTAAACAACTGAGAGAAAAGAAACAAAATCAGCACTGAGAGGTTTAAATGCATCTAATAAACCCAGAGATTTATCTGATGCAGCCACTTTCCAAACTCAAGCAGAAATTTGAAACACTGAAGATGCAAAGCAGAAATGAATGATAAGCCTTCATTAGGAAATATCAGAAGAAGCTTAATTCCTTTTTCTTGGAGTGGAAGCATTAGTCTTTTGAATCAAAACAAATTCCATCAGTATTTTGTAAGATGGGCCTTGTTTGGTTTGTGAGCAGGTTTGTGGACTAGTCTGTGTGGTTTCTAGGCCTCCCTCATCCTCTTGTTCCTGCTGTGGGTGTTTCTGGCCAGTTAGGAAAAGGTGAGGGCTCCACTGTTGAGTGCTCAGTCTGGCTTCCAGTCTGCAACTCTGTGCGCTAAGCCAACAGCATCCTACTCAGGCGTGCAGCTCCTCGGCTGCCCGGGTGGGAAGTCTCGGGACTGGAGGATGTCATCCTGGAGAGGAGGGAAACAATCTCCTAGGGGGGACCCCTTCTCCAGGGGATGGGCCCGTATCCGAGCGCACTCGGGATACTCCTCGGTGGGAGGGGGGTCGGAGGCCAAATTTAGGCTTTTAGGCAGGAAGCTGAAAGCCAGGACCTCAAAGGTAGCGTTCTCTGAAGTGCTACCTGTTCCATGCGCAGGGCCAGCTAGGCAGGCGGAGATCAGGGGTCTCAATGCATGGATGAGACGGTGGTGTAGGGAGGAGGGGCTTAGATTTGTTAGGCACTGGGGAACATTTTGGGACAAGCGGGGCCTGTACAAGAGGGACAGGCTCCATTTGAACCAGATTAGAACCAGACTGCTGGCGCATAACATTAAAAAGGTGGCAGAGCAGCTTTTAAACTGATCCCTGGGGGAAGGCCGACAGGAGCCGAGGGGCATCCGGTTCGGGACTCCTCATCCCTATGGGATGAGGATGGGGAGGTTAGAGAACAACAAGACAAAGGCAGGGTAGGAGAAGAAATTGGGAAAGGTAGGGTGATGGGATGTGATAGACGGTTTGGCACAATGAGAGGATGCGGGGACAAAGGAGCGAATAAGCAGCCCATCCTAGGGCATTCCGTGTATAAATGCTTTTATGCGAATGCCCGAAGTCTACGAGCAAAGGTGGGAGAACTGGAATGTCTGGTGACAAGGGAAAATATTGACATAGTGGGCATAATGGAAACCTGGTGGAATGCGGAGAATCAGTGGGATACCGCAATCCCGGGCTATAAACTCTACAGGAGGGACAGGCAGGGGCGTGTTGGAGGTGGGGTGGCCGTTTATGTTAAGGAAGGGATAGAATCCAGCAAAGTAGAGATTGAAGGTGGGTCCGACTCCACCGTAGAATCTCTGTGGGTTAAATTACCAGGCTTGTGCAGCGATGTAATACTGGGGGCGTGCTATCGTCCTCCAGATCAGAAATCTGATGGGGACCTTGAAATGAGGAAACAGATCAGGGAGGTGACAAGGAGGGACAGGGTTGTAATCATGGGGGACTTCAATTATCCACATATTGACTGGGTCAATTTGTGTTCTGGTCACGATAAGGAAACCGGATTTCTTGACGTGCTAAATGACTGTGGCTTAGATCAGCTAGTCACGGAGCCCACCAGAGGACAGGTGACTCTGGATTTAATATTGTGCGGTATGCAGGACCTGGTAAACGTTACTGAGCCATTGGGGAACAGTGATCATGCTGCGATCCGTTTTGACGTGCACGTTGGGGGAAGAATACCAGGCAAATCTCTAACAAAAACCCTTGACTTCCGACGGGCAGACTTCCCTCAAATGAAAGGGTTGGTAAAAAGAGTCCAATCTCTCCAGAGTGCATGGAGGCTGCTTAAAACAACAGTAATAGAGGCCCAGCAGAGGTGTATACCGCAAAGAAAGAAGGGTTCCACTAAATCCAGGAGGGTGCCCGCATGGCTAACCAGCCAAGTTAGAGAGGCTGTGAAGGGCAAGGAAGCTTCCTTCCGTAAATGGAAGTCTTGCCCTAATGAGGAGAATAAAAAGGAACATAAACTGTGGCAAAAGAAATGTAAGAAGGTGATACAGGAGGCCAAGCGAGACTATGAGGAACGCATGGCCGGCAACATTAAGGGGAATAATAAAAGCTTCTTCAAATATGTTAGAAGCAGGAAACCCGCCAGAGAAGCGGTTGGCCCTCTGGATGGTGAGGGAGGGAAAGGGGAGAAATTAAATGAGTTCTTTGCATCTGTCTTCACGGCAGAAGACCTCGGGCAGATACCGCTGCCCGAACGGCCCCTCCTGACCGAGGAGTTAAGTCAGATAGAGGTTAAAAGAGAAGATGTTTCAGACCTCATTGATAAATTAAAGATCAATAAGTCACCGGGCCCTGATGGCATCCACCCAAGGGTTATTAAGGAATTGAAGAATGAAGTTGCAGATCTGTTGACTAAGGTATGCAACTTGTCCCTCAAAACTGCCATGGTGCCAGAAGATTGGAGGATAGCAAATGTCACGCCTATTTTTAAAAAGGGAAAGAGGGGGGGACCTGGGAAACTATAGGCCGGTCAGCCTAACATCCATACCGGGTAAGATGGTGGAATGCCTCATCAAAGATAGGATCTCAAAACACATAGACAAACAGGCCTTGCTGAGGGAGAGTCAGCATAGCTTCTGTAAGGGTAAGTCTTGCCTCACGAACCTTATAGAATTCTTTGAAAAGGTCAACAGGCATGTGGATGCGGGAGAACCCGTGGACATTATATATCTGGACTTTCAGAAGGCGTTTGACACGGACCCTCACCAAAGGCTACTGAAAAAACTGCACAGGCAGGGAATTAGAGGACAGGTCCTCTCCTGGATTGAGAACTGGTTGGAGGCCAGGAAGCAGAGAGTGGGTGTCAATGGGCAATTTTCACAATGGAGAGAGGTGAAAAGCGGTGTGCCCCAAGGATCTGTCCTGGGACCGGTGCTTTTCAACCTCTTCATAAATGACCTGGAGACAGGGTTGAGCAGTGAAGTGGCTAAGTTTGCAGACGACACCAAACTTTTCCGAGTGGTGAAGACCAGAAGTGATTGTGAGGAGCTCCAGAAGGATCTCTCCAGACTGCCAGAATGGGCAGCAAAATGGCAGATGCGCTTCAATGTCAGTAAGTGTAAAGTCATGCACATTGGGGCAAAAAATCAAAACTTTAGATATAGGCTGATGGGTTCTGAGCTGTCTGTGACAGATCAGGAGAGAGATCTTGGGGTGGTGGTGGACAGGTCGATAAAAGTGTCGACCCAATGTGCGGCGGCAGTGAAGAAGGCCAGTTCTATGCTTGGGATCATTAGGAAGGGTATTGAGAACAAAACGGCTAATATTATAATGCCGTTGTACAAATCTATGGTAAGGCCACACCTGGAGTATTGTGTCCAGTTCTGGTCGCCGCATCTCAAAAAAGACATAGTGGAAATGGAAAAGGTGCAAAAGAGAGCGACTAAGATGATTACGGGGCTGGGGCACCTTCCTTATGAGGAAAGGCTACGGCGTTTGGGCCTCTTCAGCCTAGAAAAGAGATGCTTGAGGGGGGACATGATTGAGACATACAAAATTATGCAGGGAATGGACAGAGTGGATAGGGAGATGCTCTTTACACTCTCACATAATACCAAAACCAGGGGACATCCACTAAAATTGAGTGTTGGGCGGGTTAGGACAGACAAAAGAAAATATTTTGGTCGGCTTGTGGTCGGTCTGTGGAACTCCTTGCCACAGGATGTGGTGCTGGTGTCTAGCCTAGACGCCTTTAAAAGGGGATTGGACAAGTTTCTGGAGGAAAAATCCATAGGAAAACAAGCCATGATGTGTATGCGCAACCTCCTGATTTTAGAAATGGGTTATGTCAGAATGCCAGATGCAGGGGAGGGCACCAGGATGAGGTCTCTTGTTATCTGGTGTGCTCCCTGGGGCATTTGGTGGGCCGCTGTGAGATACAGGAAGCTGGACTAGATGGGCCTATGGCCTGATCCAGTGGGGCTGTTCTTATGTTATGTTATGTACATTGTCTGAATGCTGCTGAGGCTCCTCTTGTGACTCATTCCAGTCTCTTCCTTAGCAAAAGCATTCCTACCAACTATATCCAACTATGGAGTCCATAGGGACTCCAACCCTAACTATAGAGATACTTGCCCATTTGCTTCACATGGCTGTCGTCTTACAAGCGAGCTATCTTTCTTCACGTGCTCTTTGATCTGCTCAAAGAGATATTCCTTGGACCATGTGCGTTTGTGTGGGTGAGGTGAGGGGACTTGAACCCTGCATGTAGGAGTCCTTGGTAGATCTTTTGCTGCTAATATCATGGTAGCTCTACCCCTGCTAATTGAGCAAAGAAGCACCTTTTAAAGTGGTGCGCTCTTATATTTAGCAGGTGGTCTCTCTTCACCTCAGCATGGTGTCTTTTCCCTTCTTATCTCTTTGTAGAATGTGAGCCATTTATTGATTTGTTTTTCTTTGTGAACTACTTTTTGTTGAAAAGCAGTATATTATTACTGGTGCGGTAGCATCCTTGTGTTGTCTGTGTTTATAAGTAGTGTCCTTGGGGCATTTTTCCCATGGTTGACAGGGATGCTTGATGCTATGTGCTCATTCCTAGTGGCTGGCAGAAGGGCCCTGTTACTTCCCTGTTGCTTGGTTTGCCCTGGCAATGTTTCTCTGGCCCCTGGCTGAGTGGATATGGTGATTGGCTTTTTGGACATCATGCCAATGATGTGCCAACATAACACCAATGATGCACTTTTGTCAGGACCATGAAATTGGTCCACATTGATAGTGTGTTTCAGCATTTCCTTCCTCACTGAGGTGTTACTGAGAAGACTACCAGTGTGACTGGGAGACTGAGTGGCCCCATTGGGCTTAGGCTGTAATGCACATTATGCTGGAGTCCGTGCAAAATTTGCACAGCATCCAAGTAGGATTGGGGTGGTATTATATGACATACATCTTCCTTGCTGATTATTGTGCCTACTCCTTTTCCCTATTTTTGTTAATAAACCATAATTTTTGCTCAGTTAGCTCTTGGGCATATTTCAGTACCTACACAATTTCAATTGCTCCAATAGTAGTTGTTGACATACCTTACATTTAATCAATATTTACACAGTACATGGTATGCTTAGTCTACCAACTTAATGTCAGAGCATAAATAATCTAGCCGACACTATCATTCAGTGCATCTTAGAACATACATTAAAGATCTTGGGATAGCACCGTAGTATTAAACTATCTCAGACTGAAGTCCGGAAGGTACCTACCTTGTAATATCACTATCCCACAATATGAATAGAATAAAACAAAGGCATAGAAACACAAGAGACAGATTAACCTGTGTATGTTTAAAATAAATTAGAATGAGGTAGGGAAAGAAGAATTCATTTCTTCAGTGCATCCATGAGGTTGGCTGAGGCAATCAGCTTGGGCACCAGATTGGTGAGAAACACCTCCATTCATTTACCCACACCCAGGAAATGAAAAAGAGGAAAGTGAAGAAGAGGAGAGCGGTAGACTACACTCTATTCCTTCATACTTCTTCTGCTCCATTCACCTCTCTCTCCCTTTTTCATTCCAGGGAGGGGAGGCTGACACTTCACCAGGTAAGGGGATGTGTGGTGTTTGTCCTGCTGTCTCAGGCTCCAGGTGAACTTGGGTAAACCCTACATCTATCAGTACATTGTAAAATACTGGCTTGCATATGTGGATTTATCAATTTTAGTTTGGGTTTTAGAGTACTTAAGGCAATATGACTTGAGAAGGGAATGTAAGACCCATGTGTTTCCAGCTACATCATTGCTTTCCTGAAACGGTTAAGCTGAGCCCACTGCTGAAGATGCTCAACCCAATCCTGAGCTGCCTGGGGTGTGCGGCTGCAGTGGCACCAAGAACAGCTGCTGCTGCATCCTGAGCGCCTCAGCATGCTGCGGGCGGTGCTTCAGGAGAAGGTGTCATACACTTGGTCTCACTCCCAGGGTTTTGGGTACTCAGAGTTGTTGGTTCTGAACCCTAGAGCCCTCAAAGATCCCTGTTTGGTAGTACTGCCAGTGCCTCAGTCCAGGGAAACCGAGACCCTCTAGGCTTAACTATATCCCTTGTAGGCACTGAGCACTTGCTTTACTTAAAGTCTCAGTCCTCAAGTTACTAGTCCACAATGAGGATTTTTGGTAGCTTGCTGAACGGCTAGGCAGGATTCTGAACCTTTGTTCCCAACAGACAATGAACCAACATGGTAAAAGGATTCTTACTTTATTAAGTACATAGGGTTACAAAAAGTTACAAAAGGCAGCAAATGCTAGAGGCATAAAAACTTCTAGGAAACATATCAGCATAAAACAACAAAGCTAACTGGCTAGCTCTATTATTCTCTGACTCTCACCTGGGTCAGCTTCTTTTGTAGATCCTCAGGCCCAGTTACCTATGGCCACATGGTCCTGGTGGGGCAGGATGTGCACCCACCACCTCTGTCACCAAGAGACAAGGAACAAGACCCTGTCCTCCAGAAGTGGGGCTGGAAGCTCGCCCTCTCAGCTCTTCCCTCCCCCTGGAGATCTACAGCTGCATTCCATCCTTGATGGGCGTCTTTCTGGCTGCCTAGGTGCTACATTATCACCTTCCATTGGGTTGTAAATTCCTAGCAGCTAGGAAATGCAAGCCACTTCTGTGTTACTGTTTTAGCTTGGTTCAGGCTTTGCAATGCTACTAGGCCTGAACTGTACATATTCATGACAGAAGAACTTTCGTTCCCTACACCTGGGTAAGGGAAGCAGCCCCTCAACGACTCACAATGGGTAAGGTAAAGCCATTCATGTAGGGCGCCATGCCCTACACAAACGGATAGGATCCGGTGGACCAGAGCTCTGATGGACCCGCCTCCCTGCCTCCCCGCTCCCTCCCTGGCACACCTCCTGCCCGCCCTATCTCTATCCCCCGCCTCCCTGTCACACTTCCTCTCTGTCCTCTGCCAGCCTCCCCCCTCCCCGGAACACCCCCACCCCGCCCTCGCTTACCATGCCACGGCTCAGTGGCCTTGAGACTGCCAAGCTAACCCTGGTGCCAGCCCAGCGCCGGCCAGTGCTGGGTTAGCACAGGCGGTAGCTCAGCAGTAGGACTCACAGACGTGCCTTATGGCAGGTTTGCAACAGTGCATGGCGGCACAAAGCCACTGCTCTAGCTCAGGATTGGGCTCTACGTTGTCTGCTAATTACATTTCCTTTCAACTGGAGGTGCAAAAAGGTACAGAACTGGGAGATGGCCAAATTAAGTGGCATGTTTGCGATAGTGCACACCAGCTGTGAGCCAGCGTACAAAGCTTAGGAATGGGCCCTCACCTAGGCAAAGGTAGAAACCAGAGACAAGAAAGGAGTTCAATTTACAAAGTACAGGCATGCCCCCTTATCCACTGGGGTTCTGTTCTGGATCTGGGAGTTCTACTTCCCTTGTCTCCAGAGGGGCCTCTGAGCTCAGCAGAGGCAGATGATGTCCATCTCTGTCCTCTGCCAAGCTCAAATTGAGTTCTAAAGCTTAAAAAAAATGCAGTTTCCAGTTTTGCAGGGAAACGAGAAGTGATGTTTTTAATGCCTTATAAGGCATTGGGAGGCCCAGGGAAGCCTCTGCTCCCCTCGCCTTTAGAGGGGGCACACTGGGGGGGGGGCAAATCCGATCCACAGATAAGTGAATTCATATATACAGGATCTGTGGATACGGGGGCCCCTGTATATTACTTTGCCACTTTAAAATCTATTCAGTAATATGAAACCTGGGAACATTTTTAATGATTAATTACTACAATAAAAATATCCCATGGCCAATTTTATGTGCAAGTTCAATGGGATCAACATGACTACTGATAAATGGGATCTGCTACTGCTGATAGACCATTTGGTTAAGAACATGACAGTAGGATGAGATAGATGAGCCTTCAAAAACAGCACCATTCAACCTCAGTATGGGTACAAAAGGTACCTTTAACCTGAGGAATCAGTACGTGACCCTCCATCCACTAGACAAGAGGACTAAACTGAAGTGAAACTGACAGTCAATTTCATAAATTTAACTGCTCCAACCAATTCTAGGCAAGACTGGGTTCCTTGTGTTGGTACACCATCTGCCACAATAATCTTAAGAGAATGGGAACAATCAAGAGATCTATCAAACATAGATTTTTTTTAGATGTCTACGGTCTAAGATATTTAATGCTCCTTAAATCTGTTCTCTTGAAATAATTTATTCATGCACAAAACATGGAATGGATTTTCATATACCCAGTCCAAACAGCCTAATCTTATTTGGGCCTCATGTTGCCAGAACTAGCCTTCTGGCAGTGTAAGGTCTTTTTATGGCTGTTGCAAAATGTGACACAATACGTGGAGGAACTGGGCCACTGTTGCAAGTGGCGAGCACCAGCCCTCCTGTAGTCCCTGGACATCCTTGGTGCTGGTAAGTAAACATGGTGGTGGAACAGGAAAAAGGGAGCAGAACAGATGGGACAGAATGGGAGTGGAACAAGGGCTTTAAGGGAGCAATATTGGTGGCAGTGGTGCCACCTATATCCTATCCCCATTCCAGACCTTGATAAACCTTCCTGGGTTCACTTGATAAAACTTCCTGGGTCTACTTGGACTTGCGTCCACAGACTTGGTAGTGTGGGCCCAAAGTAGACCTGTTCTAGTACAAATATTCCCTTACCCAAAGAAGAGCTCCAGGACTGCCTCTCCCCATAGGATGTACATGTGCTCTGGCAGCATAGGTGTATTGGCAGGGGAGGGAAAGAATAGAATTGGGGTCTATTCACCTTCACTGGGTTCCACTCCCTCCTGTTTCCCAAAGTGCCTTACCATTCTGCCCATCCTGCCCCATTCCATCCTTTCAGCTGACTCACCATCATCAGCAGGCACTCCTTGGTCTGCCAACGTGCACTAGGCTTCTATGGCATCTCCAGCAGCGGTCCTGAAGCACACAGCTTCACACACTTCTAAAGTACCTTTCGAAATGCTGGAAAGCATGCCCCACCATCAGAACCTGCCCCACCAATCCACACTCCTCCTGGGTCTGATCCACCATTCTCCCTATCCAGGACCCTGTGTGGCATGAACACTACCTTAACTCCAGAGCCCAAGTCAACCAGGTTGGTAGAACTGTGTTTCTGTCCAGACTTGGACCTACTGGGTAGACCTGGGCTTCCATTCCAACTCTGCCCTGCCCAGTGGATATTTCCCTAGTGCTCAACCGCTCCCCATCCCAGTGGGTTACCTTCTTTGCTGGTGTGTCAGTTTTGGGGGGCCACACACCCATGGCTCCCCCTTGAATTTGGCCCGTCCCCATCCCTGTCACCACCCTGAAGAACAGAAAGCTGCAGCAGCTTAAAACAGGTTATGTCAACAGCAGTACCACCCACATTTCAGAGTATGTTGCAAGCAGCAAAGTCTCTTGTGACACCACAGAGTTGATTATTTCTACCATAAATCTACAAATGTAATACATTCTACTTGGATATACAAAGCTGCGTTTGTTGCTTTAGGGCATTTCACATGATCACATACCAAGAAAGTGGAAAATGCATAGAAGATAGAAGGAAGAGTGGGAAGGAGATAAACAAAAAGACACTCTACCAGGAGCGAAAAAGCTGCCTCAGGCAACAGATTTGTGCCACCATTGAAGATGTCAGGCAGACATCAGATCTGAGCCAGAGGTAAAATCAGCCAGGAACTTCTCCTACACAAATCATATTAAAGTGAATGAGAGGCTATAAGTACAGAAGAAGCAGCTTTATGCTGTGTCAGATCATTGATTCATCTAGCTCAGTATTATGTACCCTGACTGGCAGGAATTCTTCAACGTCTCAGGCAGAGAGAAATCTTGTTTAGCTCTATTACCTGAGAGACTGGGAACTGTGAATCTAGGACCCACCAGTGGGTCATGACCCAATGTTTGGTGGTTTGCAAAACTGACAGGGCAGCTTAGGCTATGTGCATCAAGGGTTAAACAAACTGCCAGTTGTAGGCAGCACTGCTGCCCAGTCACTTGGGATGCCCTTGGGATTTATAAACCAGGAAGCAGCCTCTAGGCCTCTAAAAAATTTGAGAATAACAGTACTAAGCTATACCTCCCCTATGAACCTGACTAGTGATTAGAACTCTGATCTCATCCATTACTATCTATTCTGTCTGGTAGTGGCTTTCCCAACCTGAGATCCTTTGACTGGATACTCTGCTGATTGGACTAGGCTAGGGAGCACTTTATACATGAGCACTTTATCACACTATGGGCCCTCCACTGCACAGAGGAACAATACTGTTGCTCAGTGACAGGAAGCAAAGGACATTTGTAGAACTGCTTTTGCACAAGCCAGTTTGGATGATACTTTCACCTCTGAACAGCAAAAGATTTATGAGAATACCATGTCCTGGTTTCTCCCCTTGCTTCTGTTGGAGACTCCTTAAATTGGGAGTGACTGATTCATTTCAACAGCCCTCTCTATATACTGCTAACTTACTTTAAGAGTAAGTACTTTACTTACTTACTTACCTCCCTGCATTACAATCTCTGCACATGAACTGGAGGGTGTCCATGACTTTGTGTACCTTGGCTCAATGATCTCCGACACTCTTTCTCTTGATACCGAGCTAAACAAATGCATCGGTAAAGCAGCTACCACGTTTTCCAGACTCTCAAAGAGAGTCTGGTCCAACAAGAAGCTGACAGAACACACCAAGATCAGGTCTACAGAGCTTGTGTCTTGAGTACACTTCTGTACTGCAGCGAGTCATGGACTCTTCACTCACAATAGGAGAAGAAGCTGAACGCTTTCCACATGTGCTGCCTCCGATGCATCCTCACCATCACCTGGCAGGACAGAGTTCCAAACAACACAGTCCTGGAACAAGCTGGAATCCCTAGCATGTACGCACTGCTGAAACAGAGACGCCTGCGTTGGCTTGGTCATGTTGTGAGAATGGGCGATGGCTGGATCCCAAAGGATCTCCTCTATGGAGAACTTGTGCAGGGAAAGTGCTCTACAGATAGACCACAGCTGCTATACAAGGACATCTGCAAGACATCTGAAGGCCTTAGGAGTGGACCTCAACAGTTGGGAAACCCTGGCCTCTGAGAGGCCCGCTTGGAGGCAGGCTGTGCAGCATGGCCTTTCCCAGTTTGAAGAGACACTTTGCCAACAGTCTGAGGCAAAGAGGCAAAGAAGGAAGGCCTGTAGCCAGGGAGACACACCAGGGACAGACTATACTTGCTCCCAGTGTGGAAGGGATTGTCACTCCCGAATTGGCCTTTTCAGCCACACTAGACGCTGTTCCATAACCACTTTTCAGAGCGTGAAACCATAGTCTTCTGAGACTGAAGGATGCCAATGGTGACTTTAAGAGTACGCTAGGCAGTGCATGTAATAAATGGTTCAGGTGACCCCCTGTCACCACAACTGAGAAGACTTTCCTGTGATCAAAGGAAGGGTCAGGATGTGTACGTGCCATTTATTGCTTCTTTTTTGGTTTGGGGTTGGTGCTGAGTTTAAAGTCTTATTCAAGCCATCTCCTTGACAGAGTTAAGCATAATTTTTAGTACATTGTGATTCCTTCAGTGTGATACACACAATGTGCCTTACATTTTTCTGACACTTGAAGCTGCCTTGTACTGAATCAGACCATTGGTTCATATCTAGCCCACGTTTGTCTCCACGGTCTAGTGGTAATTCTGTAAAGTTCCAAGCACAAGATTTTTCCACTTGTGGGCACAGTCTTTGAGAAATTGGAACTGTGTGCATGAAGATATTGCCCATTATCTGGACAAGGTTTCAGCCATTTTGAATCCCCCCCCCAATCTGCTGCACTTGTGTGAATATGTGAATATGTGTGAATATGTGAATATGTGAATATGTGAACTTGTGTGAATATGTGAATATGATAATATGTGAATTCCAAATTGGGGTGAGTGGGGAAAAATGAAAAGTCATGCCCCAAATTGTACAAATTTCCCACAAAAAAACAATTTCTCCCTTGCTAATACATGTCTCTATCATGAAAAGGTAAAATCTAGGCCTAGGCCTAATCCATCTTAGAGTTGCAACTGCTTCTTTGCAGCTGGTGGGAAAAGAGGTAATTAGTGTGAGAAAGGAATGCATTATCTCAGTGTTTCTCAAACTGTGTGTCGGGGCCCACTAGGTGGGTTGTGAGCCAATTTCAGGTGAGTCCCCATTCATTTCAATAATTTTAATATAAGACTTGATACTACCATGAGATATGACTGCATTTGGGGAAGTGTTACGGACCTGTACTTTTAATATACATAGTAGCTTGTTCTTTTAACAATAATAGTAAATGGGGCTTACTGCTGGGTAAGTGTGGCTAGGATTGCAGTCTAGGATTGCTAAAAATTTTCCTGCTTGATGTCCGGTCATGACATCAAGTCTGGTGGGTCCTGACAGATTCTCATTCTAAAAAGTGAGTCCAGGTGTTAAATATGTGAGGACCACTGTATTATCTGCATCTCAGTGGACAGGGGGAGCAGTTCACCAATCACAGAGAGGAGCTCTTCTTGCTGTCTCAAGGACCCCACTCAACAAAGAAGATTCCCCAACAGCTGTGTAGTTTCTGGTTGGGAGGGGTAGGAGCAGTGACTGACAGTAGCCTGTTAGCCAGCCCTTCTAGAACAGTGTTTCTCAACATTTGTCCTTCACTGTACCACTTCATGTGGTCCACCTATTTAAAGTATCACCAGAAGTAACTGGCGATGATGTCATTGCCAGTTACTTTTCTTTGTTTGGAGATCAGATATGATGTGACAAACACCAGTAACAGGCGAAGGGGGGCTTTTTCAAGCAAGGAAAAGCAAGCTTTGAAACCTCCTACTGTTTGCTGTGTCATGTTCCTGGTCTCGCTGTTGGGCAGTAGGTATCCTGCAAGTATCACCAGACACCACCTCAAGAACCAATGGTGGTACCTGTACCACTGGTTGAGAAATACTGTTCTAGAAATTTTGGACCATCCTGCATCCTGGTTAGCTACTGCAGGTGTAATTAACATAAGGGGACAGAAAGGAACCCTCAGAGGGCATGATGAGTTTCCCTTGGGCTGTGAGTCTTGGGTGTCACTTCACCTTTTGCTCTTTTCTTCAGCTCTGCTTTCCATCATGGGTGCCTGGCTGGACAGGGAACCTGGGAGCCATTTGTTCTTGAGTTCTTGAGAGTTCTTGAGAGGAGCTAGGTGAGAGATCAATATATAGAAAGCTACCTTTGCTATTTTAGAACTGATTTATTTCTGGAAATCTGTATCTCTTGCAATTGCTGCCTTGATGTGTGTAACCTTAACTTTCTTTAATAAACCAAATATATTTTACAGACCTGAGTTTGGTCTTGAGTACTGGGAATGGGAGTCAGCTATCCAGTCTGACTACTTGGTTAAGCTACCAAGAAAAGTTTTAAGTTATTGTCCATAGCCTTGAGACCAGGGTCCCTGAACTGGAGGGCGCCCAGGGCCTGCAAGGGCTGGTGTAAGCCTGTAGGGCCTCACAGTCCCTGAGCTGAGGCATTGGCATATTCAGGTGTTTGCACCCCTACCAAGATTTGGTACTCAGTAATTTAATTTAATTGTCTAAGAATTCGGCCTTGCTGTCTTAAGGTGTGTTATGCCCCCTTGAGATTGCACGGAACAGAAGAACCACAGCTAAGAACTTCAGACCCCTTAAGTGCCTGACCTGCCTAAGAACCTAAATTGGGCATGGAGACCCCTGGACTGCTGTAAGTTGGGACAGCAGGGCTAGAGACTGTAAAAACATAGGGGGAATTGGTGCCTGAAATGTGGACTCGATCCTTACTTTCACAATCTCTATCAGATATTTCCCTGTCCCAAACTCTTACTTTGAAAAAGCCAAACACAGGGAGGTGGACAAACAGAAAGAAAAAGAGAGAAAAATTAAACCCTATTTTCCTCAGGGATGCATGTTATCAGTATTGACTTGTTCCCGATGCTGCAGCAGCTGGAAATAGAGATACACAAGTTGTTACCTGATAGACTATAATAGCTTCTTTATAACGATCAAAGAACTTAGGCTCTCATGTTGCCTTTTCAATATGGATCCAGTAATCAATGCAACAAACAATACTATAACTATTCTTTCTCATGCATTTCAGATCATTAGGATACTACTGTTGTCACCCTTTTATTCACAAATTGGGGCTGCATTTGTGCTGGAATCTCTCCCTACCCTTTAGTAAATTGATTTCTAGCTCTGAGTGACTAACATTGTACAGATATCCTTCAGAAAGAGACTTACCACTGTGACAATGTTCAGAAAGTTCCCAAAACAAAACAAATTGAGAAGATAAAAGATTTTGTCCTACTTGCTGTGAAGAACATCTAACTTTGATTCTTTCAAATTGCTATTCTGTTTTCTCAACTTTTATATTAGGGCCAATCTGCAATCATCACTCTGCCTTGCATTTGGGTATTGACACTTTGATCTTTCTATTGGCTTTGGGGGTTTATCATATTTTTCCATTTATTTGACTGTAAAAACACTTAATCACTTTCTCAGTTGTTATGCTAAAATATCTTGAAATCACAGATTAAAAACAAGCACAAATTTTGTATTTAACTGCTATGAAACATGTTCTTGAAATGATCTCCCTGCAGTTATTAACCACTAATCCCAGTTTTCTGATATATTTTATTCTTGCAATTCTGATCCTATCAGTAACAAAAAACAAAATAGGATCTACAATTGGCAATGTCAAGGTCAAGTTTGACCATATGATGGATACCATCTGGCTTCTAGTATCCAACCTGGATGCAAATTTCTGTAGGGAGAGATGAAGAAATTTCAGTAAGGGAGATAAGCACAAGATTAGCCGCTCTGGGTCCCTTTTAGGGAGAAGGGCGGGATATAAATAAAGTATTATTATTATTAGTTTCACAGTAAGGATCAAAGTCTTGCTCCCGAATGTGTTCAAATTATTTTTAAAAAGGCACAGTTTAAGAACATTTATTCCGGTTACATTTTTATGTCTCATACAACCACTTAAATAATTCTGAAAATATGGGCATCCCAATAATCATGTAGAATACATACATTGAGGGAGGGATATTGACTCCAGTTTTCCTAAATATATGTCTGGAGTTGGGTGGAGTCTAATAAACTGATGTTCAATCTGCAGAAGAAAAAGAATCTTGCATTTGGTAGGGGTCCTTCTTTGGGTACCACTATTATCTAAACTTTGTTTGGTGATGACTGGAGGGAGGGTCTTCCCCATAGTGGTGCCACTGTTGTAAACCTTGAGTTAAGATTAGCCTCAACTCTAGCAAAATTGTAACTGGGACAAGACTTTTGTTTCATTCAGACATTCAGTTATGCTATAATGCTTTTTAAAAAGTTTTTTGCTCCCTTTCCACTGTGGTTTGTTTTGTCTTGGTATTTTTTTTTTAAATTATTGGTTATTGTAAATCCTGTAAACTGCTCTGGATGCTCCATTGAGATGATAAAGCCCACAGCTTGGAAGTGCTGTTAGATCTAGTCCTGCAGATCATCCATGGGGCACAAAGCCCCTCCAATTAACTTGGCTGATAACCCAGCTGTGATCATTTTTGAAAAAATATAATCTAGCTACAGGTTTCCATTTATTTATCTGAGGGCACAATCCTAACCAGGTCTACTCAGAAGTAAGTTCAATGGGGCTTACTCTCAGGAAAGTATGGTTAGGATTGCAACCTGAAATATTTATTCTACAGCTCTTAGGCTGCAATCCTAACCTCACTTTCATGGGAGTACGTCCCATTGAACAAAATAGGATTTATTTCTGAGTAGACCTGTTTAGGATTGTGCCTTTAATCTCAGAAACCTGATAGCACCTAGGTTAGATTACTGCAATGCACTGTACATGAAGCAGGCTAAGAAGACTGTTCAGAAACTTCAGCTGTTTCAGAATGTAGCTGTGAGGCCATCAGCCACTATAGACAGGAAATAACATATCTTGCCAGTGCTTAAAATACTTGATTAGCTAAGTATCCAGTTTTTCCCAGGGAGTAAATGAAATAATTATATATGTCATCCCTCCCATGACAGCCCAATCCTGATTGACAGCCCAATCCTATCCACACTTTCCTGGGAGTCAGCCCCACTGACTCTAATGAGACTTACTTCTGAGTAGACATGCATAGGATTGGGCTCTCAGTCAATCCCTTGGCAGGGGTAGGGTGTGTGTTGGTTATCAAAACTTCACTCACCCATACATTGCAAATTTATGGAAGCTTACCTCAGAGTAAACACCACTGAATTCAAAACTTATTTTGGAATAAACATGTGCAGGATGGCATTGTGGTGTGCACTGATTTTTCTACTGTGCACTTGCCCCCTGAAGAACAGGAGGGCACACTGTGACTGCCTAAAGAAACTAGTGTGATAAATGAAAAGGAACTGGTAAACTGGCATATGAGAATAAGAGAGTGAGAATCCACCCAATCCCACATTGCATGAGAGCAATGTTCACTTTGAAAACGAACCTAAACTGAGCCATATTTATAAATCTCCAGAATTCTTTTTAATCCTTCTCTATTATTTAGTAGAAAAAATATATGTGGAACTTGTTCAAGAGCAGTTAACCATAGGTATTTCTTTTCACAGTCCTACTTTGGGTTCTGTACTGTGTATTTTTCCCATGGATAGGTGAAGAATACCATTTGGTGCATTAAAGAGGGAACACATTTGGTTTTTAAAGCATCTTTTTTTAATACAGCCATTTACGCATTGCAGCACTAACAGTTTGAGTCTTTAGACAAAATATAGGCAATCTCCCTGCTTCTTTAGTAGAGGGCTTTGGCTGCTGGGTGCCATGAAAGCAAGAACAGCAGAGCTTTGACCTCATCATTTTCAATGAAACTTCTTCAAATTAGCAGCCTGAGCAGGCAACCAGCAAGCACCAAAGTGAAAGCATTCGTTTTCTGCAATCTGGAAAAGAGATTCTGAGCTTTATAGTGTCAGATGCAGTGTAGAATACAGAGCTCTGCAATGGAAATCCCAGGAAACAAGGCATATCTGCTCCCAGAAGCGAGCCTTGTAATGAAGAGGTCTGGTGGCAATTGACAGATGATGTGCGCTGAGTGCATTAGGTTTGTCAAAACAATCAGGCGAACCAAAAGTTGCTTCAGATTAGAATTGCCACTGAATTTCAGCTAAAGTGAAATTCAAAGCAAATTTGGAGGTTCCTGTTATGAGAAAACTATTGAAGGAAACTGAGGGAAGCTAAGAGAGTTTCAATATGACTAATGGCACTTCTCAGGGGGCTGGATTTCACCTCAACAGACATTTCAAGGTAAATTCAAGGTCTTCCCAGCTTAGGCAAAAATAAAATGAATTTCAGGTGAGGCTATAAGACTAATGAAATAATCTGGGTGAAGAGTGGGGTGGGAGTTTTGCACATTTGATGTCATCATCAGATCTTGTTTATATGATCATGAACTCCCACAGTGATCTGGGCATGCAAGCTCATAACATGCCACTTTCAAGTTGCAATGGCATCTGAACTGACTTCTACTTTCCTGAGACAATGACCATGGCACCAAAGGTCACATTTTCAGAAATGCGTGGAAGCAGAAATGTAACATGGTAAATGGAAGCACGAATGAGCTCATGTTGTATAAGTTTGTTTGGTCGCTGGATTTTGTCCCTAATAATTTCACCACAGTCACAGAATGGAAGGAATCTTACTGGGATTCAAAATACATGTGACCTAATCCGGTGAGGGGCAACATGCTCAGAGCATAAGACTTTTGCACTTGAATCCTTGGGTAGACTGGCAACAGAAAGCATAAAAGGATAATGTGCATTTGGTTCCTGGCAGAGGTTTTTCTAGCCCTTGGGATTTCTCAGCATTGGTTAGGCTGACTCATGATGCCACTCCTGCACTAAGGAAAACCTTTGCCAAAGCCTCTGTTGCTCTTCAAAGGGTGAGATTCATGAGTCATCCTGTATCTCATCTCATCTTGGGTGGAACTGTATAAATAGGTGCAGCTAAAGTTGCTGGCCCTTAAGCCCTTGCTCAATTCAAAATCTTACTTTGGTCAAAAATAGGTTGCCAGATATACCCTTTGAATTTGCTTGAAGGCATCCTGAAGCTCAATTCCTCGCAGCTCCATCATAATGACTTTTCCCCCAAAGTTTTCCACTAAACAAATGGTGTCACATCCTGAATTGGCAGCCTTCAGTGTCACAAAATCATCCCATAATGAAAATATTATATAAAATGTAATATATAAAAATTATATAATCATTATATAAAAAGGGCTTCTGACACAGGAAGTGGTCAAATTTCAGGTGGCATTAAATGAATCATTGCACAGTTAGAGACTTGCTTTTACTTGCAAGTAGCAATCATGCAGGGCCATCATGTGGATCAAAACTGTTGTCTAGAGAAAGGGAGGTGCCCTTTACCTGTGGACCATTTTCTCACAAAAATCTCACATTCCCCTGTGGCTGTTGAGCCCTGAATATGCCATTTGCTAAGGGTTAAATGATAGGTACTTCAGGGAGGCCATTTTCAGCAGAAAAACAGCACAGGGGATCTAGCTTGTGCCCTATATAGATGCAATTCTCCAGTGAAGGCAAGCCTCTAATTGCAGGACACATTTAATGTCATGTGCACTTTGGCCCCAATTCTGGTGTTTACAGGCAAGGATGTAGTTATGCCTGGAAAATCAGTCCAGAATCTAAAGGACATGAACATAAATACAGCAGTTGTGGTCAGTGGACAATTGTGGACAATTGTGGACAGAAATACTTGACTTTTATAAGGTCAGATACGTGAATACATTTGCAGCTCTTTTGCCTCATGCAAAAACATTCCTCCTGCCTCTGTTTTTTCCCTTAGACTTCTAAAGATGTTTGGGGTTCATAATCTTTTATGCACTGAAATGAAAAGGGAGGTGTGCCACTGAATTAATATCAGCAGGAAAAAGCTATTAAATGAGCTCTCCTTCACATTGCTTGATGCTTTTGAAACAAACCAAAAAAAGACCTGATCTTGTTCTCTGCTGGAAATGACAATATCACACTTTTAAAGCTATGACTTTTTCTTTCTTTATTGAGTGAAATAAGTAGTAAGAATAGTCAAGGACTGCTGGAATACAAATTTGCACACACATAGAGTCAAATTTAGAGACAAAAGCTTATGGAACACTGGGCTAAGAAATTTACATATTTTTAAAGGTCTATATTGTGGGAAACCTTGACTTTCTGGTAATGATTCAGCCACTCTAGACTACAATTATAGTGCAAAGAACTCTTAGGGCCTAATCCTATCCAACCTTCCAGTGATAATGCAGCCATGCCAATGGGGCATGGCTTGCACTCACAGACGCTTCTTCAAGGTCAGGGAGCATTTGTTACCTTAATTTGGGGCTGCATTGTGGCTGCATTAGTGCTTGAAAATTGGATTGGGCCCTTAGTCATACTTACAAGTTTCCTTATGACTACACTATTTCAGCCTGTTTCAGCCAGCACTTCTTTTGTAAGTCACTCAACTTCATCTCTCTTAGTTCAGCAACACAATGGAAAATTCTCCCTGGGTTGGTCCAAAGACCCACCTCTTCTTCTTCTTGTTGTTGTTTAGCATTTGTCCCATGTGGTAGCAGGGTCCACTATGGTCCAAAGACCCACCTGAGTATAAGGATTGCTTTGCTAGATCAGACTGTGGTCCAACATTCTGCCTCCCACAGCAGCCAACCAGTGCCTTACCACAGCATGAAGGTAATGGCCTTCTTCCATGGTTTGTCTACAGCAGTGGTTCTCAAACCACTCGTGACCCACTGGTTCATGTGGTTCAGTGGTCGTGACCCACTGGTTCATGTAAAGCTTCCCCCATCCCTTTAAGGAGTAGGAGAAGGGGAGAGGAAGTGACATGATCCCCAGGATCACATGCCTAAGGGGGGGGGTGAAAAGGGTGCTTTCACTTACTGTGAAATTTCCTTTGTTGCGAGGTGAAATGCAAAGTCCGCAGCAAACTTCAAAAACAAACTTTAAAGTTGAAAACAAACTCGGGCTGCAAGCTTTATTTCGTTGCCAGCAATGGGCCTCTCCTTTGTTCAAATTGATGAGAGCAGTGAGAGCTGTGTGGTGACTCTCATTGCCCTCCAGAGAATAGCAATGTTTCAATGTGTGTCTCTTGCCTAAATAGGTTTCTGGCTTCTTTGTTTGAAAAATCTCTCTGTCATTGTCTAAGGGTGGGTGACATCAGAAATGGAGCCTCTCTTGGGATTGGCCACAAGTTTCAGACATCTGATTGGTCAGATGGAAAATACGGCCAAATATGGAAAATACATACATATTTCAAAAATCCACTAGATGTCACTGTTTACCCATTTATTACAGAGCTATTTTATATTCCTCTCTATTAATTAATGTAACCCTTCTATAAACTGAATCTTTGGTTCCCTATAATCCTCAGTATGTATATTAACTCAATTTGATACCAAACAATCCAAATTCTTCTTAAAAACAAGGGTTTTAAAGAGATTTCTCTCTTTGTTAAGTCCTCCTTTCTCCGTTAACTTTCAGAATTCAGGCAGAGTGTTTCTGGAATGTTTTTGTTAATTTGGGCTTTGAATGATACTTTCCAGATCCTCTTGCTTATCTGTTCTTGTCTCAGCTGATTTGTAGATGTTTGTCTCTACCAAGCTCTGTATCTGTCTTGTCAACCAAGATTGAGTATTCTCTCATTAAAATGCTCTTGGCGCCAGGAGAAAGAGAGATAAATTTTCTAGTTTACTCCCTTATTCTCTGACTGGTGTCTTATCTAGTCCCATTAAGCTGACGGGCATGATATAAAGTCTGGAATACTTTTGCTAGATAAGGGTTTCAACTGTGAGGAGTTACCCTTTCTAACACATTCGAGATCCATGAGCTTGTTTGTATTACCTTTGATTAATTAACTGTGCTGCATCTGCTTTTCAGGGTTAAATTGAGGCATATCTGAGACCTAAGTCTTTTACTACATTCCATTATTCTGTGTTTTTCATGCTTTAATTAAACTAAATTTAACAATTAGAATTCACTTCTGATACTACTAACATTGCTACTAACATCTTAAGCAATTACTATTGATATATTGATGAATGCATGCTGTGTAATCCTTTGACACTTCCATGATGGTCTCCTGTGCTGCCTTTACATAAACAGCCTCAAACAGCTCCCTATTCAGAAGCAGGAATTCAAGTTTAAAGTGTCCTTTTAAATGATCCTGCTCTGTTCAGCCTACCCTAATCCATCATCCTGTCAGCTAGTCTCATCCTGATCTGATGGTTTTCTAAGAGTCTTTTGTTAATTCACACCCTTAAAGACTCTTCTCATTAGGCATCATTAGCCTGTCATTAGCACAAATCTGTAACACTTTCCCCAAACACCATGATGTTGCATGCACAAGACATGGATCCTTCCTGATAGCTTTACCAGTGCTCAGTTTGTTTCTAAAGAAAGCTTATTAATTATACTTTAAAATACAAGATGTTTCATGTCCAAAAATCCTTTCTTTCTCTATGTGTTTTCCATCTGTTTAATGCAGCCATTTAGACTCTGGGTTTGCATTCCTGACTTCAAAGTGAAGCTACAACTTAGTCCCATTCATCATTCCAATTAGGCTTGATGGCTACTAATTCTAATCTTCTTCTTATCTGATGTTGTGACAATTAAGTACTAAAACATCTTAGATTTATGGCTTTTGCCTCAGCCTGCTCTTTTAAACTTCTTCAGAGAGGGGGTTCATATGGTTTCCCCTATTTCTTAATCCATATAAGCATTACATTTTGTTCTGAATTAAACTTCATCAGGGAAAGTGGATTTCTGCCCATTTGTATGTGTTATGTGCTAAACTCATTGGCTTCTGAACATTTGATGTGATACACTAAGCATTCAATTTCAAACATATTCACTAAGCATTTGGTGTCTCTTAGTATTTGTTTGGCTTTTTGGCTTTCAGCTTTTACCAGCTTACATCACCCTTAACTCAAAACAATGAGACCAATGAGACAAATGAGACCGATTGTTCAAAGAGCCAATAAGATGTTATTATGACACAACATGGAACCAATAAAGTGTTAGACAGGTGACTTCCAGGGGGTGTCACCACTAGTGACCAAAATTGTGGAAATTGTGGTTTTTAGGAATAATAACATCATTTTATATAACATTCAATGTGTAATTTAATCCAGAATGCAATGAAACAAACTGCACTGAAATATCTGTGTTCAATCAAAAGCTATAGCCAAAGTAACCAGAAAAGAAAACACAACTGACTTGTGTAACAAAGAGCGCAATCCTAACCCACTTTCCAGCACCAACATAAGGGCAATGCAGCTCCTAGGTAGGAAACAAACATTCCCTTACTTTGAGGAGGCCTCTGTGAGTGCCCCCCCCCAACTGCAGGATGTAGCACACGTCCATTGGCACAGCTATGGCAGTGCTGGAAAGTTAGGATTTGGGCCAAAGTGGATTTCCTTAACTCAGAACTAACCAATGAGTCTTGACGATTCAGAAAGCTAACAAAGTGTTATTGTGAAACAGCAGGGAACCAGTAAGATGCTATTATGGGTCAGCTCCCTTTTCCATGTATCAGAGCTAATACACGAACTCCTATTCAGTTGTGTGAGGGTCATCAAGTTGGTCACTTTTTTTGTTGGTTACTGATCTATTGGGTGACCTGTACTGTTCTATAGTAAAATAAATAAAGTTCCTTACTCATAAGTTGATGGGGGTGACACCATGAGTTACCAGACCAGGCGACACCAACCGTAGTGATGCCACTGGTGAAAAGGTTCGGTGTTGTTGGTCACTGGCTTACTTTAAAAGTTCATGGTGGATAGAATCTATCAGTGTTTTATTTATTTATTTATTTATTTATTTATTCATGCATTTGTTTGTTTGTTTATTTATTGAACCTCCAGGTGCAGGGGAGCAATAGCAGGGGAGGGCACTGATGTTTATCCATTGCTTGTGGGAAAATACACATTGCATTTATTTGCTGACCATTATTATTCATTTCATGTCACGACTATTACTATCTCTCAGCCTCACCTACCTCACAGGATTGTTGGAAGGACAAAAGAAGGGGAGGAACCATGCACACCACCCTGAGCTCCTTAGAGGAAGGGTGGTATAAAAATGTGAAAAATATAAGCAAGCAAGCAAATAAATAAATAAATAATTTTGTCATATGGGAAGTGCCAAAAATTTATGGGCCCTGGGTTTCAAATGACCTAGCTATGTCACTGCATATAGAGGCTCCATTTGACCATTATTTCTAAAGCCAATTGATAGACCTTGCCTCTATTAATTTGTCTAAACCTCTTTTAAAGTCTGGGTAACCAGAATCAGCCCTCGTGCTGGTGCCCTTCAATGCATTTTCTTTATCAGTTTCACGAGTCATCAAAAACTGAATCGCAACCCACTGGTGGGTCCTGACCCACAGTTTGGGAACCACTGCCTTACCTGGTTTTCCACTGCCAATTGGTTTCCTCTCTTTAGTACTTTTCAAACATCTGCCCTAGCTCAGCTGCTGTGAAGAAAACAATAAAAAGCAGAAGCTCCCTTCCCTCAACAGCTCTTGATCTCCATCCTGTCAGGAGGTTGCATAGTATTCTGCTGACTGAGTTAGTAGAAGCAGCAGAAAACCCACTTCACTCCTACCAGAGAACCTCAAGAGAGTCTGGCAGACAGTCAGTGAACTGCACACTGTCTCTCTGTTTGCAAACAGATATGAGAAGAGAGCATGAGCTAAACCTCAAGGACAAAATATTTTTTTGCTTGCCTTCCTGTTCAATTGTAAAACAGGTTGAAACAGAAGATTTCCATTAATCAAAATTACAGTATATTTGGTGAGTTACCACCTTGGGATAGAGTAAACTATAAAGGTAAAATAATTGTTATCATACTTCCTTGTTTTTTTTCAGTATAGAACTTTTGGTGCTGTATTTTGCTATTAAAAAGGGGCTGTATTTTTCTCAAAGGAAAGAATAAGTGCAAGGAAGGAGTTGTGTTTACAGCATTCAGTGAAGGACTTGGATCTAATTCCCGTTCACAGGTGTAAGAAAGACTCCTTTCATTATCATGGATAAATCAGTTAATCTCTGTAAGCCTCAATTCCTAAAATTGAATTATCATTGTTGTTATGAGTCCTTCAGAAGGGTAACCTGTTTGTACAGGAAAGGTATTACAACATGGAAGGCCACATTTAATTTCCATTCCTTTGTTATATATAGATGTTATTCACATATCATTTGCTTGAATGAAATAGATGCCATTCCTATAGTGTTCTGAAGAGGTGGTCTATCGTCTGTTTATTGTGCTTTCTGTCCACATCCATCTAAAACTCTGGCCTACAAAGAAGTGTAGTAAAGAGGAGACTTCAAAAACAAGGACAAGGTTCTGAATTTCCAAACAATGAATATTTGAACAAAAGATTATCCTTATTCAAAGACAATTGCTACCTACAGAGAGAACAAAACTTCCCCACGTAATGGCATAGCACTCACGGATAGAAAGATCCTCACAGGACACAACAGAGGGCCCAATCCTATCCAATTTTCCAGTGCCCCTAGGAAATGATACTTCAAACAAATGCTCATATTGATGATGGTGTTTCTGCTTCTCTATTCTGAGACCCCTGAGCTTCCATTTTGTAAAGGACAGGCCTTGACCACTATGGAAGCTCCATGGTGCTAGATCCACGGTGCCTTGTTATCCATGGTGCCTTGTTATCCACTGAGGATCCATTCCAGAATCCCCAGTGGATTAAAAAAAAATCATTGGATACCAAATCAGTGCAAAAATAGCTTTAAAGATTCACTTTCATGTACTGATGACACAATTCAAACTGTGCCCTAGGCCAAAGGGCACTTCTGCGCCACTGTGGGACCCCAAATTGGACCCCAATGCGCTTACAGATGGGTAAGTATGCACAAGCCTGCCTTGGTTGGCATGGAGGTTTGGGGAGGGCAGGAGAGGATGGGTGTTCTGAGGAAGGGAGTGGGTCAGCCTATGGGTGGACCAGGCACAGGAGGGGGTGGAGCCAGGATCTGGCACTTCAGCTGGATCCAAACCCCCTCCCAGGTGGCTGGCTGCTCAGCTCTGCACCACCTCTTTAAGTGGCAGCATGTTACCCAGGAGAAGGGGAATCAATTCCCTTTGCCCCGGCTGCGCTCCACTGGATACAGCACCGGCCATTTGACCTGCCTGGCATAGGATAGGATTGGGCTATTAATCACTCATTGCCTTATATATTCTGTTACATAAGTATACTACAAAATGGGTTGGACCAGTGCTGTAGCTAAGGGCGTGCAGGGGGTAGCAAGTGCACATGGGCTACAGCTACTGGGGGGGCAACATCAGGGGATGGGGCAACATCAGAGACAACTACCCCCCCATGTGACTTACATTGGGTTGCAGCAGCCCAAAGTAATTGGCACACAGGCGTAGTTGCCCCCCAGTAGCAAACAAGTGGCCTGGTCGGAGGAACCAGGAAGGTGACAGGAGGAGTCATCTACCTCAGAGGGAACAGAAGTGAGGAGCAACCTCTTCCTTGGAGAAGTGGCAGTGGGGCTTAAGAACATAAGAACATAAGAACAGCCCCACTGGATCAGGCCATAGGCCCATCTAGTCCAGCTTCCTGTATCTCACAGCGGCCCACCAAATGCCCCAGGGAGCACACCAGATAACAAGAGACCTCGTCCTGGTGCTCTCCCCTACATCTGGCATTCTGACTTAACCCATTCCTAAAATCAGGAGGTTGCGCATACACATCATGGCTTGTACCCCATAATGGATTTTTCCTCCAGAAACTCGTCCAATCCCCTTTTAAAGGCGTCTAGGCTAGACGCCAGCACCACATCCTGTGGCAAGGAGTTCCACAGACTGACCACGCGCTGAGTAAAGAAATATTTTCTTTTGTCTGTCCTAACCCGCCCAACACTCAATTTTAGTGTATGTCCCCTGGTTCTGGTATTATGTGAGAGTGTAAAGAGCATCTCCCTATCCACTCTGTCCATCCCCTGCATAATTTTGTATGTCTCAATCATGTCCCCCCTCAAGCGTCTCTTTTCTAGGCTGAAGAGGCCCAAACGCCGTAGCCTTTCCTCATAAGGAAGGTGCCCCAGCTTGGGGTTGAATAGGAGGGAGGTTGAATATTGAGGAGAGGCAGTGAGCAGCTTGGGGGATGTGGCAGTCTTTTTATTTTTCACTTTCTAAAAAATGTGGGTATGAATTTAAAACCTGGAAGTGACGTCACTTCCCAGGCATTATTTTGAGCTCCACACTGGGCAACAGGATTGTTAGCTATGTCACTGGGTTGAACAGCTTCTTTTCGGGGCAGCTGAGACCAACATTTTGACCAACATCCCAACGCAGATTTTCTCTCTTGCAATCATGACGAATTAAATGTCATCCAAAACAGTACCTTGTTAATACAGTTTGTGAAACAAATTTGTCAATTATGTAGTGCTAATGAATATTTGAAGATTCCTGCATATCTTTGTCTGTACATATATTTGCAAGTGTGCCATCATTTGCTATCAATCATTTCCCAAAAAGAAGCTGCACAGTGAGCATCTTTCAGGACCTTCACTGTATAATTCATAGCAATTACTGCAAACTGACATGAGCTTTACAACCATGTATTCAAAAATATGCCACAATATTTGTTCCTGGCGTGTGTGAAATGCAATCCATCAAATCTACTGAACATTGGTTGCTGCCTTTGATCATGTTTACCCCTACACATGGCATACAACATATAACATATCAGTTTCGGATAACAAACACACAGTGCGCACATAGACTTTGGTTCAAACCAGGCAACATACAGATTAGGTATACTGTCACTTGTGACTAACTGCTTCAAAAACTAACATAAGTTCATTGAACAAGGACTACACAATCATATATTCTACCTTGTAATTTGCCTGGCCTTTCTCTTCTAGTTTGCTCTTTCTGTTGGAGTTACCTTCTCGTAAGGGGAAAAGCACATAACTTATTCCTTCAAGTAACTTTGGTGGAACTTTGGTGCAGAATATTGTTCAATAGTCCAATGAAAAGTATCTGGACATGAAGGCCATGGTCCAATAAAATGACTTTTGCTTGTCATTTCACCCCATCTGTGGATGGCATTTTCAAAGGTCCCAGGACCCAGAGATCACCATCATTCCATTTCCACTCCTTGGAAGAAAGCAGAGTTTTACTGTATATACTTGTGTATAAGAATAAAAATTTATGCCTTAAAATTGACCTTGAAAGCATGGGTTGACTTATATATGGCTCAATACTGTAAATTAAGCTTCTAAGAGCAGCTGCCTTAGGTGGGGTTGGGACTAGCCTGAGATGCAGGGCATAGGGGGTAGGGGAGAAAAGGAGCATTTTTATTTACCAGTACAGGTGTGTGTTGCTTAACAATCTTCCATTTAATGGCGGATTGCATATACAGTGGTGGTCCAAGCATAGCAGAGGTTCTTAATGAGGCTGTCAGGTCTCTGCAGCCACAGACTGCAACAGAGTGTGTATTTACACAACAAAGGCGGACTGACTGGTGAAGAGGCAATCTATCTCAGTAGCCTATGTAGCAGCTAGTGTCTGGCAGGGAGTGTTTGTTTACACAGCAAAGGCTGTACAAAGGCTTGTTCACTTAATCTAATCGCACAACAGCGGGGTGTGGAGAATGTATCCCCGTCGTTAAGTGAAATTGTTGTGAGGCAATTGTTCTGAGCAGGGCTTTTTTTGTAATAGAACGCAACAGAATGGTGTTCCTGCACCTTTTTTATGCAGTCCCTGCAGGAAAAAATGCATGGAGCCCTATGGAAAGTGAAAGTGAGCCGTAGCGCGTGTTTACTCATGAGTAGGCATACTTGCCATAGTCCGTCGGAAAGGGCAGGCTGAGAGGAATCCAACGACACCAGAATGGCCCCAATCCAATAAATGCAGCCTCCCCAAAAAAACCGAGAAGTTCCCATCCCTCCCAGCTGCAAGCCTGAGCCAGGAAGGAAGCCACATGGCTGCATTTACTCCCTAGTAGTCTGTCGGAAAGGGCAGCTGAGAGGACTCCAAGGATGTCAGAATGGTCCTGATCCAATGAATGCAGCCCCCAAAAACACAAAAGGTCCCTGCCTCCTCCCAGCTGCAGTCTATTGAGCCCTATGGAGAGCAAGCAGCCTCATGTCATGTTTACTTGTGAGTAGGCAGACATGCCTTGGCTGGTGGTCAGGTCAGGCAAAGGGGAATGTGAGGACACCAGAATCCCATGGTCCCAATCCCATGGAGCTGGAGATACTCCAGAAGGCAGCCTCTTCTCCCCCCCCCCACTAAAAAGGACAAAAAAGAGGCTTCAGGTGGTAAGGGGAAAGTTTTCTATTTTGCACTTACAAAGCCAGGAGGGTCTTTATCTTGATCTGCCTGAAATAGAAGAACTTTAAACTGGGCACTGGGGAGGACTGGAAATCTCACTGATTCTTTTTTTGGGGGGGGGGGGGTTATTGCAGGCAGGCTACAGAGTAAGCTCCATTGACCACTATGGGACTTACTTCAGAGTAGACATGCATAGGATTGGGCTCACAGGCTGCAATACTACCCACATTTTCCTGAGAGTAAGCCCCATTGACCACAATAGGACCACAAATTGACCACAACAATCTTCAGAGTAGATTCACTTGGTGGAACAGGACTAGCTCCCCCTTATTTAATTATTTCTTTTAATTTAATTATTTATAATTATTTATTTTAATTTGCTTGATGCCATGACATCACTTCCAGCGGGTCCTGGACAGATTGTCATTCTAAAAAGTGGGTCACAGTGTGTATTGGAATCTCAGTAGATCTGGAAAGGAGGTAGGCTGTGGTGTCAGCAGTGGCCCCTATAAGGGTAAGGCCTGGGCATCCAGCAGAGTGTGCTGCACAGCTGCAGCCACTTGAAGGCAATAGGGCCCTCAGGCATAAAAGCACCTGATGAAGGGGGAGTTGGGTGTGGGTAGCAGAAGGAGGAAAGCTTAAGAAAGGAGACTGGATTGATGGACTAAGGAATTGATGGCTAATGGACCATCTGGTGGACTGACTGGTGAATGGACTTTGGAGACTGTTGGAGATACTGGAGTTTGGTGTGTGGCATGTGGCTGCTGTGCCCAAGACCTGCTAAGGACCAAGGGTCTGCTGTAGTGGTGGGAGGCTGCTGGCAGGAGAAAGGACCTCTGCAAGTGAGCTACTGTGGAGGACTGCAGGGTAGAACCAGGGTCATTTGTTGGGGAAAAGAAGGGAGCTAATTTGCTTAAAGTGGCCATAATTCTCCAGGCAGAGAATGGCCTTGGAATCTGGCAAAACAAGGTGCTAAAAGTTTGTGAACTGCTGCCATAAGTTGTTAGTAAGTTGACACAGGGGTGTGTGTGAGAGACTCTACAAGTTTTCAAAATCATTATATCAGAATTTAGAGGAACAATACCATCATGTTTTATATCAATCTATACATAATTTCATGCAGAATGCACTGAAACAAACCACATTGAAATATCTGTGTTCTAACGAAAGGTACAGCCAAAAAACCAGTGGGGGCAGGGCAATGGTACATCACCATGCCCACCACCTGGGGCATTGCCCTGCCCACTGCATGGGGTGACGCACAGGCCTCCTGCACTGGGTGATGCGAATCCTAGTGCTGGGGTGCTGATTCCAAAAATGGCATCAGTTTTGCCCTATCATTTCTAGTTTTGGAAATATGGCATAGTCTTGTCAGTGAATGGTTCAAGGAGCTTCCTCATGAGGAAGCCTATTCTATGGCCATCTTTGGAATCAGCAACCCAAATTCATAAAAAAAACCTCCATAAATTTTGATATGTTTTCTGACCCTCAGTTTTGCAAGTCTTTGCTATAGATGAAAGATTGTCCTGAACTATTTTTTGCCAATAGCAAAGAGTGGTTAACTTGATAACTGTAGGCACAGTGTATTTTAGTGCATTTTGCATTAGAACAGTGTTTCTCAAACTGTGGGTTGGGACCCACTAGACGCTGTGCCAGAACCACCATTCAGAGTGCGATACCATAGTCTTTTGAGACTGAAGGTTGCCAACTAAGGGTCGGGACCTACTAGGTGGGTCATGAGCCAATTTCAGGTAGGTCCCCATTCATTTCAATATTTTATTTTTAATATATCTGTATTCAATAGTGTTGAATGCCTTTTTGTTATCCTCTCTGTACGTGTTAATCACATGTTGTCTAGTTGTATCTTATTACTTTCTCCAATAAAAATGGTTTATAAATAAATAAATAAATAAATAAAAGATTAACAAGTTTTGAGTTCCTGCACTTTTTTTTTTTTTTTTTTTTTTTTACAAAAAAAGCACTGGTTCTGAGGTAGCAGCAAAAAAAATAGCCATTTTAGCTTCTTCAAACAGGAAGAGAAGTGATGGTGCTTATGGGAATTGTAGTTTGTATGAGGGCTGCTACTATGAAAGAGCAGCACTGTAATCCTCACAAAGTCTACAACTCCCATAAGCACCTTCTTCTCCCTTTTGAAGAAGTTAAAATTGCCCCTTTTTTCTGTTTGGCATTTTGCTGCTGCCTCAGAACAATTTCTGGTCAGTCGTTTTCAAAGAATTTCACATAGCCTGAAGTTTTACACACACACACCCAAATTAGTGTAATAGAAAATTCCATGATTTTTGGCTCAAAACCTGCCCTCGACTTTGAGTGAGACTGACTTATACTCGGTTGTCGGCAGTAAGTCCTACTGATTGCTAGGCATTTGTTTCCACGGACAGTGTTAAGAACATAAGAACAGCACCACTGGATCAGGCTATAGGCCCACCTAGTCCAGCTTCCTGTATCTCACAGCGGCCCACCAAATGCCCCAAGGAGCATACCAGATAACAAGAGACCTCATCCTGGTGCCCTCCCTTGCATCTGGCATTCTCACCTAACCCATTTCTAAAATCAGGAGGTTGCGCATACACATCATGGCTTGTACCCCGTAATGGATTTTTCCTCCAGAAACTTGTCCAATCCCCTTTTAAAGGTGTCCAGGCCAGTTGCCATCACCACATCCTGTGGCAAAGAGTTCCACAGACCAACCACACGCTGAGTAAAGAAATATTTTCTTTTGTCTGTTCTAACTCTCCCAACACTCAATTTTAGTGGATGTCCCCTGGTTCTGGTGTTATGTGAGAGTGTAAAGAGCATCTCCCTATCCACTCTGTCCATCCCCTGCATAATTTTGTATGTCTCAATCATGTCCCCCCTCAGGCGTCTCTTTTCTAGGCTGAAGAGGCCCAAACGCCACAGCCTTTCCTCATAAGGAAGGTGCCCCAGCCCCATAATCATCTTAGTCTCTCTTTTTTGCACCCTTTCCATTTCCACTATGTCTTTTTTGAGATGCGGCGACCAGAACTGGACACAATACTCCAGGTGTGGCCTTACCATAGATTTGTACAACGGCATTATAATATTAGCCGTTTTGTTCTCAATACCCTTCCTAATGATCCCAAGAATAGAATTGGCCTTCTTCACTGCCGCCGCACATTGGGTCAACACTTTCATCGACCTGTCCACTACCACCCCAAGATCTCTCTCCTGATCTGTCACAGACAGCTCAGAACCCATCAGCCTATATCTAAAGTTTTGATTTTTTGCCCCAATGTGCATGACTTTACACTTACTGACATTGAAGCACATCTGCCATTTTGCTGCCCATTCTGCAAGTCTGGAGAGATCCTTCTGGAGCTCCTCACAATCACTTCTGGTCTTCACCACTCGGAAATGTTTGGTGTCGTCTGCAAACTTTGCAAACTCACTACTCAACCCTGTCTCCAGGTCATTTATGAAGAGGTTGAAAAGCACTGGTCCCAGGACAGATCCTTGGGGCACACCGCTTTTCACTTCTCTCCATTGTGAAAATTGCCCATTGACACCCACTCTCTGCTTCCTGGCCTTCAACCAGTTCTCAATCCATGAGAGGACCTGTCCTCTAATTCCCTGACTGTGGAGTTTTTTCAGTAGTCTTTGGTGAGGGACCGTGTCAAATGCCTTCTGAAAGTCCAGATATATAATGTCCACAGGTTCTCCCGCATCCACATGCCTGTTGACCTTTTCAAAGAATTCTATAAGGTTTGTGAGGCAAGACTTACCCTTACAGAAGCCATGCTGACTCTCCCTCAGCAAGGCCTGTTCATCTATGTGTTTTGAGATCCTATCTTTGATGAGGCATTCCACCATCTTACCCGGTATGGATGTTAGGCTGACCGGCCTATAGTTTCCCGGGTCCCCCCTCTTTCCCCTTTTAAAAATAGGCGTGACATTTGCTATCCTCCAATCTTCTGGCACCATGGCCGTTTTGAGGGACAAGTTGCATACCTTAGTCAAGAGATCTGCAACTTCATTCTTCAATTCCTTAATAACTCTTGGGTGGATGCCATCAGGGCCCGATGACTTATTGATCTTTAATTTATCAATGAGGTCTGAAACATCTTCTCTTTTAACCTCTATCTGACTTAACTCCTCGGTCAGGAGGGGCCGTTCGGGCAGCGGTATCTGCCCGAGGTCTTCTGCCGTGAAGACAGATGCAAAGAACTCATTTAATTTCTCTGCCATCTCTAAGTCTCCTTTTATCTCCCCTTTCCCTCCCTCACCATCCAGAGGGCCAACCGCTTCTCTGGCGGGTTTCCTGCTTCTAACATATTTGAAGAAGCTTTTATTATTCCCCTTAATGTTGCTGGCCATGCGTTCCTCATGCTTGGCCTCCCGTATCACCTTCTTACATTTCTTTTGCCACAGTTTATGTTCCTTTTTATTCTCCTCATTAGGGCAAGGCTTCCATTTACGGAAGGAAGCTTCCTTGCCCTTCACAGCCTCTTTAACTTGGCTCGTTAGCCATGCGGGCACCCTCCTGGATTTAGTGGAACCCTTCTTTCTTTGCAGTATACACCTCTGCTGGGCCTCTATTACTGTTGTTTTAAGCAGCCTCCATGCATTCTGGAGAGATTGGACTCTTTTTACCCTCCCTTTCAACCTCCTTCTAACCAGCCTCCTCATTTGAGGGAAGGCTGCCCGTCGGAAGTCAAGGGTTTTTGTTAGAGATTTGCCTGGTATTCTTCCCCTGACGTGCATGTCAAAATGGATCGCAGCATGATCACTGTTCCCCAATGGCTCAGTAACATTTACATCTCTAACCAGGTCCTGTGTACCGCACAATATTAAATCCAGTGTTTCAATGTTTCACAATATTTCAATGTTTTGGTTTCACTGAACCAAATGTTTTGGTTTCACTGAAACCAAACCAAACCAAACCAATGTTTTGGTTTCACTGAAAACCCAATACAGGTCCAACCTTGTTCACATATTTTTTTATACACGGATTTGACTCAACATGAATGGCCACTGCAAATGAGAAGGAATGTGCTGATCCCTGGAGAAGGGGAAAAATCACAGTTTAAAAAAATGCTTTTCTTACGATTGTAGAGACACAGTCATGCAAAGGATTACAGGTATTGTTGCAAGGTGTAGCCAAGTTCAAAAGCAAACTCAGTAGGCAAGCGTGGTGATCGTCTGCGATCTTTATTTCATTGTCAGCAACGGGCTTCTCAGGGACTCCTTGTCCAAAGCGAAGAGAGCGATGAGAGCAATTTTCCCAGTGTGACCCTCTTGCTTATATTCTATTCTGACTCCTTTGTTTGAGGAGTCTTACACTTCTCATTGGTTGGTGTGTGACATCGGAGATGGGGCTTTCTCAGGGTTGGCCACAGATAACTTTACAAGCATTTGATTGGTTGGTTTCAAGTTACAGGTTTCAAATATGGCTAAAACATACATTGAGACATATATAATGTAAAGATTCCAACATCCACTAGGTGGCACTGTTTACTCATTTACTGGCCTTTGGTATGTCTCTGCACCTATCTTTTTGCACTCCTTACTTGTTTGACCTTGGCAAGAGCCACATTCCTTCTTCCAGACACCATGGGGCTCTGTGCCAACATTGTTTATGCCAAGTCCTCTGATTTGCCTCTATTCCAGGTTGTGATTCTATATGTGATCTGTTACTTTGATGTATAGTGGTGTAAACATATATTTAATACAAGACAAACTAAATTCTTATTGTACAAAAGGATTCTCTTTTAGAACTCTTTTCTTATTTACTTTTAAACAAATCACATTTCCCTCTGTGTCAGTTGCAGCTCAGACAATTAGGGGACTTTCCCATAGACAACTTTGTTATCTTGTTCCCGTCTAGCTGTCTCTGCAGGTGTTTGTATTAGAAAATTCTATTTCCATATGCCAAACAAGATAAAAATTGTTCTTGCTAAGAACATTTAGGCATTTCTATCAAATGTTGTAAGTGCCTCTTCCAAATGTTTCAAACCTGTGTATAACTTTTCAATTTCCCGCTTCTAGTGCCAAGGCAGATAACTTTTCCCATTTCATTTTTGCAAGTGCACTCTGCTTCCTGGCTACCCCTTCTTGCTTCCCCGCATAATGTTGCAAAGTCTGTCTCTCTTTGAGTTGTAACTCCCTAGTTCCAATTCTGCAAGACTAGAGTTTTCAAGGTCTACAAAGGTTATCTTTGAGAAGTTGTTTTTCCCACATTCCACAGTCTGTGCACTTTCTGTGCGACAGACCTTTTTGATTTTTGGCTGGGAGCAGCCTTAATGGCTTTTTACTGTTCTGTGTTTTTATGCTTTAATCAAACCATTCTAACAGCTAAAATTCACTTCTGAAGCCACTATGCCCTTGTATATGTGTTAATTACATTTTAAGCAATAACTATTAAGCATTAAAGAATATTTGGCATTATGCTAACTTTGTGATCCTTTGACATGAAACTCTGGTTAGCTCCTCCCAGTCTTTATTATATGCATACAAGACTGTAATTTTGATTTAAAAGGGAACTAATAGAATAAAAGGGAAAGTCTGTCAGAATTGTGCTTTTAAGTTACAAAAATCCCATAGGTTCTCTGTTCACTTGTTCTCACATAGAAGCAAGTAGGCAGGGGGTGTGTTTCACTCCCTTCCTCCCTTGTGTTCAGTGTGGGCATTGTTCGGAACTGCTATCTGATGCTTTGGCAGTCTGCCCAGAGACATTCCTTGAGACTATTTTTAGACTGCCACTGTTTGCAGGCCTGCTTGAAGCCTCAGACAGAGAGCAGAAAATGGATTTTTTGTAAGTCTGTTTGTGTTTGTCTGCAAAGGGACTTTGTTTTATAAATTGATTTGCTTTAGTGTGATTTTTGCCATCTACATGAGTTCTGGGAATGGAACCCTCCTGAATAAGGAGACTCAACCTGTACTAACCAAACTGTATCCAGCACAGGAGACAAAGCTCATGGAGGTCTCCCCAAGGTATGGGGACATTTGTCCCCTTGCTCAGGGGAAAGCCTCAGTAGCTGCATTGAGGCTACTCAGATTTCCACCTGTAAAATCGCTGGCAAAAATTCAAGTGGCCTCATGTTGGTGGATCAGGACCAGAAGGATGGATAGCCTCTTCTGCTGTCCCTGCCTCTCTTGGTTCCGATCTGCTCATCCCCTGCTCCTGTCACTGCCTTCCCCCTGCTCCATTCCACTGACGATTCACATTTTAGCACATGGGAAGTGGATTGAGATGGCTCTGTCCATGATGGGCTGGAGGGTGGCAATGGCAGTCTTGAGGTGAAGGGTACATTAGCCTCATGGATGGCCTGGCAGTATCCAGAAACTGTTACATCTTGTTGGTTCTAATCCCTGAAGCAACTGTATTCTAATGGTTCCCACGCAAATAGTTGGTTTAGGTTGTTGTTTGTACCTTTTTGAGTAAACGTAAACAAAAAAGAGTGTGAGGCCTCCCTGTGGAGGGGAGGGCCCACCTGGCCTTTCTGAGAGGGACCCCCTTGTGGAGGCCTCAGAACAGTTCACCAGAAGAAGGGAGGGGTTGTGTCACCCGGTTCCCCTCTTTGGGTTGGCAGCATTTGCCAGTCAGGAGCAGGGGCTGCTAGCAGCAGATCCTCCTGCCTGCTCTTCTGACTCCCAACTGCCTTTTCATCCCTGGCCTCCAGGTTCATGTAGGGCAGACCCCTCCCCTTTGGCCCCGCCCCTTCCCTCACAGGGATGGGACAAAAAGGGCCTGTCCCTGGGACTGCCCTCCCCTGGGATTACCAGCACTGGGAGTCTCCTTCCTCTCTCTGCTTCCCTCCCACCTCCTCTCACCTGGAGCTGCCAGGGTTGTTCCTGAGAGGGCTGGGAAGACTGCTGTCTCTGCTCTGGTCTCTGCCCTGGTGGGCTGGCCCTGCCCACCAGGGTCCTGTAGCTCTGTAGATGACGTTGGGAGGTCCAGTTGTGGACACTCGATGTCATAGCCAGGCGCCCTGTCCAGCAAGGCAGGTCCTGGCTGGCTGGGCGAGGGAGTGCTCCTCTTTTCCCCCGAGGCGGGGGAGGGGCGACTGCCCAGCAGCCGAATGGCCTGTGTCTCCCCCCTCCCTCCTCCAAGGTAGAGGGCGAAGCGGGGGGTTCAGCGTGCTGTGTTCCTCTGCAGCGCTTTGCCGCCTACAGGAGTGCCCAGGCAGCCTATGGGGAGGTGGCCCCATGTTCCACCAGCTTCCTCCCAGATCCTCTGGCCCAGAAGCCTTCTCCCTGGGTAAGTTGGGGACTTGTGGGAGGAGGGGAACCCTGACAAAGAGTCTTCATTTACCTTCAAAAAAGGGAATCCTTTTCCGCTATTCTGCTCTTAGATTACTTGATTTACTTGGAGCTTTAGTTGTTTGTCACCTTTTGAAACTTGTGCTTCAGTTTTCATATTTGTATGATTATTTTTCCCAGAAAAACAGTAGGTTTTATTTCTTTATTGCCAGGCATGCCTTTTTACAGGAATAGCTGCTTCTCAGAAGAAATAAGGATTTTCTCTGTTAACTCATTCAACTTTAGCTGTAACCTAGGTCTAGATTTGCTTGTTTTATTCCTTTAATGAATAAAGCAAGTTTACTGACCTCTTCTCTGAGAGGCTGATCAGACTTTTCAGTGCTGGTCACTTATCCTTCATCTAATTCCATGAAATGTGCACAATCCTGCAGTTCTCCTCATCTAATATTACAATCAATGAACCCTCACTTTCTCTGTCTGTCTTTCTCAAGCTGTCTGATCTGTAACTTTATCTCTTTATCAGTGTTTCCACACAATCCATTTCTAATTGCCTTATATATAGCTTTCAATTATTATCTCTGTAGATAACTGTCTTGCTTGCCTAAACCTCCATCTGCTTTAGGCCTCTGCTGTAGACTAAAATAATTGGTGAAGCAAGTTCAGCTGGTTGAGCCTCTGTCACCTTATTCCATCCATGTATCTGGGAGTGTGTCAAACATATCAGTGTCTTCTCTAAAATAATGCAACAACAATGCTTTCTTCTACCTTTTGCCTATAGCACCCTCTTGGGGGTGGCCCTTCCCAGAGGCCAATCACCTCAAGCAGTGAGTTGGCAGAATGCAACCCCTTGCTCACCCAGCCTCTTTGATGGCCACTTTCACTGATCTCCATTCCACCTGTCTCTTGTCTAATCTAGTCTTATTTGCATCTCCATCTCTGCTTCTTTCTGTTGGTAACCATTTTGCAACCGTGGAATTCTGTTTGCTGTGAACAAAGTCACACTGGGGTGATAAACAATCATTCTCTATTCAGAAGTCTTTCTTGTATATAGGGATTTAGGGCGCAATTCTAACCAACTTTCCAGCACTGGCATAGCTGTGCCAGTGGGGCATGTGCTGCATCCTGCAGTTGGGGGGGCACTCACAGAGGCCTCCTCAAGCTAAGGCAATGTTTGTTCCTTTACCTCAGAGTTGCATTGCCCTTACGTGAGTGCTGGAAAGTTGGTTAGGATTGTGCCCTTAATGATTTAAATCCAGAGTTGTGTCTGAGATCTGTTACTGGGGATTTTGTCAATTATGGGCCCAATCCTATTCAACTTTCCAGTGCCAATGCAATTATACCAATGGGTTGTGCGCTGCATCCTGCAGTTGGGGGGCAGTCACAGAGGCTTCCTGGAGGTAAGGGAACAATCAGGGTTGCATTTAGGTTGTATTGGTGCTAAAAAGTTGGATAGGATTGGGCCCAATAAAACACTGAGATTTTCAAGTTAACATGGACTGCTTCATAATATGCTGCTGCAATACAAGGACAAAATAAAAAATTGTCTTATCAAATCAGTCTGGATTTTCACAAATATTTATATGAGACAGGGTAGAAAATGTGAGCAAAAGTGTTGTAATGCAGTTGGTCTATTTCCAGCATTTTAATAGAATGGAAAACGACAACCCTTTTCACCAAATGCATATTTGTATTGCAAGATGGAAGCTTTAGGCATTCAAAATGGCCACAACAAACTCATATTTACATATCTCTGTTACATACCGACGCCAGTACTCTGCTCCTGCACATCTAAGGGGAAAAGCAAGCAATGAAGCATGTGTTAATGGCAGAAGTATTTGCCGCTTTCGGACTATGCTGAAATATAATGAATTTTGATCTTTCCCAGCTGAACCTTTTGCTTTTATCAAATTATATCAAATTGCTTACCTTGATGGAGATTGAAGATTGTTTTTATTAGCTTGTGCTATTCTTAATTAGCAATGAGATGAAATCAGTATCAACATTAAACACAGCCTTAACTGGCAAATAGTCCCAGAAAGAACTACTTGGGGAAAATATGCTGCAGAGTCCAGAGTTATAACAGTATCTTGACAGAGTAGGAAATCTCAGTAGTTGTGTAGTGAAACTTAAGGTGACCTTGTAAATAGCTTCTATAAAACATTTTATAAAGCAGTGGTTTCTCAACATTCTTCTTTTCACTGTTTGATGTCAGGTTACATCTCACAGAAATGAAACTATATGAACAGCCATCCTTCAGATATTAAGTTCCACCATTTTTCCTGCCTCCCAGGGCATGAAATAGCTACCCACCACCTGCTGTTTGTAAGTATGTTTGTTGGGTCACAAGCCAGAACTGAGACAGACTTTCTAGGGCACACCAGTGAATGGTTGCTGTGGAGTTCCCTGGGTCATCACATCTGTTCCTTCTGTTCTAATAGTGCAAGTAAAGAAAGTAACAAATATTTAACAATGAACAAAATGTTTCCACAGTATGTGGGTTACACTGTACGTAGCACAATAAAGCTAAGAGAAAAATTAGTGTGTGTATATAAAATATACAGATTCACATGATTTACATAATTTTTTAGTTTAGTACCATTTAACTAAAGGCCTATCAAGTTTGACAGGTGAGGAGGAGATGGAGAGCTCCAGTTCCTTCTGTATCCCTACTCACAACCATATCTGAGAAGCTGGCCTGAATATTGTCCCACATGTAGCACAGCAGTGATCTTTGAGGTAACAAATGGGATGGAAAGTGTGCAAAAATTTTTCCTACCCTTGGCTCCACCATTGATCATTGAGACAATTCTCTGTGAGAACCAACCAATCACAGCTCCTGGGTCCTGAGCAGACAAAGGAATGCTTCTGCCCCTCCAAACAAGCCATTTGTTTGTCCTGAATCAATTTTCAGCATGGTGGAGTACACTGTGGAAACACCTTTCCCTCAATGCTAGATCTGCCCTCAGAAGGGGAACGGGCTATGCTACTTCCACATGTCCCTGCTGATGACCAGGCTGGTGGATACATCTGCATTATAAATTTGCATTTTTACATACATTATAAATTTACCACACAGTACAGTGCTTTACTTTTCCACACAGGAACAAATGACTTCCATTGTTTTACATAGGAGGAAACCAAGAGATACAGTCAAGTACACCATTGCAGGGGGTGCTAAACTTGATCCTTGCCCCAGATACCTATTTCTAAAGATCCCCCTTGGTTTCTGTTTCTTGTTCCCATGGGTAGGACCATGACAGAATTTTGAAAGAGAGGAATATAATGTTGGAAACTGGCATCACACAGGACTGAGCCAGGAAGCAGGAGCATCATTTGACCTGTTCATACCTGCAGCGGCTTGGACCCATGTCCCCATGGACATGCCCATTGGTTGGCATTCAGTGCATGTCCAGGTGCCATCCACCATGCAGCTCGCCTGCCCCCCCCCCCCAGCCACCCAACCAGCATGCAGGGCAGTTCAAGCTCCATCAAATGAGCAGCTTACTAGTGGTCTGGGCTCTTTTCCAATCATGTCACCCTTCCACAAGGAGTGAATACTGAGATTGGCCTGCACTCATTGATCAGGCAATTCAGCCTGTCCATCTTAGTACAGGTGTGATGAAGCAGACAGGTGGATCTCCTGGCCATGACCAGGTGACAATACAACATCCTCAGATGTACGACACTTGGGTCCAGGCACAGGGAGACTCTGCATTCCCCAACAATGTTTTAGTGAAGCTAGCATTAATATGATATCACCACAGCAATCTTTGTTCCTTTCCAGTAGTTTTTATAGCTCTTCTGTTTTGTGCTCATTTTCACCAAATCAGATTGTTAATGAATTTGTTTAAAATCTATTATGGTTATATTGACTGGGCTATTGATCTGTAAACAAAAAAAAAATTGATATACTGAGATAAACTGGCTGTTTTGTTTGTTTCCAAGCTGAAACCAACTGAAAGCATCCCCGATATAAAAATGAAATGCATTTTTGTGGATGCGGTGACGCTTCACCATCTGTCCAACATCTCAGATTTACTCTCCCAGATAACTTCATATTTTACCCTTCAGTCCCTAAAGAAACATCACTTTAAACAGAGCCACATGGAAAAATAACTCCAATAACATCTGAAGGTCTTGCAGTTAGCAGCAAGGGTCTCTAATCTAAATGAATGATGTGCCTTCAAACTCCATTTGAAGTTACGGAAACAGGGTGGATCAAATGCAAGAGAAGAAATGCTTGCCACTTTATTATTTGTATTTTGAAAAAAAAAATGCATGGCAATGGCAGTAATAGTAATAATAATAAAATAGGGATTTACCAATAAAGCAAGGAGATGCTGGTAGCCATCTATCCAGCTGCCTTGATGAAATAGGTATTGGAAATTAACTCAGGAGCCCTATGAATTACATTCAATCCATGCTCTAGGCTAAGCACTTGTCAGTTTCAGCCACTAATGTAACCTATTACTTACAGACTACATGGCTGGCAAGCTAATCACACTGGAACATGTTAAAGGATAGGAGAATAAACACAATACTACAATGATTTGCAATGATTGTGCCTATCAGTCGATAGCCCCGCCATCAACATTCAGAACTAGGCCAGGTCTGCACAACTTGTGACTCACCAAGTCAAGTCCAAATGGCTCTCTTTTTATTGATCTAGGCAAACAGCAAAAATGTTTATTGAACCATGTTTGGGATGCCACAAATGGGCAATGGGCTGTGTTCAGCTGTGTTCAGTCAGGCAGCAAAATGACCTGTCCTCATAGAAGGAAGGTTCACAGGAACCTTTCATTGGTTGATGAATTGATTTTTCATGACACAACCACAGTTCTCTTAAGTCAGGGAGTGTCATAAATAAGGCCCGGGGGCCAGATGTGATCCACAGAAGCTGTTTATTCGGACACAGGCTCTCTCAGCACCACCATCAGCTGCTCTCAACTGCTGAGCTGAGCTTAAGTGTTACTGCTGACAGGATGGCCCATGTGATAATTTGGCTCTCCCATATCTTGCAAATATGGTGAAGATGTGCATATTTTCTCTTCTGTCATTTGCAGTTGATGAGTTCCAAAGTGAAAAAGTGCTTATTTCTGGTCATGATTTACTTAACGTTGTCACTTTCTGCTTAATGACATCACTTCTGGCCCTCAGCAGGCATCATGAATGCTATTTCAGCCTGCTGTATGAAATATTTAAGCCTGCTGTCTTAAGTCATATTAGTTCTCATTGTGAACATGGGGCTTGGAATCAGGCATTATATTTAAAGAAGAAAAGAATGCAGAAAAAATATTCAGTATTAGTTTAGTGGACACATATTCTCCAGCATTTAAATACATATTTGTCTTTATTCATGAGATCCTGAAACTCACCCCCTCTTTCCATATATCACAATTGCATGAAACCAAGTCACACAAATTTCAGGCACTGCCAAGCTCTGAACATGACCAGAGTCTTGCTCTGGTCATGTCCAGAACTGTTCTGAGGTCCTAGGCCTCCAGAGGTCCTAGAAAGGCATTTTCAGTTTTTGCTTGAAAACTAGAAGTGTCCTTGTCCTTCTAGGACCTTCAGAGATCTTTCTGAGGCCTGAGGAGGCTGCAAACGACCTTCACGGACTTCAGAAAGGCCCCCAAAAGCTTTGACTTCTGGTTTTGCCTTCTGATGCTTTCAGGGGTCTTCTGGAGGACTGTGGAGGTTGCATGCAGCCCCAAAACCAGAAGTGACTTTCTAGGACCTCCAGGGGCCATTCTTAGGCTCATGGAGGCTGTGTGCGGGCTCCATAGGGAGGGTTCAGGTGGGGCAAGGTCTGGCTCCATGCAGGTCCAGGGGGGCCACGTTGAGCCAGATCCATGGATGGAAATTGCACCTGTATATGGCTGATGATGGTAGGTTAAGGGGGAGGAGTTCAACATATCTGAAAAACAGACACAAATAAACCAAACCTCCTGATGTTCTTCAGGTCATTCCTGGAAGCACTTTTGGGGCATACCCATGCTGAGGCATCCCTCAGTTCCAAGCTTCAGCAAACTTCGTTCCTAAATGTTCTTCTCTTACATGTCTGATTTCCAGGATAATTTGAGAAAAGAAAACTTAGAGTGACGTATTTTAGAAAGTAGAACTCTTTATTCTAACTGAATTTAACCTCTAATACACACAATCTAGTTATCCTGGACACAGATTAAACAGCTAAACAAGTTATAAAAAACTATCTGCAGATAATGTATATGTTACAGAACAATTTCGAAATTTGGTGACTGTTGATAATCCAAGATGAATTTTGTGCCAATCCAAAAATAAATATTTAGATAGCTATCAATATTCACCAATGTACTGTAACTTTCACAATATCACAAGAATTTGCCCATGATTGCCAACATTTGTCTAGAATTTACATCTTAGACATTCCTTATATATTAAAAGTTTTTCATTGAAACGTTAGAAATTTACATCAGGAAAAGTCTTCTTAACATTTCAGAATTCAGCTAATAAATTTATCAAGCACTGAGGTATTTTAATAAGCAAGCATGCTGAGGGTAAATGTCAGGCTGTGTGATCCTTCTGAGGAGCAGATGCTGTTCGATGGAACCAGGTGGGGGTGGGAAAAAGACTAGTTAAGGAACTGCAAAATCCACATCCCACAAGTCCAAATTAGAACCAATGTTTGTCAAGCAAAAAGGGCAGCTTGTCTTCTGATGGAAGCAATTTAATTAGAGAAGTCACAGAGAGGCTGCCTCAAAAGTACCAACCCCATTTTCTTTAGATAAGCTAATGAAGCTCATTGAACTTTGCAAAGAATTGCTGAACCAATAATATAGTGAAAAGGAGTCTAGGAGAAAAAACCATGCTGAAATAAACCCTTGGAAATTAGAAAGACCAATTGTTTACACCACTCCATCTCATAATAGGAGGATATAATTGCATATTTACCTAGCAATTCCCCTCCCTTTAAACAAACCTGGAGCAAAAGAATTATCACAGGAGAAATAATGTTTCTCTTTTGCAATACACAATAAATTTAAAATTTAAAGTGTATGTATTAAGTGCTAAGTCACCTACATGGTTAACTACCCAGTGTGTGGTCTAATTCCATCAGATATCCACCTCCCTCCCAACCCTAACAGTAGTCATAACAAAAACCTATTAAAAACCATAATGCTGTGCATTAAGCAAGGGCAAACAAAATTATTATTGTTGACAGTGTAAGGCACGTCACTGTCCCCAGACTGTAACCCACATGTAAAGGGGGTTACAGGGTAGATAAAGCATAACACATAAGATGGTAAAAGGCTGCTTAGTGGACTTTTATAGAGAGCAGTATTGCAAGTCTGACTGAAGCTGGGGCTTGGGGCCTCAGCTTCAGGTTGTTTACACTTTGGAATGCAGCTCAGAGATAGAGGTGATAGTACTCTAGGTGATAGTACACCTGATAGAGGAGATAGAGGTACCAGTACTAGGCAATTGCTAGAGAAATGAGCACTCACGCCTTGGACTGATTTATGCATGTATCCACCTGCTTTGTAATTTTGTAACTTTTATGCTTTTAGAGCAAAAGCACACATATGTAATATGGAAACCAAGTGATCCCTTGATGCCAAACTGTACCCAAGGTAAAAGGGTCACAATAGTTATATAAAATTAAGCCATAGAAACCAAATTGCTTGGTTTTAGTAAAGCTTTTAAAAACCTCTTTAATATAAGGACAAGAAGCCTTAGTTTTGCAGAGGGCCCCACAGTGCTTTACTAACACATAGAAAAGGAACACAGAAGAGATAAGATAGGCTGCTTGCACCAGGCCACCCTAATGAGGAATGAGTATGCCAAGATGGGCCTGAAGTTCTGCCAAGAAAATATCTTATCAATTATGAAGTCATGTCGGTCTTCACACCTATCTTTAAGTATTTTGTGTTATAGTTTTCTCTGCTGGTTTTTAGAAACTTTGTAATTTAATAGGTTTTAAGGTGAAACTCCACCTGTAACCAATCCTTTGCCCACCAATTTCCCATCTTTAATGCAAATTGTACCTTATCTGTAACCTATTAGGTGTTTGCCTAATCTCTGATGTAAAATTTCAGCCAATGGGATGTCTAGATTTGGGACAAAGAACCAGAAATTGTATAAATTGGTCAGGACACCACTGAGATTTGTTCCTGTGCTTTGGACACTAGTCCCATGGGCTGCCATTGCATGCAATTCAAATAAACAGCCTGCAAACTTTCACCCTTGGGTACCGAGTTTTCCTTGAGTTGCTTTCTTTCAACCTTGCAACAAGTGCAGGTATAAAACAGACTCAGAGGGACGTAAGCATTACATGCAACTATAACACACTTCATATAGTTCTGTGATGGTTCACTGATGTGAAAACACTGCTGCTTACCTTTGAATGGGAGTGCATCATGAGGAACACATTACAACAGTGCTTCAGTGTTACCACTGGCTACCCCTAACCTTATGAGTTCCATTCAAAATGTGGCTGCTGATCCACAGTGTGGGCAAATGTAAATTCTACCACTGTGTTTCACCTTGACCTTTAAGATAAACTAGGAATTAATTTAATTACAAATATTTATGCCCTGCCTTTCCAATCATAAGATGCCCAAGGAAGTGAACAATAGTTTAAAATACATCAAAATCATTTTTTTAAAAAAAATGATTACTACAATAAAAAGTAAACACAGAATAAAACAAGAAGAGTTTGCAGACAGAAATCTCCTTAAATCTCAAATTTGTACCCAAGTTGCCCGGTGCCCTGGGGCAAAGTCAAGCACTGGGCACCCTATGGTAGCACTATCTGCTTCCAAAAGGTGCATTGAGTGCTACTTCTGCCACTGGTACTGAAGGCTCTCCTGCATTCTCATTGCACACATCTCCAGTATTAGCAGAATGAGGAGTAGGGCCCCTTCAGGAGATGACAGACATGCACACAATGTGTACATTTTGAAGCACATCATCAACGAAAGAGAGACTTTGTCAGGACTGATGGCAGAATAGGTGGCAGGCAGGCTATAATAATTCCTATAGAATCTCTGCCTGGACATTTGTGGCATTTTGGGGAACCACTGTGCCCAGAAGACATCAGGCAAATATTAATCCAGTGTAATTCTAGCAAGTTCTTGGGAAGGTTTTGGGCCCAATCCTATCCAATTTTCCAGCACCGATGCAGCTGCAATGCAGTCCCAAGGTAAGGGAACAAATGTTCCCATGCCTTAAGGTGGTCTCTGTGACTGCTGCTCTGTGACAAGATGCAGTGCATGCCCCATTGGTACAGGAGCACCAGCACTGGAAAATTGGATAGGATTGGGCCCTTCATCTGTTAAATCTCTGTCTGGCCACATCCCTTTCCAACTCTTATATTGAACTGACAGATCAGGGCAAAGTGTAGTCGTGGGTGTACTGAGCCTAATAAAACATGCCAAGCTCCTTGCTAAATGCCACCTTAAACACTGTCTATGTTAAAATCAGGATGCTGAATTTCAGGAGACATTTCTTAATGGTAGGAGCAGTTTAGTAATGGAACTGATTACTGAGGGAAAATGTGGGTTGAAAAGCCATACATAAATATCATCATCACCTCCCCTTTCTGGAGATTGGACAATGTGGCTTTGAAGGTCCAACTCTGCAAGTCTTTCTGTGAAAAAGGTGCATCTGTTTTATACATTTTCAATGGTTACTGCTTTCCACAAATAGATCAGAGTTGGTGAGAGTGCTGAGAATTCCACTAATAGACCCCCCCTAGTGTCCCCACTCCACATTCACAGAGAACTTACAATTCCTAGGATACCTAAGGAAGAGGTATCCTTATCCTTATGGTATTACCATAAAATGAATAAATTTAGTTGGACACTTGCTATTTCCAGTACATTCGATCTGATGACATATTCTTGCACCTTTAAATAATTGATTCCAATGGGCACAAGAACTTCAAGAAGGTGTAGTCTTCAACTAATGGTGTAGTCTTACTGTTCGCACTTTGAGACAGATTCCAAAAGTTATGGAACTTTCATTAGAATGAAAATTTTAAATTAATGAAAGTTAATTTGTGTAATCATAAGAAAAAATACTATAAAATGCTAAAATTTATAAATTCTAATATTTTAATGGAAATTATTGGTGCTGGTGCCTTACAACCCAATCCCAACCCCCTGCCACCAACACCGATTCAGCCACGCCAAAAAGCTATGCACTGCATCCTACTATATGGTGGCAGAGGCGATCTGAAGGCAAACAAGAGGTAAGTAAAAATAATTTTTATTTACCTCCTCATAAGCCCTGGGAATGCCTGTGGGTCTCCCTGGACATGTACCACCAATTTTGGTAATGTATGTCCGGAGGGAAAAGGACAGGGAGGTTTGCGAAAGACGGATTCATCCGGTCCTATCTCCCCCCTTCCATTCCTACTCCCTCCAAATCCAGAAAAGCCCTGTTCCTCCCACCACCCACTCCCGCTGCCAACTCACTGGTGCCAGTGGACGGTGACATCTCCACTAGCCTGTGCCTGTGACCAGCTGACAGCCTCACACTCACTGTCACTGTGTTACTTCTGTCAGCACATCCACACACTTCCAGTGATAGAATGGCATTCTGCCATTAGAATATGAATTGAAATTCCCATTCATTTCAATGGGATTTGAACAGAAGAACTTGCTGGTGGCTTGTAACCTCTAACTTTAGCCTATGCTTTGTGCTAAGAAAATTATCCTCTTTATAGCTGGATTCAGGCTTCTATTGTGTAAATTTCTTATCACAATTTTTTTTGCAATAATTGCTTTGCATTTTACACACATGAAGATAAGGTACCTGCAGCTACTTGCAATTAACTTAATTGATATCTTGCATTTTCCATTATTTACAATACCAATTGTCTCCAGTTTTCTAAACCCATGGCTGCTTCTTTTTCATTTCACATGCAGGGCCAGAATTTGCAATGAGCCTTCAGGAGTTCTTTATGCTTCAATGAAATATACCTATAATTTTCGTTTTTACTTTTATAAAAAAAAATGAAAGTCAAACTAGACGAATGTAGCATGTGATAAATTGCTATACTTTTCATTACTAAGGAATGTGTGCTATTTTCTCTACTATATATTTAGCTGGTTTTGGCTTTGAACTTTTGCACTTCAATCAAAGTGTAATTTTGAAGAGAATTGTTTCTTATCTTTTAAAGGTAGCTCAGCTAAGATTCCTTTTCTACTAAAACTAAATACATCAAAAACATGTGTCAGGCCCTCACTGCCCTCTGTGGAAAGCACTTGTCCCTCATCCATCAAACCAAGAGGAAATCACATATTCTCCAATAGTGTACATAATGCCAATGGACCTGGCTGTCTGCTTTAGCCGAAACCAGGACAGGTGGCAAAATAAGCACTAATATTGATAGTTGTTAAATTAGCATTACATTATGTAGTATTTATTTTCATCATGGACTAAGAATGTTTTAAAGACAGAAGATAAAAACCAGAGCTTGCTCAAAGGCTTACAGCCAATCCTGAGCTGCACAGCATGCAGGATTCCCGCGGCACAAAAATGTTACCATGGGATCCTGAGCGTTGCCACTGGTGCCACAGGTTGCCACCTGTGGCTCCTCAGGGGAAGGAGACTTTTGTCACAATGGGGCTACTTGATTCTGTGGGAGTTCTTTAGCCAGTACAGAATCAAGGAATCCCACGTCAGGCCATGCAGCCGGACAAGAGGCTCTGGCTGAGCTTGTAACTTCAACAGTGGTAAGAACCTTAAAGGAGTATTACCATTCTTAATTTGTCCAATTACCAATTCCTGGGGCATGGAATGCACCTAGAACTTGGAGCATGTCCTGGACATTAAAATGATTACTTATTACATGGATACCATTATACTATACTTTCATATCATTTCAAAGGTAATGCTTTTCAATTAAGTTGGTTGGCACAAAAAAGGCCGCTCATCATCCAGTGTAGAGAACCCACTTTTTAGAACAGTGTTCCCCAAACTACAGCTCACAGGCCAAATCCGGTGCAACAGAAAAGCCATCACCATTGTCAGTGGCACTTATTTTTCCATTGTGCTGTTTCTGATCTTGCCGGACCATCTGTAAAGAATGACACTCTGGGCAGTCATGTCTGTCTGGAAATCTGGGCCCAAAGCCTGCTGGGGTAATAGGCTGCAGACGTGAACTCCCAGAGTATCGTTCTGTACGGATTGGCTGGCAAGAGTATCAGCAGAACACTGCTCGAGACTGGAAGGGCTTTTTCATTGTGCATCGGTACCGAATTTGGAGACAAATGTTTTAAGAATCATAGTCTGTTGGGACACACTGGAAGTGATATCATTGACCTGGAAGTGAGGTCATGGCCAGACCTGACATCGATTTAGGCTCAAACCTAAGTTGCGATCAGCTAAAGGTCCCACACATTGCACATACACGTCATGGCTTGTAACCTGTGATGGACTTTTCTCAAGAAATCTGTCCAATCCACTTTTAAAGGCATCTAGGCCAGATGCCATCACCACATCCTGTGGCAAGGAGTTCCACAGACTAATTACATGCTGGGTAAATAAATATTGTATTCTATCTGTTCTTACTCTGCCAACACTCAATTTTAGTGGATGTCTCCTGGTTCTGGTGTTGTGTGAAATGGAAAAGACCATCCTGCTATCCATTCTATCCATCCCCTGCATAATTTTGTATGACTCAATCATGTTCCCCCTTAGGCATCTTTTATCTAGACTGAGGAACCCCATACGCTGTAACCTTTCCTCATAGGGAAGGTGCCCCAGCCCAGTAATCATTTTGGTTGCCCTCTTCTGTACCTTTTCCATTTCTGCGATACCCTTTTTGAGATGTAGTGTCCAGAACTGGACACAATACTCCAGGTGTGGCCTTATCTGAAGTCCAGGTGTGGCCGTTCTCTGAAGTGCTACCTGTTCTACACGCAGGGCCTGCTAGGCAGGCGGAGATCAGGGGTCTCAATGCATGGATGAGACGGTGGTGTAGGGAGGAGGGGTTTAGATTCGTTAGGCACTGGGGAACATTTTGGGGCAAGCAGGGCCTGTACAAGAGGGATGGGCTCCACTTGAACCAGAATGGAACCAGACTGCTGGCGCATAACATTAAAAAGGTGGCAGAGCAGCTTTTAAACTGATCCCTGGGGGAAGGCCGACAGGAGCCGAGGGGCATCCGGTTCGGGACTCCTCATCCCTATGGGATGAGGATGTGGAGGTTAGAGAACAACAAGACAAAGGCAGAGTAGGAGAAGAAATTGGGAAAGGTAGCGTGATGGGATGTGATAGACGGTTTGGCACACTGAGAGGCTGCGGGGACAAAGGAGCGAATAAGCAGCCCATCCTAGGGCATTCCGTGTACAAATGCTTTTATGCGAATGCCTGAAGTCTACAAGCAAAGGTGGGAGAACTGGAATGTCTGGTGACAAGGGAAAACATTGACATAGTGGGCATAACAGAAACCTGGTGGAATGCGGAGAATCAGTGGGATACCGCAATCCCGGGCTATAAACTCTACAGGAGGGACAGGCAGGGGCGTGTTGGAGGTGGGGTGGCCGTTTATGTTAAGGAAGGGTTAGAATCCAGCAAAGTAGAGATTGAAGGTGGGTCCGACTCCACCGTAGAATCTCTGTGGGTTAAATTACCAGGCTTGTGCAGCAATGTAATATTGGGGGCGTGCTATCATCTTCCAGACCAGAAATCAGATGGGGACCTTGAAATGAGGAAACAGATCAGGGAGGTGATAAGGAGGGACAGGGTTGTAATCATGGGGGACCAATTATCCTCATATTGACTGGATCAATTTGTGTTCTGGTCACGATAAGGAAACTGGATTTCTTGACGTGCTAAATGACTGTGGCTTAGAGCAGCTAGTCACGGAGCCCACCAGAGGACAAGTGACTCTGGATTTAATATTGTGCGGTATGCAGGACCTGGTTAGAGATGTAAATGTTACTGAGCCATTGGGGAACAGTGATCATGCTGCGATCCGTTTTGACATGCACGTTGGGGGAAGAATACCAGGCAAATCTCTAACAAAAACCCTTGACTTCCGACGGGCAGACTTCCCTCAAATGAGGAGGCTGGTTAGAAGGTGGTTGAAAGGGAGGGTAAAAAGAGTCCAATCTCTCCAGAGTGCATGGAGGCTGCTTAAAACAACAGTAATAGAGGCCCAGCAGAGGTGTATACTGCAAAGAAAGAAGGGTTCCACTAAATCCAGGAGGCTGCCTGCATGGCTAACCAGCCAAGTTAGAGAGGCTGTGAAGGGCAAGGAAGCTTCCTTCCGTAAATGGAAGCCTTGCCCTAATGAGGAGAATAAAAAGGAACATAAACTGTGGCAAAAGAAATGTAAGAAGGTGATACGGGAGGCCAAGCGAGACTATGAGGAACGCATGGCCAGCAACATTAAGGGGAATAATAAAAGCTTCTTCAAATATGTTAGAAGCAGGAAACCCGCCAGAGAAGCGGTTGGCCCTCTGGATGGTGAGGGAGGGAAAGGGGAGATAAAAGGAGACTTAGAGATGGCAGAGAAATTAAATGAGTTCTTTGCATCTGTCTTCACGGCAGAAGACCTCGGGCAGATACCGCTGCCCGAACGGCCCCTCCTGACCGAGGAGTTAAGTCAGATAGAGGTTAAAAGAGAAGATGTTTCAGACCTCATTGATAAATTAAAGATCAATAAGTCATCGGACCCTGATGGCATCCACCCAAGAGTTATTAAGGAATTGAAGAATGAAGTTGCAGATCTCTTGACTAAGGTATGCAACTTGTCCCTCAAAATGGCCATGGTGCCAGAAGATTGGAGGATAGCAAATGTCACGCCTATTTTTAAAAGGGGAAAGAGGGGGGACCCGGGAAACTATAGGCCGGTCAGCCTAACATCCATACCGGGTAAGATGGTGGAATGCCTCATCAAAGATAGGATCTCAAAACACATAGATGAACAGGCCTTGCTGAGGGAGAGTCAGCATGGCTTCTGTAAGGGTAAGTCTTGCCTCACAAACCTTATAGAATTCTTTGAAAAGGTCAACAGGCATGTGGATGCGGGAGAACCCGTGGACATTATATATCTGGACTTTCAGAAGGCATTTGACACGGTCCCTCACCAAAGACTACTGAAAAAACTCCACAGTCAGGGAATTAGAGGACAGGTCCTCTCATGGATTGAGAACTGGTTGGAGGCCAGGAAGCAGAGAGTGGGTGACAATGGGCAATTTTCACAATGGAGAGAAGTGAAAAGCGGTGTGCCCCAAGGATCTGTCCTGGGACCAGTGCTTTTCAACCTCTTCATAAATGACCTGGAGACAGGGTTGAGCAGTGAAGTGGCTAAGTTTGCAGACGACACCAAACTTTTCCGAGTGGTGAAGACCAGAAGTGATTGTGAGGAGCTCCAGAAGGATCTCTCCAGACTGGCAGAATGGGCAGCAAAATGGCAGATGCGCTTCAATGTCAGTAAGTGTAAAGTCATGCACATTGGGGCAAAAAATCAAAACTTTAGATATAGGCTGATGGGTTCTGAGCTGTCTGTGACAGATCAGGAGAGAAATCTTGGGGTGGTGGTGGACAGGTCGATGAAAGTGTCAACCCAATGTGCAGCGGCAGTGAAGAAGGTCAGTTCTATGCTTGGGATCATTAGGAAGGGTATTGAGAACAAAACGGCTAGTATTATAATGCCGTTGTACAAATCTATGGTAAGGCCACACCTGGAGTATTGTGTCCAGTTCTGGTCGCCGCATCTCAAAAAAGACATAGTGGAAATGGAAAAGGTGCAAAAGAGAGCGACTAAGATGATTACGGGGCTGGGGCACCTTCCTTATGAGGAAAGGCTGTGGCATTTGGGCCTCTTCAGCCTAGAAAAGAGACGTCTGAGGGGGGACATGATTGAGACATACAAAATTATGCAGGGGATGGACAGAGTGGATAGGGAGATGCTCTTTACACTCTCACATAATACCAGAACCAGGGGACATCCACTAAAATTGAGTGTTGGGCGGGTTAGGACAGACAAAAGAAAATATTTCTTTACTCAGCGTGTGGTCGGTCTGTGGAACTCCTTGCCACAGGATGTGGTGCTGGCGTCTAGCCTGGATGCCTTTAAAAGGGGATTGGACAAGTTTCTGGAGGAAAAATCCATTATACAAGCCATACAAGCCATGATGTGTATGCGCAACCTCCTGATTTTAGAAATGGGTTATGTCAGAATGCCAGATGCAAGGGAGGGCACCAGGATGAGGTCTCTTGTTATCTGGTGTGCTCCCTGGGGCATTTGGTGGGCCGCTGTGAGATACAGGAAGCTGGACTAGATGGGCCTATGGGCTGATCCAGTGGGGCTGTTCTTATGTTCTTATCCTAATGTCAGGGTGCCCTCCTCCCTGCCAGACCCAGACTTATCTTGCGAAGGGGGCCAAAGAAATACAAGGGGAAGGCAGTTTGGCCAGGCAAGATGGAGAGCCGCCCGGCACAGGCAAGTCTGCCCGACAGCCTCCCACATCCCCAGCTCATGGGGAGAGACCTGCTGACAGGGCACCTCTCCCAGACTGGAGCACCTGGTGTCAGGGAGAAGGTGGGAGACCAGAAGGACCTGACCCAGTAAGAGGGAGGAGGAAGAAACAAGGGAGGTAACACCAGAAACAGAGGCCTTGGGCGGGCTCCCTTTTATGCCTTCCCCAGTAAGGAAGGGGCAGGGCTGGAGAAGGAAGCAGCCTATATAACTGACAGGAGGCCCACAATGAGGGCAGAAAGCCAGGACTGGAGACGCAGAAGACTGTGTCTCCAACAGCTCCTGCCTAGGACTCAGTCTCAAGGGCTATGCCAGGGGGGAGGACCAGGGTGACTTAACCTCCTCCCCCTGAGCCAACCTGAGGCCTCCTACAGGGATCATCCCCAAGCAGAAGCTGCCTTCTCCCCCAGCCCGCCAGACAGCCCTACACCTAAATTTGTACAATGGCATTATAATATTGACCATTTTATTCTCAATACCTTTTCTAATTATCCCAAGCATGGAATTGGCCTTCTTTGTTGTACCACACATTGGGTTGACACTTTCACTGAACTCTTCTCCAGCACTCCAAGATCTCTCTGTTGATCTGTCACAGGCAGCTCAGCTTCATATGTGAAGCGTTGATTTTTTTTTTTTGCCCCAATGTGCATTACTTTACACTTTATCCTGAAACACAACTGCCATTTTGCTGTCCATTCTCCCAGTTTGGTGAGATCCTTCTGGAGCTCTTCACAATCCCTTTTTCTCTTCACCACCTGGAAAGGTTTAGTGTCATCTGCAAATTTGGTCACTTTGCTTCTTATCCCTAACTACAGGTCATTTATGAACAAGTTGAAAAGCACCATCCCAGTACAGTTCCTTGGAGCACACAGCTTCTTACCTCTCTCCATTGTGAAAATTGCGCACTGACACCCACTCTCTGTTTCCTGGTCATCAACCAATTCGTAATCCATAAGGGGACCTGCCCTCTTATTCCCTGACAGTGCAGCTCAACTATCTATAGCAGGAGTTATCAAGCTGGGAACCCTGTAAGTGGCTGTGGGGGCAGGGTAGGAGCCCTGATGGCACAACAGTGATTGTGGCACTGCAGGTACCCAGGGGCATGTTAACATATTGTGTTAACATATTGTGAAGCCTTCCAGAGGGTCCTGGAGGTTTGCAGCCCTCTCTGCAAGCCTCCCCACTATTGGAGAGGCTTGCAAAGGGGGCTGTGAGCCTCCAGGACCCTCTACAAGGACTTATGAACCCCTCCTGGAATGTTAAAATGTCCTTGGGTCCACAGTCACTGCATTTAAGTGTCCAGTGACTAGGTAAAAACTAGTGACTAGATAAAAACCAGTCCAGCACCTGGACTTGTGCTAGATAACTAGATAAACTATCTAGATAAACTAGATAAATAAACTAGATAAACTAGATAAAAACTAGTCCAGTGACTAGATAAAAACATCACTGTGTCACTGTCACTGTCACAGGCACTGCAGCACCATAAAGGCACCCATTCCTGGGTGGGAATGGCCCACTTCTGGTTCCTGCAGTGAGTCGCGACCCAAGCACTTTGGGAACTGCTGGTCTACAGTATGCCAGTTTCCCTGGGCATCTTAACAATAAGAAATTTGACCCTCTACACTAGACTTGTTAGTGTGTCATTGTCCCATGACAATGTCTCTGGATAAAATTGTAGAGTTTAATACCACCTGTTGGTGACCATGTCTTTATTTATTATTTACCATCCTCTCCCCCGCCCCGAAACATCTCCTTCCCAGCCTCCCCATGCCCCCCACCCAGACCTCCTGCACCGGCCGAGCTTGGCCAGCACAGATTCCTTGGCCACCATGGAGGCGGGATCTGGCCTCCGAAGACCAGCATATCTCCTTGAGCTGGTGCGGCTTTCTCCTAAAGATGTGCAATTGTGCTTTCTGGCAAGGGTCTGCACCCTTAATAATAATTCTTTCTCCCTACAAAGCACTGTCCCTACTACATCCTGCCTATAGATAGCTCCCTCCATTATTTCAAAGCATTGCAGATACTATCCAAAAGACAAACCATCTGTCAGCTATGACAGCCCACACAAAAATGTATAAGAATAAATTGGGCTTTAATTTTGTTCTTGACTAAGTATTGACATCTATCATAACTAAATGCACTTATAATAGCATGACACTTTTCTTCCCACGAAGGAATCTCATTGATTTTTGTTATGTGCCTTAAACCTAATTAGAAAGCAATAAGCCAGGAATGAGATGAAGAAGGTAGGAAATATTTATTCTGGCTTAGGCTGCACCAAACATTCCCTTATCTTTGGGTTGGCTTTGAAATTAGCCTATGAGCATAGGTTCAGAATTATTTGAACACATTACTGACAAAAAAAAATTTATTTCAGCTTTCTTTGGTTTCCTTGACAGTTTCTGCTTCATGACACTCTTCCCCCCCTTTGCTTTAATTGGCCTTTCATTTGCTTTAACTGTAGTCTTTTGCCTGCAGTGCCATGTCTGCCATGCTTACGGTTATGTGCCCTTTGTAATTTTATTTATATTGGTATGTCAATTCTAGATCAGGGGTGTCTAAACTTTTTGGCCAGAGGCCCGCATCAAATGTCTGGCATGGTTTTGAGGGCTGAAAAAAATTTAAATATAAAATTTATATAAATAAATTGGAACTTAGATGTGTGAATAAATGAATGAATGGGCTCATTCATTCAACCTCTCTGGCCCTTAGAACACCCTCCAGATGCAACCAGAGTATAGATCCAGTCATGTTCAGCAAAGTGGGCCAGGGGCTTTCAGGGGACTAGAGGCTGGCCATGGGTTGGATAGAGGCTCACCGCGGGCTGCATCTGGCCCCTGGGCCGGGGTTTGGAGACCCCTGTTATAGATTATTGTGACTTCATGTTATCAGGTGTATAAATTTGATGTCATCACATCAGACACAGTAACATGATGTCATCAACCAAACCATGTGGGTTTCCAAGGTCAACAGGATTTAAGCACTTTCGGTAAATGTGGCCAAGGACAGTGACAGCAAAAAGAAGGAAAGAGGAGACCACAGTCAAAACAACACAAATATTGTGGTTTCAGCAAGTGCTGAAAATGAGTGATTTTGGCTGCAATCCTAACCACACTTTCCTGAGAGTAAGCCCCATTGAACAAACTAGGACTTACTTCTGAGTAGACCTGGCTAGGCTTGTGCCCTTTTTGACTGTCTCTCTCTCTCTGTCTCTCTCTGTCTCACACACTCACACACACTCACACACACACACACACACACACGCACACAGGAACTAGCCTTGTCTCAGTCACATCCTACTTGTGACTGAAAATGGATGAAATCTACCAAACTTTAAATTGCCAAAATGTGTATACAAGTACAGCAAGATTGTATCTGATAGGCTGTGAAGTCCTCCTCCCTTTGCTGCCTAATTACTGGTGTTACGCTTGTAATAGCAGCATCTGTGCACACTCAACAGTCTAATGGGCAGCTCCTCCTGGACTAATGAATTTTAATTGATGGCATTTAGCACGGCTTTGGGTGTTTTTCCCCCCTCTCTTGTAGAGGTGGCAGTGCCCTTCTGTTCTTCTTTCCTAAAGAGATCGGCTTTTCACAATATCCCTATATTGTAGAGAGATAGATGGTCAGCAAAAGGTGAAGAATGCCTGAACTTGCTAGACATCAGCCTCTTTTCAGCTGAGATAAAGCCAGATTGCTAAGCAGCTTGCTTTTTAAATCATTTTTCAACTCAAGCACTATGTTTGGGGGTTAAGGATAACCTTTCTTTTCTGCAATGAAGCTTACTTGGAACTGAAAGGAATGCATCTTCAGTTAATGAATCAAACAAGCCATCTCCTTTTGGATCTTCTGATTGGTCATTTTCAATACAGCATCCTTCAGAGACGTGTGTCGTCCCCCCCAAAAAATGTGATGTGTAATTATTTCAGGTTCTTGTAGGAGTCCTTTTATAACAATGAAAAAAATAGCACCTGAGTACAAAAGTGCTAGGAAACTGATTGCATGTACTGCAGGTGAAAGAAAATTGGTGTGTCTGGATGAAATTCTTTCTAGGTCTATAAATGTGTTAGATTTTATTCAGAAAAAGAAAAGGGGAAAAAAGAACAATCAACCCTCTACACTAATATTTTTTTGTGTCCACTCACTTCTGCAGAGGTGAAGAGGCACTCTACTGGGAAAAGAATAAATGGCTTTCTGGAGAAGCTCACATTGATGTGACCTTAATAATATACTTTGCCCTATTACTAGGGATTTAATAGGAGGAGACTCATTTGCAAATGGATGGTTGAAAGGAAGTTCCCAATCTGGGAAACCAAAGCTTTCACAATGGCCCATACATCAGAGGCTGCATGCTTCACAGAAATGATGCACTCAGTGTCTGGCTTATAGGCAGATAGGAAATTGGCCACCCCCTGCCAGCTAATTAACAAAGCAGCTTTGTCATTAGTTTTAAAGACAGCCACTTGTCTGCTTTCCTGCCTGCCTGCCCACCCAAAGGGAGCAATCACCACATTCTAATGGGAATGTGTTAATTGTGAGTGATGTCTCAGCCTTGTAATAGACTGTATCATTAAATAGTCTTGCATCATTAAAAACACACATGCACAACTACAAAACTCTACCTTGCCTCAAAGCAGCAACCCTACTAGCTTTCTAAAGGAATTATTAAACAGAATCAAGACACATTCTTGCCAATTCATTCCCAATCAACTTAGGGCACAATCCTAACCAACTTTCTAACAGTAAGCTAAGGGAAATGCAACCTGGAGGTGAGGGAACAAACATTGCCTTACCTTGAGGAGGCCTCCATGACTGCCCCCCAACTGCTGGATGCAGCACATGCCTCACTGGCAAAGATATGCCAGTGCTGGAAAGCTGGTTAGGATTGCGCCCTTAGACTCTATAGACTCTTAGAGACTCTATAGACTCTATAGACTCTTAGACTCTATATGTTGCTCTATATTTCAGCTTACAAGGAGTACTGGTTTGTAGCAGAATTTCTATAGCAATGCACTATGTGCATTAAAATGGCTGCCTTATCTGCTAGAGGCCCCACCCCATAGATGATAATAGGAGGTGTACTTGTACTAGACTTTATTTTCAGACCAAGAATTCTTTTCTGAGCACCATCCCGATTGACACTGCTGAATGTTCTTTGCTGCCTGAGACATCCTTTCTCTGCATCAGCTAAATAGCTGATGCAGAGTCAAGTAGCTCCATTGCGAGGCTGCCTCCCTTACTTGGGGGAAGGGGACGAGCATCCCCTTCTCCTGAGAAGCTGGTGCTGGCTGCTGGGTGCACTCAGGATGCCATTGCAGCCTTTTGGTGCTGTGGTAGCCCCACACACCGGGTGGCTGAGGATTGGGCTGTTACTATGGTTACTTCATACTATGGTATGAAGCTCCTCTTGTTCCTTTCTTATACCCGTATGTTTCCCCTATGTCAGTGTTCAACAGGCAAGAGACTTCCTTGAGACACTTTGAAATCAGCACTGTTGCAGAAAGACCATAGCCAAGCGCACATGGTTTGGCAAGGGGAGCATTTGGGGAAATTAGGTCAGCATCGTGGAATGTTTGAATTCCATGGTGAATATTGACCAAAGTGAATAATTTGCGCATCTCTTTTTAATGGATATTTATCTTACAGTATTTTATCCTTCATTATTTGTAACCATTGCTCTTGCCTAAGCTAAAGGGATAGATTTTTCAGGCCTTGGGGCACTGATTTTCATCTCATGGCACATTGGCAAGGCAATAAAATGGTCAAGGCACACCAGGTTGTCAGTGGGGGGCTCACATCACCCAATGGCCCTACTAATAAATGACCCTCTCCCAAATTCCTGCAGCACACCTGGAGACCATTCACAGCACAACAGTGTGGTTGAAACCACAGTATGGTTGAACCACAGCGCAGAGTGGTTGAAAATGGCCGTCTTAGGGTCATAACTTGAAATTTCAGGTTTTTGCCCTTTCTTTTCAAAGGCTTCAAGGAAAAGGCCAAAAACCAGCTGCATACCCCTTCTTTCTAGCAGCAGCCATCCCCTTCCTTCACCAGGCTCCTCTAAACCCCATCCCATCCAAAAAGGCTTTACTTCCTCACTTGTGTAGCATTACCTTTGACTTCCAGGCTCTGACCAGAATTGTACCATCTGAGCATTAGGGAACAAGGCAACCCTATGCAAGATGGATTAAACATAAAAAATCAATAAAAGAAATGTTTTCTGTATTTTTTATAATATTTATCACATTCTCATAGTCATAAGAATCCGAGCAATATTCATATCAATCAATATCAATATGAATATCAATATGAATCATATCAATATTCATAACCAGGCTACTTCACTGAATGGTTTTCTTGTTGAACTTTCTTCTGTTCAAGGTACCTCAGTATGTCCTTTGGTTAATGGAGTACAGTACTCCATAATTACAGTTCAACTGCATTGCTCACCTAGTTTCACAACTAGTTTTTTGCCCAGGAATTATACAAGGCAGATTGTTATTCACAAATGAGAACAGCTGGACACTGTGAAAGCAAACCTTGCCCTTACATGTTTGTACTTGGAAGGTTCCCTTTCCTATTAGACCACAGTGTGATCAAATTTGTTACATTTTCACTCAGACTGCTTGTCTCCCAAAGTGGGCAGTATGAAGAGCAATTGATGAAAGACTGAACGAAAATGAAGAAAGAGCCCTTGAAATCACTCACTGATTTTTAACTATTCTTTTTTCTTTCCTTTCAAGGCTACAAGAATGTATAGCATTGTAACTGTTTTGCATTTTGAATTGCAAAAATTCACGATGAGCTTGAAAAGATTTGATTTCTTAATTTCACATATTCAGAGATTCATGGAAATAACCTGGCGCTCACTCTCAGGTAATTTTGGCTTGTGGGAAGGATAAAGGGAAGGATAAAAAGACACTTACAAATACATTTGGAATATATTATGTTCTCATTTGCACATCAGTACCACAAACTTACCAATCTCAATTGTAAATCTCTTTAGGGCAGGAAAATAATTACTCAAGTCACAAGCATCAAAAGTGATTTGCTCAAGTAACAACAGTGTAAACAAAACCAAATCAATAGTAATTTGATATGTTTACTTAATAAGAATAGAAAAATAACCTAGGCAGGATGAGAGCAGTGATTCATCTAGCTGAGTACTCTGTCTCCAACAGTGGCCAAGCAGATGCCCTGGAAAGTTCATAAGCAAGGCAAGATGAAGTCAGCCTCTCTTCTTGCTTGCCTCCAGTGTTTAGTTATTAGAGGTATATTACATTTCTGCTTATGAAAGATTCATTTAGCTATCCCAACTTGTAGCAAATATTTTATTTCTATTTATCTCCTTTAATTCAAAATGTATAAGAGACACACATCTGAACATGTGTACATGGTATTAGGTGCCTGCCTGGCAAGCAAAGGGCCAGATGCCTAATGGCAAGATGATTCAGATTTAGAGACCAAAAAGGCCATATTTCTCATTTGAACCATCTGATCACCCTTAACTGATCTGTGGAGCGCAAAGCTCTGAATTTACATGGTGGTTATTTAAGCCTTAATTATTAATTAATTAATTATTATTAATTAAGCCTAAACCCCTTAATGGGGTTTCCATCAAAATTCCGATGAACCTCTCCAGCTCTAAATCTTGCTGTAACAGCATATTTGGTGTTTTGTTGACCCTGGACACTTCATTGGTCTACTCAGATTTAGGGAAACAACTTTGGTAAAACAAAAGAGAAGCTTCAAACCTCCAGTGGTCCTCACCAACCCATGACTGAGCTCCAATCCAGGAACAATCCAACTGCTATCCAACTAGCAGTTAATTCTTCATGCTTAACTGGGTGGAAAAACAAAGGTCCTTGACTGATAGAAGATCCTAAAGATCCTCCTGATTGAAGGCCAATCCAGAGCCATGCTACAAGGCACATTTGTGAGCCCATGCTGGCCCAGCTTCAGTGCTGGGCCTGCATAATGTTACCCAGCAGTCACCAGGACTGAGTGAGGATGTGGGGGAAGGTGCGGAGGAGGTGTTCCAGGGCGGGGCTGACAGGGCGAGGGCAGGGAGGTGGCAGAGAGAGGGAGCAGGGAGCTCTTCTCCACTGGATCCTGAGCCCCATGTGGTTCCGCACAGTTCGATATGGGACTCTGTGGCAGCTCCAAAATCGAGTAGCCCCATTGCGGGGCTGCTTCCCTTACTCAGGGAAGGGAATGAAAGTCCCCTTCCCCTGAGGATCTGCCATGATCCTTTTTGCATGTTGCATGTTGGATGCTGCAGCAGCCATTTTGGCACTGCAGCAGCCCTTGCGCGCCAGGCAGCTCAGGCCAGAGCCCGTTCTGGCCTCTACATGTTACTCAGAGGAGGTTTAGGGCTCCTGTAGAACTAATCCTGTTGACTAATCAGTGAAAGAGAAACTGTAGAGATTGGCTGACTCACGTGGTGCTTCAGTATGGCTGCTGCAGCCTATCACTTGGGGATGGGGAAAGAAGCAAGGGACACTGCCCCTGCATCTGGCCTTCTTGCACACTTTCGGTGTGGGGAGAGGCCACATCTCAATGGCAGAGTCCTGCTTTCAGGCAGAAGGTCGCTGGTTCAATTCCTGGCTGTGTCTCCAAGAAGGGAGAGTCATGGCCAGTCAGTGCTGAGCTAGATGGACCAAGCATCTGTCTTGGCTGTGGAGGAAATGGAGGGTTATAATAAACTGAGCAACCAGTGGAAGAAGCCTTTTCGTATAGTAAATTCCAGCACCCAGCTAGTTTGCTGCTATCAAAAAATAAACAGGAGCTGAGGCAAGGAAGATTTCAAATGGAAATACAGGTTTCCCCCCATTTCTGCAGGTCTGGTATCCACTTATCCATGGTTATCCATGGTTATCCATGGTTCTCTGTGCCCCCCTGACACCTCATTATCTTCTGGACAGTCGTGCTACACAAAAATGGCTCTTTTAATCAAACACTGCTTGCTTTATCAAGCTTATAGGAAAACAACCAGGCAGGCAAAAAAGACGGGCAGCCCAATCATGAGCTGTCCAGAGCATGGGGCTGCCACAGGGCCAAAATGGCTACTGCGGCATCCAGCATGCAACGGGGCAGCCTATGGCAGCTCCTCAGGAGAAGGGGACTTTTGTCCCCTACCTCCAAGTAAGGGAAGTAGTCCTGCAATGGGGCTACTCAATTCTGTGGTGGCTCTTGAATTGGAGAGCCCTGTGTTGGGGCACACGACCTGACATAGGGCTCAGAATCTGGTGGAGACAAACTCCACCAGTCCCTCCCTCGTCCCGCCCTGCTCCCTCCCCCTCCCTGGTCAAATTGGCCTAAAGCTGGTCCTGCCACAATCTACCTATTACAGCTCTCCTTTAATGTGCACCTATTTTTTTTTTAAAGCAGGAGCTACTTTGGACAGCTACTTTGGACAGCACAGCACAGGACAGCATGGGTTGTGATGCCCATAGGATTCTAAGGGGAAGAAATCTACAAGGATAAAGACCTGTGCCTTTCCAACTTCCTCCCAAGAAGCAACATGTCAGCTGGCACCCAGAATCAGTAACACCACACAACATCTTTTCTTTTGCAGTTATCTCTCTCACAGTCTATAAGTGCTATGGAAAATGCTGAAATTTACACAGGCTAGTGAGCTAACCTTTGTGGACTGCTTCTCTCTCCATTCACTCCTACCTCCTACACTTTCTAGGAAGAAAGGAGATTGGCTCAGCTTCCTTCCAGGCTACTGCCTCCTTGTATACTAAGGGCTTCCTTCATAGCCCTCTTAGCCACCTTCGAGTCTCCTCGAGTTGGCCCTTTGCCACCATGAGTCCTGCAATGCAAGTCTCAAGTCTCAAGTCTCACAGAAACAGGACTGGTGACCTTGGTCCATGTTGCAGCCTCAACAAAGACCCTCCAAATTCCCACTATCTTTCTTTGTTTTGTCTTGCATGAAATCAGAGGGACTGTGTGTTTACACAGCTTTTTTGATTTTTGTACTGTTTCTTGAAGGCTTAATATATTTCATGCCTTCTTTACCCCAACAAACTCACCTTTCAGATTCTCTGAGGTTTGGTACAATGGTGAAGAGTGTTTGGTGGGAGAGATTGGCTTCCCAACTGCAAGTGGGTGAAATGCATTTAGAGCCTGCTTCTTGGCTCACACCTTGGCTCACCAGGCTGCATAGTGCCTCTCCAACTTTCCACCCTCTTTGTTCTGCCCCATTCCCTTCTAAAGAGTTCCTTTCCCCATTTCTCATTTCTCCTCCTTTTAACTACTAAGACTCCATTATTGTGTTAATGTAGATTTGCCTGTCAGAGAACTACCTCAAACCTGATTGAGCTTCCTTTTTTTTTGTTTTTTTTTGTTTCTGAGCACTTTCAGTAAATTTACAGCCCAATCCTGTGCTTCTCCTTCTCAGTCATACCAAAAAGGCACGTGCTACATCTTGGCAGAGGAAGGGATATGGTCCCAGAGGTCCCTTCTAAGCAAGGGAACATTTGCTCCCTTATCTGGGGGTAAGCCTCTAAGCCAACTCAGACCTACTCCAATGAAATTGCTGGCACAAGTCCACATGGACCCAGGCTGCAGGATCAGGTCTGAGAAGGGGGTTTGGATTCTGTGGCTGTTGCTGCTGTCTTCCTGGACCCAATCCACCACCACCACACCAACTTACCTGAGTTGGTGGGATGTTCCCAAGCCATCACTACTGTAGCCTTCACACTGGCTCTCTAGCAGCAGGCAGCTTTATATGCTTGTTGGAGATTTTATTGCAACTGCTATAAGGAATCCATCCACTGATGGATTGCTAGTTCTGCCACCATATTGGCCCCTTAGCATTGGGCCATTAGTGCACCTTCACCATCATCTCCGTTTCCCTTTAACCACAAAATTATACAGATGTGCCATTGGCCATTTTACTGGAACCCTGCACACAACTGTTTTCCCCTTGTGTGTGCATATTACTTGTGTTGTAAAAGCACAGCTAGTAAAAAACACATGGTCCAGTTGTTTGACCATTATCTTCCAGGTAATATCCACCAGGGATGTGAAAATCCACCGCAGCTAGACTCAAGTTGAGTCCTTAGTCCCCAGCCCCTGTGATTCGACTTGTGCATGAGCAGCCATGGAAAATCTGAAGCATTTTCAGGACTTAAACTAACTCGAGTCCCAAGTCTTTCTGACAAACAGCTATTCAGGCCGTTTTGAATGTGGCTTCATACATTACCAGCCAATTCACTGAGGGGAGGATTCAAATCTGGGAAGCTTCATGATTCAAGTCCAGCATTCTAATCCTACACCAGTGTTTCTCAAACTGTGGGTCAGGACCCACTAGGTGGGTTGTGAGCCAATTTCAGGTGAATCAATGAATTTCATTCATCTCAATATTTTATTTTTAATATATTAGACTTTATGCTACCAAGGACTGCATTTGGAGAAATGTCACAGACCTGTACTTTTAACAGGCTACTATGAAAATGCTTTTAACAATGATAGTAAATGGGACTTATTCCTGGGTAAGTGTGGGTAGAATTGCTGCCTAGGATTGTTAAAAATTTTCATGCTTGATGATGTCACTTCCGGTGGGTCATGATTTCACTTCTGGTTGGCCCTGACTGATTCTCATTCTAAAAAGTGGGTCCTGGCACTAAAGGAGTGAGAACCACTACCCACAGGATAGTGGCCTTCCAACTCCGGATGCAAAGGAACCAATTCATAAAGCAAGGAATCAGTTCAAAAGTAGGGGGTTTGCTTTGCTAAATAGGATGAACAATCCATTATGTGGTGACATCAAGCCTGTTGTGTGTTTTTTTTAAAAATATAGCTGAATTTCCTGCCTCTTTAGGAATAGCTTCTGGTGAAATAGCTGTCTTTTCATAGTAATAGCTCAGTGAGTTAAGGCAGCCAGTAACTGGGTTAGTTCCAGGAAGTCACAGGTTCAAATACCCACTGGTGTATTTAGAAAATAGCTAAATTAAAATAGGAGGATTGCATCAGGCAGGAACCATGCAAAGTAAACGCAGGCTGCTTAAATCAGCTTTCGAATCACTGCATGAGGTCTTTCATGTGATGCTTCATTTTCAAGTCAGAGACCTCAGACTGAAGTCAGTGCCAGAGTCATTGATACGGGTGACTCAAGTGCACACGAGTCAGCAAAACACATGTGTTTTTGTAACTCAGACTCAAGTTTCCATCCTTGACTTACACCAACAGCTGGCATAGGGCCAAGGAAATCCATTGGAGGCCAAATGGGCTATGGGGAATTAAGAAGAGTTTTACTCACCTCTTCAGGGTGATCTGCACCACTTTTACAGCATATGGCACATGCACTGTCTCCAGCACTGCATGCGATGGGCTGGCAGGGAACAGGATTGGGCGGTTGGTGAACATAGAATATAAATTCTTCTGTTTTGCAGAAGCTCTGCATTCTCCCTGCCCCTTTCAGCACCATTCCCTGGCTAAGCAAAACCTTAACTAAAGAAAAAAGGCAGGAGCATGCAATCAGCCTTAAACAAATAAGAACATACTGAAACACTAACTAAACTAAACAAAACAAGACAACCTGTCAATGAGATCAGTACCTTAAAATGCTGTTTCTCTCATTGTAGCAATTGCATCTAAAGCAAAATCTAAAGCTCAGGTCTCCCAAATGTTTGAGAGTCCCTCAGCAGAGAACTAAGTGGCTGCTATTCCCACAAACACCTCAGAGATGAAGGCAGGTGAAGGATGTCCTTTTGACAATCAATGCTATAAAAAGCCTTAAAAAGAAGATAGTGAAGACAAAAGGCGGCAAGATACAACCATTTAGGAAGTCCGCAGCATCTCATGCTTTCACAATTACAAGGCAGTGTCACTGTGAATGAGTCAAAAATCAATAAAAAAGAGGGCGAGGGAACTAACACAGACTACATTTACTCCTGTCCTTATTGATGCAGCATTTCATGAAGCTGCGACGTAGCTGTGCTGTCTGCTCAGCCACCTGTCACTGAATTATTTTTTTTAAAAGCTGCGTGAATGCATTTAATTCATTTTGCCAAAGCAACTTTATTTAGAAAGCTGTTTACCTTTCCGCAAAGCCTCATTACCCATAAAAACAAAGAATGAAGTTGATTAATGTGCTCTAAGTGTGATGTTCAAATTGTAATTTTCATATACGCAAATGGATGCTTCGGCAGAATTTTGTTTGATAATTTACAGAGTTTGCTCCGTCCAAACCACTAATCAGTTTCTTTTTATGATGACAGCTGTGGGAGATCCTTTTGGAATGCTAATTTTCATTAGTGTCTTCTCACAGAGAGGGCTGAAGGCCTTTTCTTAGAGTACTTGAGGGCAACATGAAGTTGTGTCTTGGCCTAATCAGTTCTTTCCCGAAGAACAGGGTAGGAAGTAGCAAAAGAAGCCAACTAGAAGCAATGTCAGTGTGGAGTGCAGTCATCAGAGTTGGTCTGAAGGTTAGTTCTGGTTGATTCCTTGATTCCAGAGCTCCCCCTTTACTCCTTGCCACATTAGGTTGGAAATATCAAGCATTGTTCCCTGCAGCCTCTCCCCCCTGAAAAGCTTCTTTGGCCAAGGGTGCTCTTCTTGAAATGAGATATGATGACATAATGGGAAACTCCATTGGCATGGGAAGATACCACCTTTCAAGATGAAGATGTAGGCCTCTGCTTGTGTGGACAGTGTGTTTGACTTGCACCAAGGAAATTTGGATCCAAATCCCATGAAGTTCACTGAGTGATCTTGGGCCAACCACCATCTCTGCTTGTGGGCGACGGCCTGAATTGATCTGCCTCAAGTGTTGTTGCAAATTAAAAACAAAAGAGGATAAATGAACTCCATGGTGGCAAGGTAAAATACAAATGAAGGAGTACAAATGTGTCCATGGGGACCAATTATAAATACATTTGGACGCAATTTGTGTTTGACAACATTTATGTGCATGGAATCAGATTACAAATGTGCAGTTCAAAAGAAGGAAAATATACTATAACAGAAGAGAAACAAATGACTCACTCCCTATCTTGCTCATTGTGCTTTGCAGAACAATTACAATAATGCCAATTAATAGGATGACATTTTTGGTGGGGTCATCCTTTTTTGCTTTTCGATCAATGAAATAGTGGCAAATGTAACAGTGTAGCTTGTGATTAATCCACGCAAAAAAGATGCGTGGATTAATTCTTTGGCCTATCACATATGAAAGCTGTCAAAAGAAATGCTGCCGTGTTATAGCATGGTATACCGAGTTGCTTCTCAGATCAGTTTTCTGCAGCAGGCTGAACACAGTGTTTATTTCTGCTAATTTGGAATCTTCATGGATGGGCGCTGTATTAATATTTCATGCCAGTGTAAATGCTAAGTAACCAATCCAAAGTTCTAAATATATTAATCTTCTGCCTCTGTGCATAGGTATGAGAAAATTAAACTAATGCCATGCTATGAAAAAAAAAGCTTTCAGGAGAAAAAAATGAGCATGCTTTCAGTGCTGGAAGGCTAAAGGATTGTTTCAAATATACTGTGCTTTGGGGGTTTATCCAATACAGAAATTAAAAGGGCAAAAGTCTTTTTTTTTTTTTCCTTTTAGTAGCAAAGAAACAATGTCTATGGGAGTCTAGTAAAAATTAATGCATGTAGTTGAGTGAATATTTTGCAATGATAACCTAAGTCCTAATCTTTGAGCATGGTTACTAGAATCATGGATCCTGTCAGAATGACAAAATCCCATCAGAGAGGAGATGGGGAGCTCATTGTCTTGTCAGCAAAAAAAGGTTCAGAAAAGGTGAGGTGGAAGAAGGGTCAATAGCAGGGGTCTCCAAACCCCGGCCCGGGGGCCAGATGCAGCCCGTGGCAAGCCTCTTTCCAGCCCACAGCCAGCCTCTGATCCCGAGAGCCTCTGGCCCAGTTGACCAAACACAACCAGAGTTGTGCTTGCGGGGTGGGAGAATGGGGGTCCGTTTAAGTGTGCGCTTTGGGCTGTGTTGGTGTTTGGAGAAACCTTGGACATTTGAGCCCATTTATTAATTCATCTAACTCCATCTCTAATGTATTTATTTAAATTTTATATTTAATTTTTTTTCCGGCCCTCGACACTGTGCCAGATGTTTGATGCCGGAAAGTTTAGAGACCCCTGGTCAAAAGGAAGGTTAGTGCCTTGAGACAAAATTTAAACCAATGCAATCGGAAGTGGTGTATGATCAATATTCTACCTCTGTTTATTTTCTTTAATTCAAGACCTGTGGGAGACATACATTTATACACACGTACTTGTATTAGGTTCCAGTATTAGGTTGCTTTGCAGAAAGCAAAGATCCAGACCATTAACATGAATGATGGAAAGAGGCCACAGATCCACAGGCCACACTTTTGATAAAACAATTTAATCAAGATTAATTGATCCATGGAGTTCAAAACTCCAAAATCTGAATGGAGACTTGTTCATGTCTTACTCAAATGGATTTCATGGTTCTATGGTGACCTTATGCTGACAGATCTCACAATCTGATCTCACAATCTTACTCAGTTGCCATTGCATGGGAAGTATATGGGAAGGTAAGTAAAAAAGATTTTTACATATCTCCCCTGGGCCATCTTGTTGCTCCCCCATCATAGCATGCAGTGCACACTCCATCAGTAGCTCTCCTATGGGCTGGTGGAGGATAGAATTGGTCTGTTACTGGTCCTCATCAACCCCATGGTTAAGCTCAATCCAAATGTGATCCCAGTTGCTCTCCAACTGACCATTGTCCCCTCAATTGGATAGGAAAACAAAGGTAGAACCCAGAAGTGGTCCTCATCTAGCAACCAAGGATCCCCTGATGGCAAAAACCCCACCTAGAATCCCTTAGGATTTTTAGGCAAAACCTATAAAACCCCTTGGCTTTAGAGCCTCTATTCTCCCTTTTCCTCTTGCAGCTGTGGAATGGGAACCTGCTGGTACAGTGTACATTCACTCCCATTCCAGCCACCATCCAAGGACCATCATTCCAGCCGGCATCCAGGATTGGTAACACCCTGAGACATTCTCTTCTTTCCAGTCTTCCTCAAATATACCGAACAGTCAAACTGTAACTAGTTTAATCCCAGCAGAAAAAGGAAATAAACAAAAAGGAGAAAAGGAAGGTGAGTAGAGAAAGTAGAAGTAAGTTGATGGGAAATGCCTGTACTTGGTTGGAAAGCACACAGCAGAAGCTTATTCAAATGAAGACAGTAACCATGAATGCCCAGTAGACGGAGCTGGAATGCTATTGACAAACAGAGCCCACACACTTTGTTACGTTAAACTGGTGGCCTGAACTTGCTGGAGAGTAAATGGGTGTCTCCAGTGTCCCATCTCTATGGTTTTCATAATGAGCAGAAAATCTTGCAGAGCTTCCTGATGCTGGGACCTCAATAATACTAAGGCCTAAATCCTAACCAATTTTCTAGCACTGGTGTAGCTGTCATTGGGACAGGTGCTGCATCCTGCAGTTGGGTGGCGCTCACAAAGGCCTCCTTAGAATAAGGGAATGTTTGTTCCTTTACCTCTGAGCTGCATTGCCCTTATGTCAGTGCTGGAAAGTGGGTTAGGATTGTCCCTAAGTTTTGACATCATCCATTTATGTGATTGAAGGAGCAGAACGCACATGGCCACTCCATCCCACTCCTTTATATAGATAGCCAGGTTAGACTGTCCAATGACTGCCTTATAGCAAGGCAGAATAGCTACTGTAGACAATCAAGAGTGTTTCTGAATCTACAAAACTATGTACTCATCATTGGTAACAGAGTTTCAAGTAGACCAAGAACAAAAGCTGCTTGCAGAAGGATGCCCTGGCAGCTTTTTAGGCTGCTGAACCTCCACAGGAACTTCTTCAAAGAAATTTAAAAAACAAAAATGAAAAATAGCCTCCCTCCACCAAAAAAAGTTGAGCACTTATGTGTTGCTGACACTGCCTCAAATGATTCCGAAGGCGAGTAGGAGGGGCTGCTAACACAGCATGTTGCAGCAGTACTTACTGCACCACCTCCGCTCTGGTTACACTACTGTCTTTTGCAGCTCTATTTTTATGCATCCTCATCTGCAACCACACTTCCCATATTTGACCATCGTTGCCATTTGGAGGGCTCATCACTGACACTCCTCAGCACCTAAAGACTAGTTGTTCTGGCACTTCCTTCATATTAAATAATCAGTTTTGCATAAGCAGTAAGCATTTTGCATTTTCACAGTTTAGTTGTCAACCCAAATGAAATACTTATACTTCTGCTGGCTGTCAGTTACATTTATTTCAATGTCTGCACTCCTGAGTTGTTTTACCTTCAAAATTATCATTATAGGTTTTACACTCTATATCTTTTCAGGGAGTTTAACCACCACTGTGACCAACAAAAAGTTACATTTATAATAAATTGAGATTGATTTACAGTACATAAACAAAAATCTTGGGATTCTACAGCAAAGAAAACCAAATTCCTGAAAAGATAACTATTACACACAGAGAACAACTCTGCTGATTCTGTAAAATGAATTTGGGATGGTTCAGCACTCACCGAGTTTGGGCCCAATCCTATCCAACTTTCCTGTGCAGATGTAGCTGTGCCAACAAGGTGTGTACTGCATCCTGCAATGAGGGGCAGCTGTGGAGGCCTTCTCAAGATAAGGGAACATTTTGAAGAGCATAAGTGGGTAGTAGTATTGATGAATGAACTTTGCTCCATGAGCTGTAAAAGCAGAGATGTCAAAAGTGAAGAAGTGTTTCATTTCAAATTTAGGATGCATGATATACACACAGCAGGGATGGTGCCAGAAATGGTTTCTCATTATGAGTTCTTCCCCACCCTGACAGAACATTTTATATATAGTTATACCATTAACTATATAAGACAATGTCATCACATCATGATCCTCTCTTCCCACCAATAAGCAGCCACCAATGACATGGAGTGATGGTAGAAACACATGATGGGATTATGCACCATAACATCATAAAGACTTCCAGACTCACTGCTGCAGGCAGGAAAGCATCACGTGGCAAATACTCTATGGCAAACAAGTGATGCGAAAAATTCACCAAAGGGGTGCCATTTCTGGTGGAACTCCATGGTGGGCATTAAAATTTAATCTTAGAATCAAATGATAATCTTATCAACCAAATTCTGTACACATTGAAGCTGAATGGGGCACATATCTGTCATCCACCAAATCTCTAAGGTGCTGGCAGAATATGTGTACCACCAGAAAAATAGAACTCCCAACCAGAAAAATCTTTTTGCCTATTCTTCTTTCCACTTGGCAATACTTTTACATTTGCCCTTGTTAAATGTTGGTGCCATCAGTCCATTTCTAGTGTAACTAGAAACAAAGATGAGGCTGCCTTATAATCCTGCAAAATTAGCAATGAAACTTGGAAATAAACTATAGTCTTAGGGGTAACCATGATGTGATGATGTATAGCTATAATGCTTTATCACATCATAAGCTGAATGAAGGTACAACAAGAAGTGACTTTGGTGCAGGTGAGGGTCAAATGATCTTCCTTAAAGAACTTATTTAGTTCTGGTAAAATCCACTAAGCAAATGCTAAATTTGAGCAATGTTCAAGCTAAAGCAACAGAGCTCTGCTCTCAATCTCAATCCCTCCAAAGGAGAGGCAAGTGGAAAGGCCCTTGGTCTTTTCATAAGCTTTCTAGTTCCTTTGTCAGTCAGGAAGTCATGCATAAAAAAAGCACTGTGAAGAAGCAAAGCTGGGACTTTGTCTGGCTAATGCCCACTATCTGAATAGTTCCCCTGAATAGACCTAGTGAGGTCATGCACTGCTGCCACAGTTGCAGGTAATCCAAGATAGTCCAGTCATTCCAAGGTAGTCCCAGGTGCAGTGCAGCTTGCATCTTAACAAGGTAATCATAGCAAATGCAGGCAAGATCAGCAAATTCGGAAAAGGTATGGTGAATGATACCTAGATATTTAATGAGGGAAGGCATCTGTCGAGGTTGCTTCTGAAGTAAGAGTGCAGGCAAATGTTAGAAAAACACCACTGCAACAAAAAGGTACATACAAGGTACCTTTTTAAGATATTGATATAAAGGTATTGATATAATTTGAGTGACATAATAACTTCTAAACAACAAAAAATGTGCATTACACAATAAACCAGTCCATTATAAATATGCACAGTATATTGGCACGAATGTCCAGGAGGGTTATACAAGTGTACTGTAATTTTCCATTTCAGTGAATTGTATTTTCAGAAATTTTTCCCTATGGCCTGTATTATAAACCTAGAAACAACATTTCTTAGGAACTGTACAATTACAGTTCCTAAGACAAACATCCTTCCTCTATCAAAGACACCTAGCTGGCTCAGGTTAAGGACAATTAAGGACAACCTCTAACCCCATGGCATGGTTTCTTAATTTACATGAGGCACATTCAGGCCAGCATTTATTGTTGGTTGCCAACCAGTGGTATAGACCAGTGGTCTTCAACCTTTTTTGTGCTACGACCCCATCAATCAATCAAGAATGAGACTGGGAACCCACTGCCAATCCCACCCCCCCCTCCTGCTGATCAGGTGATTTGCCCTGATCTATCCCTGATCTGCCCATCCCTGTCGCCACCCACCACCTGCTGGCCTGTTTCTCCCTACCCCTTTTCACAACCCTCTGAGGTAGCAGCTTGAGCAGGACCAGCCTTAGGAGTTGCATGGCAAGAAAAGGCTGTGTAGGATTCTACCAAGAACTTGGTTTTGATAAGGCAGTACCTTTACTGGATTGAATCCAACTTGGATCCAAGCCGTCTCTTGCACAGGCTTTGAGTCTTGCCACAATCCCCAAATAAGGCTTTGTGACCCCATTGGGATCCCAACCCACAGGTTGAAGAACAGTGGTATAGATTTCCATGTAATCTATGTTCCATGTAATCCATGTAATCCATGTTTACATGAATCTATTTCCATGTAAACAGTAGTATGATTTCCCTTCATACAATTTTTTCCCCATTTTTTTAAGGTCCATGCTTTTATTCATTTGTTCCTATCACACCTTTAAGTCCACCACAAAGCAGCTTGTAAAATGTCCACCAAACATGGGTTAAGGGAAAGACATGCCCAAAAGAACAGGCTGGAATGGGGAATGTCCTAACGTGGCAGGCTAAGGAGTGATCCCCAAGATCCCAGAAGCCACAAAGGAAAAACAGGCAAGACATCACCTGCTTCTGCATGACATGAAAAAGAGGGCCAGGGAGCATTGGACTGACTTAAAAGCTTTAAAAAAAAAATCCCACCACCAATTATCCCTTGGTCTGTGGTCCAGCCCCCTTAACACTGAAGGCTGATGATATGCCCCACCTCCATTCCAGGGTTTGGTGCAGTTTCTTCCCTCTAGCTCTCAGCAAGGTGCTGGGAGGAAGGGACTCTCCTCCAACCTATTGCCACAGCTATTGTTATTAAATTGTTTTTAAATTAAATCTATTGCCATAGTTATTAAAACTTTTCACAGACATCCCAGTCCTACTGGCAGCTTGATTTTAAACAAGGATTTCTGTGGTCTTCTGGGATGGGTAATTTTTCCCCAGATGGCCCTCTTCTACCTGACCTTCTTAGCTTGGATGAGGGCAGTGGACAGATCTACCAGTTTCCTATCATTCAGCTGGTAACCAGTAAAAAGGAAAAGTAGATACCAGGAAGAGATAACATTAGCATTAACCACTAGGTACTATGCCCTCAGCTGGTCTGAAGCCTCTGGCTCCTGCAGTCCCTGAGGAAGGAGCCAGAGGCTTCTTAGGTTTGTGCTACTATAATTTTTTTTAATGTATGCTTCAAAATCTGAAGTGTGAATGCAAAGAATAAAGTCATCTGAATGCTAGAATGGCCTGTTGAGTGCCTACACTTGATTGTCAACCAAGGAGTACAGTAACATTAACTGAATTCCTCCTAAAGCAGGGAAGTGAATTCAGCTTTCTCAGGTTAAAGTTCAACACTTGGACACCAGTTTCTCAAGCAAGCAGCAAGTACAAAGATTTGCTAACAATGCTACACATCATCTGAGTTCTGTGTTAAGGACGAGACAGCAATATTGTGCTTTGCAATCACCATTTATGGGTGCTAGATTGTTCAGCAAACACCTTTCATCTTTCTTTGCTGCACAAAGGCTAAAACACTTCTGTTTTTCCAGAAATCCATCTGTAGTAACTGGGCAATTACACAGAATACTCCACACATAACAAAGTCAATCTTGTTACCATCTCTGTGCTCGGAAATTACCAAGTTTCATTTTAATGACCTCCAGATGCATTACACCCTACGGTGCTTCTCATTTTAGGAAAATAGAAATGAAATAACAATGCACCAGGGAGCTAGTATAAGGTTCATTCTATTCTTCAAGAGCACAGTTTTATGTCTTCCATTAGCAGTCAGGGATTAGTTGAGAATGCCTGCAATAGGGCCAGAGATCTTACCCAGTGTTCCTTGTCATGAACCAATCCCATTAATCACCTTGATTTCCAAAGTCTGTCAGCCCCATGGGAAAAAACCTTCAGTTTTGGAGTCAGTAGCTGGCAGTACCTGTTTCACCTACTACTACACTGTGTGTATATTCAACTCCTTTATATGAAAACCTGTTTGTCTTTTCTGACTAGGCCTTGTCAGGAAATATATTACAGATTTCAGTGGCGGACCTTCCCAACCCCAGGGCAAAGATCTGCAAAGGCGCCTTCTTGCGGGACATCACTGCATCACCACATGCAAATCCACCCTGCTACTTACCTCACAGCTCACAGTCTTGCACAACTCCAGGACGCATTGGGGAAACCTCTCTGAGGTTCCCCAACACTTTAAACTTTCTGGAAAACTGGAAGCACAGTTTCCAGTTTCCTTTGGGAGCCTCAGAGAGGCTTCTGTTGGATCCTAAATGTGCATGAGGCTCCACACCCGGGGCATTTGCTCCATAGAGTGAATGGGAGGTGTGCTACTAACAGAACCAGCCTGCATTCCTTCCTTTCATGGAATCTTCCCATCCTTTGTTGCTAGGCAGATATTCTCCACTCAGGTGAGCGGCAACATACAATGTACCAAGCCATAACAGACTTTTTTGAAACCTTGTCTCCTGACTTTGTGTTCTTGCTCTTCCTCTCACCCAACACATTTCCTGTTCAAAGGGCAAGACACCTTGGAGATTGAACAAGAGATTTTTAGATTCAACTATCAGTTGGGAGCTGTCTAACACATAATAAGCTTCCTTGTTTGTGATTTCCTGAGCTCTCTGGCAGAACATGTGTTTGGGATGAATGGAGATGAATAGCTGGTTTTCCATGCCCTGTACAGTATATGTCTAGACATTTAAACTTCTAGAATCCTAAGAATATGCTCATCCTGGAAAAATGAAAGACTGCTCTAAACCAGATTTCTGCATCCCTTTTTCTTGTGTGTTTGAATGCCATGTTGGTAGTGGTATCTTAAGACATTTATTTTTAAATGTTACTGAATAAGATGTCTAGATTTAAAACTAACATGTGTTAGTTAATCACATGCATGGTTATGTTCATGCTATGAGCAAAGAGATTTATTTGTAGTTCCTTTTTTAGGAAGGAACTACAAATTCCTTACAAATTTTTAGGGCAGGAGTCTTTTAGGGTCTGGTCTAGAGCCAGCCTCCGTTTGCCTGAAGATGACATCCACAGGTCGCCAGTTCGAGGCCACCGGCACCGTGAATGGTGAGACCTTGAAGCAGCTGACAAGCCGAGCTGAGTTATTCCACCTGCTCTTCGGCGTGAGCGAAGAAGCGTCTTGGCTGCCCTCCATGTGAGAGATGAATGAGCTGCTTGTCAGCTTGCGTGGGAGGAATCTGGAGGCCAGAATGTGATACCAGATCAGAAAGATCCATCTGAAATGTTGTGGTTCTTGAAAGATAGAACCTTTCAATTGTAAAAATCCCTACGGGGATTTAGAACAGCCTGCCTTTGTAAACCGCCTTGAATAAAGTCTGAGGGGAAATCTACTGACCAAGACAGACGGTATATAAATACCTTTATTTTTAGTTTTATTTTTATTATTTTAAGAGAACTGGGAGCATCCTCAATGCCTTGAAAAATTAGGATGGTTGTACCTAGTCATTGCATTTTTGCAAGTTTTGGAATGTTTATGGGATACATGCATACATGCTGAGGAAGTTGGTTTGAAAAAATTCTGCTTGAATTTTTCCCACATGCACCATTTTGGAAGAAAGATAACCCAGACAATGACAAAACCTGTTGTAATGATCCAGAATCAGAAATGGACCAATTTACATTTACTAGTAGCTACATCCATGCCACAGCATCCCATGCCACTCTGGTAATAAAAGAGTCACCCATGGGAAGTCAGAATCTGTGGAAAAAGTCAGATAGGGGTTGGTGTCCTGTCCAAATATTCCAACTCCTTTCTAATGCCCACTTTTTGGCTAACACCCTCCTTTTCCAAGAACAATAGCTGTGGTGTGCAAAGAAATGACCAGAACTCCTTATCAGTTGAGCAATTAACAAGAATTTATTGCTACAAACACACTTATTCCCTGCAAGTCCTCTTTCCCTCCCCAAAACTCCACTTAACTCAGTGGGTAAGGTCTGAAGCCTCCAGTCCAAGTCCAGTGTCCAAAGCACAGTCCAGTCTTCCCAATCTAGTCTTCTGCAGCAGAGTCCCTCCTCTCCAGCAGAGTGTCCTCTCCAGCAGGGTCCTGGCAGGGTCCTCTTCTGTGACCTCCAGCAGAGTCCTGGCAGTCCCCTTCTCCTGTAGGTATGGGTCAGGTAGCGTCTCTCTCTGGGTCAGGGTAGCTCTGTCTCCTTCTGAAGCTGAGACATCCTTGGATGTCTCATAATCCAAAATGCAGCTCACCTGTGAGCTACCTTGTTAGCCCCTTGTTAAGTCCAAATTAGGCTCAGGTGAGCCATCTCTTCAGTCCATGTCCATTTGAAGTCCCATCAAGATCAAATGAAGCTCAGGTGTCCATCAGAGTCTCCACTGGCCTTGATTGATCACAGCTGTGGAGCCAGCCCTGCACTTCCCAGAGCTGTCAACCAGCTGTCAAAACATGGAATTGCTGTCAACACCACATCATCCACCTGATGATCTTCTGACCTTCCATGACAATTGGTACTTCTGTGGTTCTTCCTGTGTAACCCTGCTTCTCCCACATGGTACTTTCAGTACCTGAATAGTATGAAAAATGGAATCAGTCTCCATACTACTACAGGTCGGGCATCTCTTATCCAGAATTCCAAAATATGGAGTATTCCGAAATGGAGCACCAACCGGACTTTTTTTTTTTTTTACTTTTTTGCCTAAAGAAATACAATCACAAACTGTGTTTCATGCACAAACCTTGTTTCATAAATAAAAGTATTAAAAATATTGTATAAAATTACCTTAGGCTATGTGTATAAGGGGTCTATGAAGCATAAATAAATTTTGCATTTAGATTTGAGCCTCATTCCCAAGATCTCTCATTATGTATATTCAAATATTCTGAAATATGGAAAAATCCAATATTCAAAATGCCTGGTCAGTCCTAGAGTCACACAAAGCTCTATTTGTCTGCGGTGAAGGGGGGGAAGCATTCGGCCACTGGCTGAATCCTGTGCTGGATCTGAGCAGACTGGAGATCTACTCGAGGGTGATAGAGATTTTAAGGTTTAACCTAACTTCTCTCAGATAAGAAAAACACTCGAAAATTAGGAGCCAAAATTGTGACTGGTTTTCGGTTAAAAGCAGGATAGGAAAGTCATTATGTCAAGATGACCTGCAGAGAGAGAAAAACATGTGCGTCATAGCTTTCCCAAAAGGAACATTCCAGGGTCTTGTGAAATCAAAGTTGCAGGCCAGAACTTCTCCATACATGGCTAACAGACTTCCCAGTTAGGGCTGGAACCATGCACCAGTATGCCAAATAAGGAGAGGGAAATGACATGTATATCACTTGTTTTTCATAGAGTACAAGTAAAGGAGTTTTGGGTGTGATTTGGGGAGAAATCAAAGATCCATCATGGGTAACTTCGAACCTGTATCCATCCTAATCTATTCTTAATCTGTAAATAGCATGAAAATAAATTTTCTATATGCTTTTAAAGGAGTCTATGTCTGCTTAGCATTTGACCCAGAGACCAAGTCCCAGAAATCTCTCTATCAGTTGGCGACCCGGATGGGACTCTGGTTGTTCTCTGCTAAGCAGTTAGGAAAAAAAACTAAGCAACTTAAATTGGAAAAGACATGGGATACAGGTTCTCCCTGTACATGATGATTTCTCCCCTGATTGCACATGATGTCTAATGGTGTGAGTGGTGCAAGCAGGTAAGTATGTGTTTAAGTGTTGTCTAAGTGTCTGTCTGTCTGGTCGACCAGAGGTTAGAGTGGAGTGCAGTGGAGTTGCTGCAGTGGAGTTGCTGCATGAGGGTTTGGACCTCATACAACAAGGTAAGTACAGGGTACAGTAGGAGCTAGTCTACAGTAGGAGCTACAGAGGAGCTATAGTACAGAGGAGCTACAGAGGAGCTACAGTAGGTACTAGTCTGGTAACTTAGGTAAACCTTGTTGGGTAAATAAGGGCCCTTGGGGACAATTGTGTGTATCCCTGGTGATTTTACTGTCTGGGTAAGACAGGTTCCAGTTCTGGGTGGCCAGAACTGCGGTGAAACAGGTAAAAAATTGTCTGGACCCTTGTGTGTGGTAGACATACCTGTGGGAAAGTTAGTAAGCAATCTTTAATTAGTGCTCACTGTCTTTTTAGAGACAGAGAAAGAGAGTTTAAATTTGTAAATATTAGAGTGATGCTTTGTTACTCAAGCAGTTTCTGTAATGAAAAGTTTGCCTTAGCAGCTTAGCAACTTGGCAGTTCTCCTAACATAGTCAGTGAATCTGCTTCCTGTCTAAGGCTGTGTTGTTTTAAGCTAGAGTGAGTTAATAGTTATAACAGAGCTGTGTGCTTTTGTGTGCTGGTTTAAAAAAAGAATATGGGGCAAAGTAAGAATTTAGGAGGAGCGAATACGCGGAAAGTTAAGTTAAAAAGGACAATGTGCCCATTGTTGATCCAACAATAAGATCTAACAGAAGTTAGTACCTGAAGTGATAAGGCTGTCGTGACATCTGAAGAGAAGAGAGGTAAGATTGTATTGTAAGTGTACTGGCAGTGCTGGAAACCTCAGAATGGAGGTCTGAAGTAAGTATGAAATGTTTAATTCTTTTGCATGTACATTAGAACTGTAAATTATGAGCATGTGTAATATGAAATATGCTATTTATAGGTGTAGATGTGTATAGAGTGAGTGATGTGTTTGGAGTGTTTGAAGTCCATGGACATGTGTGAGGTGTGAGAATGAGAGTGATAAAGTAAATATAATACATGCTGTAGTATTATGAGATGCTCTTTGTCAAAGTTCTTCCCTCACAGGAATTGCTAATTGTTATGAAAACGTTAGTAAGCGTCACTTCCAAAGTGACTGTGAACTTAAGTAATGAACTCATTATGATTTTGACTTTATGCTGCCTGTTTATTTCATGTTTCTTTGTTTCATGTTGTCTATCACATGTGCCTTATCTCCTATTGTCTAAATAGGGTATGTAAACTTCTCAAATTCCTCTAGTTGCAATTAGTGCTTCTAGTTGACTTCTAGGTAAAGTCAGCTACGTTAACAGCAGTGAGTTTTTTGGAACTCATGGAGTCTGTGGAAAAAATTCAGACTGGTGGAATGTAGTGGAGTGGAGTCACTCCAGTTTTCAGCCTGGCCAGGCGAGGGAAATCTGAGTTAATTTCCCTAGTTTATAAATGTTTTTAGGATTTTAAAAAGTCATGAGTTTTTTCAGTTTAAATGTTGAAAAGATTTTACTTGCAAGTAAAATAATGCTTAAAATGATTTTTTAAAGGCTGCACCTCAAGTTACTAGTCCACAAAGAGGATTTTGGTAGCTTGCTGAACGGCAAGGCAAAATTCTGAACTTTTGTTCCCAATAGACAATGAACCAACATGGTAAAACATGTGCGTCATAGCTTTCCCAAAAGGAACATTCCAGGGTCTTGTGAAATCAAAGTTGCAGACCAGAACTTCTCCATACATGGCTAACAGACTTCCCAGTTAGGGCTGGAACCATGCACCAGTATGCCAAATAAGGAGAGGGAAATGACATGTATATCACATGGGTCACTTGTTTTTCATAGAGTACAAGTAAAGGAGTTTTGGGTGTGGTTCGGGGAGAAATCAAAGATCCACCATGGGGTAACTTCGAACCTATATCCATTCTAATCTATTCTTAATCTGTAAATAGCATGAAAATAAATTTTCTATATGCTTTTAAAGGAGTCTATGTCTGCTTAGCATTTGACCCAGAGACCAAGTCCCAGAAATCTCTCTATCAAGGGAAAGGGACACTCAACCCTTACCCTGAGTAAAGCCATATCCTGCTCAGTGGGGCTTCTCATGGAATGCAGGCCAGGGTTTTGTCACCCACATACACCCTAAAAAAATAAAACACCCATTTTTGGCAGGAGACAGTAATGCTTTGTAAGACGCATTTCCAGCAAGTTTGTCTGGGAAACTAACTTTGAGGATTAACTCTGGCGTCCAGATGTCAACCTTGTATAACCTGATTGCCATCTGGCAGGAGGTCTGGTCTAGAGGGTAGAGGGTCTGGTCTGGTCTAGAGGGTATCATTTGCCAGAAGATAACATCCACAAGGTCGCCAGTTCGAGGCCACCAGCACCGTGTGACCTTGAAGCAGCTGACAAGCTGTGCCGAGTTATTCCATCTGCTCTGAGCGTGGGAGGATGGAGGCCAGAATGTGAAACCAGATCAGAGTGAAACATCTGAATGTTGTGGTTCTTGAAAGATAGAACCTTCTTTCAATTGTAAAAATCCCTACGGGGATTTAAATAGCCTGCCTATGTAAACCGCCTTGAATAAAGTCTTGAATAAAGTCTTGACCAAGAAAGGTGGTATATAAATACCTTTATTATTATTATTATCATCATCATCATCATCATCATCATCATCTCAACCCAGCTAGGGGCACTATATGTACAGGAACAGACATGACCAAATATAGAGTAACCACCCCATAGTGGTTTCTACTGCAAGTTTCTAACAAATTCAGATGATTTTTTACTGGACATTTTGAACACAATTTGACCAGAACATTTCTCTAAAAGACAGAAATTGAATGCATTTGACTTTTAACATGAACCTCTTCTTGGTTAGATGGTTATTGGAAGAAATTCCTTATTGTAACACCTTAAAGTCTAACCACTTTCAGCACAAGCACAAATCCCCTTTTGGTTGCCTAAGCTTGCACCGCCCATCCCAGGCTTGTCCGTCTGAATGACACTATGGGTGCTCTGTGTACGATTCTATGATCATCTTGAGCTACAACACTGCATGTTTATTTGCTTTATTAGACAGAAATAATTTGTTCAAAGAGAGGAGTGAAGAACTACAATTGTCCTTGGGTCACTAGGCTGCTAGCATTGGAGAACAGATGGAAATATAATATTTTTTAAAGTAACCCACATTTTTAAGCTGCCATAATTTTAAAGCAGAAAGTAATTCAGAGCACTGCCAGCTTCAGTTATCCAAATTATCTAGTACCCCATGATGTTCAGATAAAAGTTGCAGCACTGTTATTAGAAGTTGCTACTTCTAAGGAAAGAGAAATACTTAATTATATGAAAGCAATAAAGACAGACTACAAAGCTTGAATCCTTTGATGCACTACATTGTTGTGTATTCTGTGTATTCTGCAATCAAATCAAGCTTATACATTAAAATATTGACAAATTCAAGGATGTATAGCAGGGGTGTCCAAACTTTTTGGCACACTAGCTTCGGCTGGTGTGCCACCTGCGGCTGTACTTGAGTCAATTAGGCCTGACCAGGGTGGTCCATGCCCTAGTGACTTCTAGATTGGATTACTGCAACACATTGTATGTGAGGCAGCCCTTGAAGATGGTTCAGAAGCTGCAATTATTGCAATTAGTGCAACAGTGCAGAATGCGATGGCCAGGCGGTTTGATTCTGTTGAACCACTGCTTCAGTGGTTCAACACTGTACTGGCTGCCCATTAGCTTCCAGGCCCAGTTCAAGGTGGTGGTTTTGACCTTTAAAGCCCTTCACAGTTTGGGGCCAGGTTATCTGAGGGACCATTTTCTCCCATATTTTCCAACCCATCTTCTTAAGGTCATCTGAGGGGGCTTTCCTGCAAGTGCCACCTTTCTCCCGAGATAGGGGGATGGTGGCACTGGGATGAGCCTTCTCAGTGGTGGTGCCACAATTATGGAACTCCCTACTGGGGGAATTAAGGTCTACCTCCTCCCTTGTTTTGGCGTGGGCTCAAAAACATTTTGTTTCGTTTGGCATTTGGGTTGTCTACCTCCTGTGCCTCTATGGCAGTTCCTTGAATGTTAATAGTTTTGCCCTCCTCCAGGTTGGTTTTATTTGTTTGTTTGTTTTTGAGTTTAATCATTGTTTTTATAAATTGTATTTATTTATTTATTTATTTATTATTTTCTATAAATTGTAAGCCACCTTGGGCATCTGCTCCAGCAGAGGAAAGGTGGGATAAAAAAATCTTTTAAATAAATAAATAAAAATAAGTCATTTTAAGTGCATAGTTTTTGGTTTGTAATTCAAGATTTTGGGGCACAATCCTAACAGGCCACTGAACTGCCAGAATTTGCATGCTGGCATCACAGTGGCCTTTCCAGCATTGCAAAATGTGATGCACTGTTATGTGCCACCAGAAACAGCAAATAGTGGCGGCAGTCACACAACAGTGGCCCACGAGGATGCCGCAACACTGGCTGGTTGGAGCAAGGGGCAGGAGGCAGACAGGCACAAGGGGGCAGGGAATGGGGTGGGTGTGTGGGAAGGGGCAGTAATCAGTGGCAGTGGCTTCACTGATATCCTATCCTTCTTCCTGGCACTGATCCAGCTTCCCAGGTCTACTCAGAGTTGCATCAAACAAAGAGCTGGCGTAGGTTCGAAAGCAAAATGTTCCCTCACCAAGAAAGCCTATGAACTTGCCCCTACACCACAATATACTGATGCTCTGTTGGTGGAGCGGCATCCGCAGAGGAGTTAATTGTGTTTTTGCATGCATTTCTTTGTTTATATACTCTTCAGTTAATATGAAAGTAGCTACTGGTAGACAGGAAAATAAATAAAAGCAGTTTTTAAAAATACATCAACAAATTAAAAGTGGATAGATCAAAATCATTCTGTGCAGTAGAGCTCAAAGCCTTCTTGAATAGGAAAGTCTTCACCAGGGATGGGAACTCAACTCATAAAGATTTGACTCAAATAGAGAAAAAATCATGTTTTCATGATTCATTAATTTGAGTCACAGACATCACCGACTTGTACCTGAATTGTGACTCAGGGTCACTAACTAGAGTCAGAACTAGAATGACAAGTCCCAACTATATTTTGTTGGTGCTTGCTTACTTTTTTTTTTTTTTTTTTTGCTGTGCCTGACTCATGCTTTGACTCCTTTCTTGTCATGACTCAGACTGGAGTAAAAATGACTCCACAGTGGCTCAGGATGAGTCACAACAGCCACCCATTATGACTTGCAAGTTGACTTGAGTCAGGTGGTCGGAGACTCGCAACTCAACTTGTGACTCGGCGGTGACTTTGGTACATCCCTGGTCTTCACTATCCAAATAAAGGTGGAGAGGGAGGAAGCCTGTCAAATCTCATTCGTGAGGGAGTTTCTCATTTCATTCCTGCTATATTCATGATGCAATTAAAAATGTAGGTTACCAGTTATACAAAAGGGTATGTTATATTTATATCCCTCGCCCTGCAGGAATCATGCACTTACCCACACCTAACTCATTTCAGAAGAGGAACCCTGGCCAGACATTGCTAGAACCGCAAGTATCTTTAAACAGCAATAAGGAACAGCATTCAGGAAGAAGCAAATACCCGCAGTAAAGTGATCCTTTAGAAACATCAAATAGTCTATTTTCACCTTTTTCAGTAATGTGATCAATGTTGGGCTAGGTTTTCAACCCAGCTCTTCTTCAAGTCATATTCAGCTTCAGCTGATGCTATGAAAAGGATCTCAATCTCTGCAGTTCCGATGGAATTGTTATTACAGTAATTTAAAAAAAATCAGTATCAACATCACCTTATAAACCTTGAATATGGTCCATACTGATTATTTAATTCAAAATACACAAACAGTTGATGGAGAAGGAAAGATTTAAACTGAAATGTCTGATGCTGAAGCAGCAAATGAAGGCTCTGCCTGCATCTGAAAACTGGAATCTTGATTGTGCATCAATAACCTTTACAGTACTCATTTTTGCTATTACCCCATTTTTCAAATTCATCTGGGCAAAGACTTCTGTGTGTCCACAAGTTATTAGCAACCTTGTAATTTTTTTCAGCATAATCCAGCTGAGTTAGAGAAAGGTACATATTTCTAGCACTCTCTGACTCACTGATAGAACTCAGTTAAAATTGTTCACTTGCTATGATCACTTTTCAATGATCCTATTGATGTGTATCAAGATTTGCCCTCAGGAGAATGCAGTAATAAAATTAAATAGCCTAATCTCACTTTTTCATTCATCCAAAAATATCACTGGGATGATTTTTATTTGTATAATGTTGAATGTTGGCCACGGTTGAATGTGCTAAAAACTACAGAAATCAGACTTTTCTACAAAGTTCATAAGCTATAACTGTTTTAACAAGCTGCGGGATTTGAAAATTTAGAATTGGTTCTTAGGTTACAGGATGACTGTTGTTCCACCAAGTGCCCAGTGCCACTGATAATGTTTGAATGTGAGAAACCAGAAATTTCATGGTGGCATGGTACCATGCACTTTCTGGATGCTGGCATTGTAGTTTCTGATCTCTTGTGGCTTCATCTCACCCCACACTGGTAAACCACATAGGAGATATATCAGAATATAGCAAAATATAGAATATCAGAATATAGCAAAACACACTGTTTTTATCTCCTCTGTGGTTTACCAGAGTGGGGTGAGATGAAGCCACAAGAGATCAGAAACTACAATGCCCCTTTAACATAAGAACAGTCCAGTGGACTTCAGCAGAACTGCTCCAAAATATTATAATTGAAGACTGTGACATCGGGCCCAATCCTATCCAACTTTCCAGCACTGGTGCAGCCACAATGAGCCCCAAGGTAAGGGAACAACTGTTCCCATACCTTGAGGAGGCCTCTGTGACTGCCTCCACACTGCAGGATGCAGTGCATGCCCCATTGGCACAACTGCACCAGCACTGGAAAATTGGACAGGGTTGGGCCCATAAATTGAGTGTTCTAAGAGGCCCAAATATCCGCAAGATTTCAGATTCCCAGATAAGTGTCAAAATATCAGTGTTGTGCTGCTGAAACATTTTTATCCCTTTACAACCACATTCTTAATTTAATGCCACCAAACCCAAATTATAAATGCTACAAAATATTCCTAAGGAAGGTGGGATAATGCCAAGCAGCTCATGTAGTTATTAAGGCTGTATTTTTCCCCCTGAGGGCTGGGGATAAGAATAGGCCCTCAGTTTGGATGTACTTGTCGTAAGAGGCGACTGAACAGCCACCGGGTAGATCGTTAGCCTGGGAAGGCAGCTCATCTGAGAGAAGGAAAACTCTGATCCCAAACCTCCACTGCCTTGTGGCTACATCCAGTTGTGGAAAAGGCTTCAGGAGTCAACCTTGAGGCAAAATCTGGAGCCGGAGTCCCTGAGGCAGTTCATGGCTGAACACAGTCACGTTCTGGCAACTCCTGTGATGTCGCTGGAACCAACCATATTGGCTTCTGCCTTTCCATTGGACCATTTCAGCGATGTGGAGAGGGGGGATTTGCTGCATGGGTAACAGTCTATCCTCCATATCTACTTTACACAGGCTTTGCGCACTGGAGAGGACACTCTGTTCCAGAAGGTATTCAGAGTGCAATACCATAGTCTTCTGAGACTGAAGGATGCCAACAAGAATTTTTTCCCCTTCTGTTAGGTATGAGCAGGAATAATTTGGTATTTTTTCTTATATTGTTGCCCACTAACTTTTCTGTATTTTGACCTGAGCAATCAATAAGCTAGTAATATTGGCTCCTGCCCACTGACTAACTTGTATACTCTCCAAGGGTCCCATAGACAAGACATGAAGAACCCTTGCTTGAGTGCAAGAATTCAGTATTATTACGTATTATTTTATTAATTTATATCCCGCCTTTTTGCCCCATGGGCACACAAGGCGGCTTACAACAATTAAAAATACAAAAATAGCAATCAAAAACAATAATTAAAACAGTTGCCCATAATTAAAAAAACTAAATGGATTCTAATATAAAAGAGAAAAAAGAGAAAGAAAGCCAGCCAGCCAGCCTGTCAGCAATTAAAAGCTTTTTGAAATAAAAAGGTCTCCAGTCCATGCCGAAATATTAACAAAGAGGGAGCAGTTCTCAATTCTAAGGGAAGGGTATTCCAGAGTTCGGGGGCCACCACCAAGAAGGCCCTCTTCCTGGCTGCCACCCCTCTCACCTCTCTTGGTGGCGGCACAGTCAAAAGGGTAGGATTATAAGGAAGGAGGCGGTCCCTCCTTTATTTATCCTGGGCCCAAGCCGTAAACGGCTTTAAAAGTCAAAACTAGCACCTTGAATTGGGCTCGGAACAGAACCGGCAGCCAGTGTAGTCGCCGAAGAATCAAGGCTCGGCAGAATCAAACAGACGTGCCCCAGCAACCACACGAGCAGCCGCGTTCTGTACTAGTTGTAATTTCTGAACCGTCTTCAAGGGCAGCCCCACGTACAGCGCATTGCAATAATCTAATCTAGATGTCACTAGGGCATGGGTTACTGTCCATGCAGCTCAGGTACGGTCACAGCTGGCGAATCAGCCGAAGCAGAGCAAAGGCTCCCCTGGCCATTGCCGCCACCTGGGACTCCAGGTGCAGCTGTGGATCCAGGATAACGCCCAAGCTGCAGAGGGTTTGCAACCCCATTCAGAGCAGGACGATAGTCCAATACTCGAGCTGTGGAGCTGTGGTAACCAAAAGCACCTCTGTCTTATCCGGATTTAATTTCAGCTTGTTTGCCCACATCCAGCCCCCAACCGCCTCCAGATCCAGGACCCCAACCGCCTTCTCAGAATCAGGGGGAAAGGAGAGATAAAGCTGGGTGTCATCAGCTTACTGATGGCACCCCACTCCAAACTCCCGGATGACCTCTCCCAGCGGCTTTATGTAGATGTTAAAGAGCATCGGCACCTAAGAGGTCGGGGCGCCGAACAAGCGTCCCCCAGCACCACCTTCTGGGATCTGTCAGCCAGGAAGGAGCAGAACTACTTCAAAACAGTGCCTCCAAGCCCCAACCCGGCCAGCCGACCCAGAAGGACACCATGGTCGATGTGTCGAAGGCTGCCGAGAGGTCCAGCAGGACTAACAGGGTCGCATTCCCCCGTCCATTCCCCGGCAAAGGTGGGGACCAAGGCAGTCTCCGTCCCGAACCCCGGCCTGAAGCCAGATTGAAATGGGTCCAGATAATCTGTTTCCTCCAGTACCCTCTGAAGCTGGGACGCCACCACCCGCTCAATCACCTTGCCCAGAAATGGGATATTCGAGATTGGCCAAAAGTTATTTAAATTAGTGGGATCCAGGGAGGGCTTCTTCAGGAGGGGGCAAACCATCGCCTGCTTCAAGGCTGGCGGGAGCACCCCCTCCCTCAGAGATGAGTTCACCACCCTCCCTGTCCACTCGGCCAGCCCTTCCCGGGCAGTCCTAATTAGCCATGTTGGGCAAGGGTCGAGCGGGCAAGCAGCAGGACTCCAGAGAATCCTGTCCACATTCTCAGGCTCTCACATGTATCACATGAAGCATGAATCAACTTGCATTTTTATATAATTTCATGAAATAATGTTGCCATTCTTCACCATGGCACCACAACAGCATGAGCAATAGTGTTTGGCACAATGCTCCCCTCCATCGTATATTCGAGATATGCCACCATATATGATATGCCACCAGACTGGAATAACAACGGCCTCACTGGCACAGAAATCTGCCCGCCAATGGATGCACCATGGACAGCAGTATAGTGCTGGAAAGATGTTGCATTGAGATAACTTAATGAAGTTTCAATGATGTAGCTCAGGTACTGGTGCAAGACTGGAGAGACCAAAACAGGAGGAGTGTGGTTCCTTGGAAGTCAATGAGTGCCATGTTCTAACACCCCTTCAGATGCTTTCCCCTGTGATTGTTGGGGATGACTATTGCTGTGTTGCTCATTCCTAGTGATGTGCATCACTATCCTATCATGACATCAGGATGCTGTTTCATGGATGATGAGGTGTGTTGTTGAGGTTTCCATGGATGTTTGAGGCGTTACTGGGAAGGGCTATGCCGGTGTTACCAGGAGGGCTGCACCTAAGTGGTATTGGCTGGACAGGCTGAGGATATGGTGGTCATTGGTCATCAACATCAGCACAGAATCTGAATAGGATTCTGGCCTAAATGTTAGAGGCGGCAGTCTGTGGCAGAAATTTGATCCTGTTGACTAACAAGCCATGAACACTTGTATATCCCTTATCTTAAACTTTTCCATGCCTCTTTACGAATTGGATTCCTTACAACTAAATGATTGCTATCATTGGCTAATGATTTTCTCCTCTGGTAGCTTACAAATGATGCATCTTCATCATACACTGTAAACCTGCAGGCTCTTCTTTCAATGCTACAAAAATAGTTTGGGGAAACTACTTAATGAGTTACAGACTTTGTGTAAACGAACATCCTTTTATAATCTCTTGAGGTTCTTGAAATGTGAGATTTCCTGCCAATATACTGATTATTTTCCATTTTTGGCTAACTAGTTACAGCAAATAAACACAAAACGTATTCATAGTGACTATGGCTATATGTTCTATGACTTGAATTTTTTGTTGCTGCTGTTAATGAAGTTTAATGAATTTTTTCCACTTTTCCCCCACCCCCCAAGGCTTTCGAGCTTTTTTGTCTCTTTTGGCGGCCTGAGTTTAATTAGTTGATACTCTCCTTTTTCTTTCTAATCCCATCTACAGTTCAGAGGCACGTAAAACCACAAAGTAAGATAATAAGCAATAAAATGGAATAATTAATTCAATGTGCTGAAACTAATTTTAATTTATATTTCTCCAAGATTCTCACTAGGGAGTGGAGAACCTGGAGTTTGCGAGTTTGAAGTGCTCCATTTCTGGTTTGACTATGTAGAGGTCGGGAAGTGAGATTGTTCTTCTAAATTGGAAGTTGCAAGAATTTACGTAAATCAGGAGGGAAATTAAAACTAAAAAGTATAATTTTAAAAAGCGGTTTGGAGGGGAGAAGTTTGAAAAGAATTTTCATTACACCTTCTACTGTGAAAAACGGGACAGTAGAGCCTGCCTGTACAGTCTGTTTCCCAGCAATCTGTCCTGTAACATCGGGCAAAGATGTCCTCATGTCAATAATGATGCCTAGCAGGCCAAGCTGTTTGCAGCAGCTGTCTGTGCCAATTCAAGAATCAGAGCGGTTGTTCTGCCATTACCTGAGCTAATCTCTTGGAGTTTGGCTTTCAGTGTGCCAAGGCTGTTCAGAGCCAACAACATAGGAGGCTCTCTGTGAAGGGAAACCAGCATGATGAGAGGTAGATGATGAACACCCCATGATGAAAGACTGAGAGGTAGACACTGCAAAGCTGAGCTGCAGCAGTTCACTTTCAAACCCCATAGAGCCTCTACAGCAGGTTTTCATCCATGATAAGATTAGATAAGACTATGTGGTCTTGGTGTCCTCACTGATTTGTAAGTACAGGTGAGCGTTGCTTAGCAACATTCCAACCAGTGACAGCCTGCATATGTGACAGCCACTTCAAGTCCCTGTTCACCACTACCCCCATCTCCGAAGCCAAGGGGAGCTGGGCTACCCTCACCTCTGGAGGCTTTTCTGAGCCTCTCAGAGGCAGTGCACATCAGACTCCAGATCTGCCCCCCTCCGCTGGAGGGGAGCACCTGTTTCTGGTGTGACTGCACCAGTGGGGGGGATAGGATTGGACTCCTAAAGCACCTGACTGGGCATATTCTCTCAGAATTATGTCACCCTGTGATTGTAGCCTTAATATCACAAGACCTACATACTGTCTTACAGGCATTCCTTGGAAAAGACAATGACAAATGGGGGTAAGACCCATCAGGCACAACTGCTGACAGATCCACTCTTCTCCCTTAACACACTTCCCAGGTCCTCCCGCAAAGTACCCCCTTACTCCCCTTCCCCCCACACAAACAGCCCCCCCCCCGGTACCAGCTTCCCTACTCAGGTTGTGGACTGCTGCAGCAGGCCTCTGATGCTGCTAGTGCTTTGCAGCACCAGGTCAGAAATGGCATCATCAGCCATTTACAACTATGGAACTATTTACAACTATGGAACAGAGACCTGCTGCCATAAATCCAAGGATGGAATTGAGCAAAGAGGCATATAAACCAAAAGATTTTCAGGAGGTCGATTGGTGATGGAGACAGAAGCATGGTGGAATTACAGGTGCAACCTATTTATCCACAGATTTTTTATCTGTGGATTTGTCTCAATGCGAATGTGGTGGGGGAACTGAAAGTCACACACACCTTTGCCTCCTTCACCCTTAGCTGGCTTCTCACTCAATTTCAAGGCATCCCAAAACACTGCAAAAAGGCTTTGCCTCGCCCAGGCAGAGAAATAGCCCTGGAGCCATGGAAGAGATGGCCCATGGAGCTTGGGAAGGAACAAGTAAGGGACATGTGCCCCTGAGCCAGCAAAGAGGCTGAAGAAGGGGGCCCAAAACCAGAACATGTGCAGCAAGGTGGAGCTCTCTCTCTCTCTCTCTCTCACACACACACACCCATACCCACACCCACACCCACCCACACACCCACACACCCACACACACACACACACACAGGGGCAGGTGCGGTAGCAAGAGAGGGGATTGCTTTAAAAATCCAGGGAGTGCTTGCCCAATTCTCCCCCCCCCATGGTGCAGGTTCTCTGTGCTCTGGAAACAAAACAGCCCAGCACGCAAGTCTTCCCAGCAAGCAAAGCATGAGATTTAGGCTACAATCCGATCCACACTTTCCTGGGAGTAGAAAGGAAAGTCACTTTACTTCTGAGTAGAAATGGGCTTTTAAAAGCTCAGCATCCCACCTGTGAAATGGGGAGGAGGGGGAGGGGATTGATAACAGCTGCCTTAGTTTCCTTCTATCTGGAAGTGTCAGGCTGCAGCGTATTTGCTTAACTCTATGGAATTTAGCACAACGCATTTTTTGTTAATCGTGCTGAGTTACAGAACGGAACTAATGCAGATAAATAGGCTCCACCTGTATAATTATTTTTAAGACAAGAGGCACAGACAAAAATGACAATCCTGGGCAAAGTTATATGCTTGTACATACAGCTCCAAATGCAGGATGTTGAAGTGCAGCAGGATGCAAGATCAAAATCTGTGTGTCTATGTACTTATATTGATTTAACAGTAATTTACTTATGCTGGGAACTGTAATTCTTTTATGAGTTAGGATTTTCTATCATTCTCAGCACCTTCACAAAGCTTCTTTGAAGGAAGATATGATAATTAAACCAGTTTGAAATTAATATAAGGTTGTAGGCAGGGATGTGCCAAAGTCACAGTACCAAGTCTTGAGTCAAGTCTCAGGTATCTGCCCCCCTTGACTCAAGTCACAAATGAGTCATAACAGGTGGCCATTGTGTGAGTCATTGACATCCAGAGTCATTTTGACATCCAGAGTCATTTTGTGAGTCATTTTGACTCATCTCTAAGTCTTTTCAGGAAGCGAGCCAAGTTGTGGAAGCGGCAAAAAAAAAAAAAAAGAAAGTAAGCAAGCACACACATAAAACACAGGTCTTTACACAGGTCTATTTGAGTCATGACTCTTCTGAGTCACTGCCATGAGTCACAAGTCAGCCCTGAGTCACTGGTGTACCACCAGTTGAAAAGGTTTGGGGAACCACTGCCTTAAAGGGTTGTTACAAGCAGTGGTGTAGCAGGGTCATTTGACACCTGGGACCCATAAATTTTTGTTTTCCCATATGACATAATTAATTAATTTTTCAAGTGATGTCATGACTGGAAGTGACATCATCAAGCACATTAAAATAAATAATTATACATAATTAAATTAAAGAAAAACAAATAATTAAGGGGAAGCCAACCCTGATCCACCAAGTGAATTTTCTCTGTAGTCGGCCTGCAGTAGCACCCCCACAAAAGAATCAGTGAGTTTTTCAGCCCTACCCAGCACCCAGTTTAATTTAAGTTCTTATATTTCAAGCATATCACTATCAAGACCCCCCTAGCTTTGCCAGTCTAAAATAGAAATAAAAGCATTTTGGTGAGGCACCCTTTGCCTCACCTGACCAAGGCATGTTTCTTACTCACATGTAAATGCTTAGTTTTGTTTTCCATACATTTGTCAGCTTGGAGGGAGGGGCTTCCTTCTCAGGTGTTTTTTGGGGGCTATGTTCATCAGAATGGACAATTCCGGTGACTTTGAATTCCTCTCAGCCTGCCCTTTCTGATGGACTAAAGTATGTTTGCCTACTCGCTAGTATATGTGCTATATGGCTCAGTTTCACTTTCCATAGGGCTCCATGCATTTTTTGTTTCCAGGTTTTGTTTCCAGGTTTTCCAGGTTTTGTTTTCCAGGTTCTGTTTCCATAACTTTTAACAGATTGGAGATATTTCACTCTAGTTTTTTTTCTTTACGTTCTGCTGTAACTTCCACATCCAATGGCGTATAGCATGATGGGGTTATTCCTAACTACTGTGATTTTAGTGATTTTGGTTACTTGTGGTGTCACCACCCCCCTCCCCAGGCACCACCTAGGGCAGACCGCTTCCCCCATTCCTCTGTAGCTATGTCACTGGTTACAAGGATATTATCAAGATAATACATGTGATGCAGTTTATGCATTGTGACAGTGTTGTACAAATGCTTATTTTTGTTGTTATGGTTCTACCTCAGGTCCACTCAGGTACTGCATGACAGTACTGTTCCTCCTTTTTTTGTATTGACTCTGTTGCTGGACACTCCAATCTCTGCCCATCACCTACCAAATTCCAGTCATGTTCTCCCTCCCAAATTCTGCTATGAGGGTAGTGCTGCCAGATGTCAAATACTGCCAGATACTGTTTTTCTAAGATCAAAAGTTATGGATGGGCTGATTTTTGTTAGCGAATATCAGTTCGCTAACTGATACAAAGCTGATTAACTTTACCCACCAGTGGAAATTGGGTAGAATTATTAGTAAGTAATCAAGAAAACCCTTTTTTTCCCATCAAGGAAAGACTCTTGTCGTAAGTTCCACTAACAACACAAATAACAAAAAAAAAAAAATACATGCTACACTTCTATATGCCATGAATTAGATAGTACTTCACTTTCACCACTGATGCAAACAGGCAGTTGATGCTAATCATGCACTTAGAGGCAATCATTAACTGAAGAGGCAAGTGGGCAGGATGAAGGATGGGGAACAATGGTAATGATTGTGACTGACTTGGAGGCTTACTGCCTTCCAAATGGGGCTTTGGAATTTTCAAAAAGCCATTGGTCCATCATACAAATAGCTAAAGTAATACCTTATAAAAACTTTGGTTGCTTCTGTGAGAGCGAAACTGGGGGAGGTGGGGTAAGCAATCTCTATAGTTACATGCAGTGCTTTTTTGAAAAAAAAAAAAAAAGTGCAGGAACTCACAACTTGTTAATCTTTTATTTATTTATTTTTAAACCATTTTTTATTGGAGAAATAAAATATTTTTTATGTGCTTCCCCCTAAAGATGAACTTACTTCTGAGTAGACATGCATAGGTTTGGGCTGTCAATCTCCACATCCTCTTCCCCCTAGCTACTTTTTCTACACATGGGGAAAAATACTGTACAGGTGCACTTGTAGCGTGTAGTATATAGTGTGGCACTACTTCGAGGAGAGGAAGCAGTGAATGGATTCCAAAAAATGGCTTACATGAGTTCCATGTAGTAAAATTACTCTAAGCAACTGTGAGAGTAAGAACAAAAAAGGAATTCTTACATGAGAGGGCTCCTTAGGTGCACATAGAAACAGCTATGTTTGCAAACAAGCGATTAAATATGGTTTAATTCAGGTATCAGAATACTCTATGTCTTTGGGAAGGCGCTTGGCATGCAATTGTATGTTCTCTGCTGCCCTGAGCATTGCTGGAGAGGAGCTGCAAATGCTGGCTGGTGGAGGGCATGCTTGTGGGGGAAGGATGAGGAGGATCTCTGGCAAGGCTGGACAGCACGTTGTACACACGTAGAATCCCTTTTCACCTGCCCTTAGCATGAGAAAACGGGTGCAGATATATATCTCTGCTAGGATTACGAGCCCAATCCTAGGTATGTCTACTCTGAAGTAAGTCTCATTCTAGTCAATGGAGCTTACTCCCAGGAAAGTACCTAGGATTGCAGCCTAAGAGCCCAATCCTATGCATGTCCACTTTAGTGAATGGGGCTTACTGTGGATGGGATGGCAGCCTCAGGGCCCAATCCTGTGGCTGTCTACTCAGAAGTCAGTCCCATTAGAGTCAATGGGGCTTCCTCCCAGGAAAGTGTGGAGAGGACTGCAACCTCAGAGCCCTTCCTCTGCCTGAGTAGACAGGCTGCAAGGCTATGATGCTTTCCCAGGAGTAAGCCCCATTGAACACAATGGAACTTACTTCTGAGTAGACATGCATAGGCTTGGGCTCTCAGGCTGCAAGGCTATGCACCCTTTTCCAGGAGCAAGCCCCAATGAGCACAATGAGACTTACTTCTGAGTAGACATGCCTAGGCTCGTGCTGCAGATTGGCATGGGGGCTGCACCAGCCAACTTCCTTCCCCTCCTCCTCCGCCAAGCCAGTACCTGGGCATTCCGTGGGGGCTCAGCCCATCTCCCTGGCTGGCTGGCTGGCTGGCTGGCTGGCTGTCTGTCCTCCTCCTTGGCATTGGCGCGTGTCCCCCGCGCCCTCCACCGGCTTGGAAGCTGCGCGGGGAAGCAGAGCGCAGGGGGAGGGGAGGTGGGCTGGGCTCAGGCGAGAGCTTGGAGATGGGGGCAGGAGGGGGTCATTGCCAGGTGCCTGCCCACCCTGCACCCCCCAGCACCCACCCAGCGAATGCCCCCCTTTTTGCTCCCCCCTTCCTGGAATGCCTCCGAAGGGGAGGGGCCCCTGCAAAAAGGTGCTGGAACTCTGTCCCCCTGCATTCCATTAGAAAAAAAGCCCTGGTTACATGTGTTCATTGAGCCCAATTGAAAGGATTCTCAGTTTCATAGAAACGTGTCTTTCTGCAAATGCTGATCTGATAAACAGCGCATCAAACAACATTCAATATCACTGAATTAAGCAGCAGGGAGAATCTTCTAATTATTTTTGGCTTCTTGGGTCATTATAAGCCTCTGTACCTCCTGCTGTTAATGTATTGTGTTGTACATTGTTTGATGTGCCAACATACGTATTTGTGATTAGGACAGACAGAAGCTATCTGAAATGAAATTCAATTGTAGCTCTTTGTATCACAGAGGATTCCTTTCTTTTCAGTCTCTACCAGGTAGAGTGAGTTCTGCAGTATTTTCTTTAACTCACACTATGACTGGAAAGAAAATTAAACAAATTGTATGTTGGCATTTTTATGGATAAAATATTCTTTCTCAAATGTCACATTGACGCAAGACATATATGAAATCTCTCCAATGAAGAAATTTACTACAGCCGCAGAACTGGTGGGTGGATAGATACAGGTACCAAGGGGTTCTTGTGGAACATGCTGGTAGCCTTTAGTGCCAGCAATAATTTCTCCTGTGTCTTAGAAATGTACAGTATATTGTGGCTTACGATTCTTGTGCAACTGTGAGAGATATTAGCAGCCAACCAGTTGACAAAGACTTGGCGAGCTAACTCAGAATACCTACTTACTTGGCCTTACTTACTTACTCTTACTGTTGCAAGAGATGATATTAATTTAATTAAGGTTAATTGAACACTGATAAATCTGACGCATCTTTCAAATGGCAGTGAATTGTCAGCAAGGATGTTTGTGGCACCATATGGTGAAGCCCAATTTAAGTGCTGCTAACAAATCTCATTAGGGAAAGAAAAGAGCACCACATTTCAGGCTGCAATCCTAGACAAACTTAGCTGGGAGTACGTCCCATGGAACTCACCAGGACTTACTTCTGAGGAGTGTGGTAATTTTTCACTACAGAATTTCTAAGATGAAATGCCTTTTTTTCCATAGAAGAGAGAACTCCAGCTATGTCAGTCTTTGCAGTCTTCAGAAGGTATCTTTCCAGGGTGATCAAAGTACTGTGTAATTGTTTTCCCATTAGTAACAGGACAACAAGCTTTATTACTTTATTATAACAAGCTTTAATACCTAGTTGCTTCATCTTTTGGAACCAAATATAATTCTGAGAGCAAACTTTAACTGGGGGCAGTAAAAGTGGAGTGATTATTATTTACTGCATTCAGGAATGGAATAATATTAAAGCTGGACTTCCCTTGCAGAAATTATTCATTTTTTTCCCTAAAAGAGATGGCTAAACTGCAAAAATGATCAGAGTAAATTAAAACATATTATTAAGACTAAGCAAGGGTCACAATATAGGATGCGTGTTTTTGAATTCAGCAGATGGATTCATTTAGCATTTGTTTTTTACATTTGTCTTAATATTTACAGCCCAAACCTAACCTGGCTTCTGCCAGTCGAATGGGCATGTGCATGGGTGTCCTGAAGCATCTGTGAGATATAGGAAGCTGGACTATGTGGGCCTTTGGCATGATCCAACAGGACTTATGTACTTATGCTGTAAAGCACATTGTGATTGTGTGGAGGCCAATGCTGTTAGCATAGACGCTGGCATTGGAGCTGCACCTGCCAACCGGGTTAAGTGAATTGCCGGGTGGTAGGGAGGCAGGGGAGGGGAAATAGGGACAGGGTGGGGGAAAACTGGGAGGTGGGAGGGCAGAACAGGGGTGGTTCAGGTGCAGGAGGGGGCGGGAATGGCAGCAGATGCTGCCACTGCATCCTATCCCCCCTCCCATGCCTTGACTTTTTACATGGGTCTCCTTGGTTCTGTGCCACCATTTGAGCTGACACAGATCTGAATCGACCTATAGGGGCTGCTGGGGCCTGACAGGGGATAAGGGAACTACATATTTGTTACAATAACTAGAAGAAAAGCCATGCTGGATCAGTTAAAAGGGTCATCTAATCCAGTTATGCACCAACTGTCCCTGCAAAGTCCACAAGCAAGAGAGAAAGGCATACTCCTCTTCCACCATTGCTTACTTGCAGTTGAAAATTCAAAAGGACACAGCCACTGAGCCTGCAAGCAGTTCCTGACCATCATGACTACTAGGCTATCCTCCATTAATTTCTCCCCTTCTCTTTTAAGGCCATCCAAGCTACTGGCCATCACTAACTCACGTACAGTGTTTTTTTTCTACAGCTGGAAATGCTGTATTCCCCAGGATTGGGAACATGCATGCATGGATTGGCCAGTAATGCAGTGTTCTAGCCTCTTGTTCTGGCACACACTTTCAGCTTTACTTCTTCATGTTTTAAAACCATAATTTGAAGGGGAGGCATTTGTTTCACAGGCAGGTATAATAGAATGGGTGAGCATACAAATGCAGGGATGTATGTTCAGGAGCTTTCAGCAAAGACATGCTCTGGCAATCTATAGAATGACAGGTAGTCCTGATAGCCGTCATAAGTGCATATCTGAAAGCTGTCCAGAAAATCTTTTAAATAATACTTGCACATATCAACACTATCCAAGGTGAAGAAATAAGAAAACCTAGGTGTTGTTTTGTAGTACTCTAGTTAGAAGTTCGAAAAAGCCTTCATTACAATTATTTTTACCCCACTTCCCAGAAAAAAAATATGTACAAGGCAGCGAGCAATCAAACTCATTTTGTTCCAATTTTACTGGTGACCATTCTTCTGAGTTCAATTTCAAGTGCTGATTTTGACCTTTAAAGCCCTAAATGATCTGAGACCAGGTTATGTCAAGAACCGCCTTCTCCCATATGAGCCTCCACGAGCTCTGAGATCAGCTATGGGGGCCCTGCTGCTTGGCCTATCATTAAGAAAAGATCTATCTATCCATCGATATAAAGATATATAATATATAATAATATAATATAATCAAGTAATACATGATCATTTTGCCAGTGAATTTATTGAAGCATTTAGTGGGCTGAGGTGAAGAAAATCTCCATAATTATTGAAGTATTATTATTTATAATACTGTATTATTATTATTATTATTATTATTATTATTATTATTATTATTATTTTATATCCCGCCTTTTTGCCCCATGGGGGCACACAAGGCGGCTCACAACAATTAAAAATACAAAAATAGCAATTAAAAACAATAATTAAAACAGGTGCACATAATTAAAAAATTACTACTCCTACTAGTATCACTACTACTATCTGCTAGCATAGCAGAGCAGGACCTATAATGTCCTTTAAGCAGTAATAACAACAAAGTAAGAAAACAGCAGATTTGTGCTGCGCGGAATAGGAACTTTCACTAGTAAATGTGTGTGTGTGTGTGTGTATTTCCTTAATAAAGCAAGATCCACATGAACTTGAGGATGGAGAATGTTTAGTACAGATTGTAACTAACTGTTGAACTCTCTCAAAGTGTAATAATATTCAATTAGCAGCACCAAAATCCATGCTAGTGACAAGAATTCATTTTTGTAATGGACATTACTGTAGCATGAAATTGGAGCAGGATTTTCTTGCAGCCAAAATGGATTACATAATTTTTTGAATGAAAAATAGTTTCAAGCTGTTGGCTGGAACTTTATTTTCATTGCTGTTGGGGAGCAATGTCAGCTTGTGTGACATTTAGAAGTCTATACACATACATTGCTTGTTTCATTCTATGCTTCATTACTCACAGCTGAATGTGTGAACAAAGGACAGTTTGGGAAGTACTGAGCGTGAAATTATGTGAGATGATCTGGGGCCAACCCCTAGGGATCACAGGGTTGGGCATTTTGCCACACCTCCTCATAGTATGAGGACAAGAGGCAGCCCATTGGAGCTACCATGGTGATGAACTGGTGTGTCTGTGTGTGTGCAGAATATATTCATGCAGTGATGAAACCCATGGGTTTCCCAATCAGTGGCGTTGCTAGGGAGTGAATGGATGACGCACTCAGGGGTGACGCACTACTGGCCAAAATTGTGAAATCTTGGTATTTTTGTATAATTACCATCATGTTATACAGTATAACATTGAATGTGTAATTTCATGTAGAATGAAATGAAACAAATGGCATTGAACTATCTGCATTCAATCAAAGGTTATGGCCAAATAACCAGAAAAGGAAAACACAATTGCCTTATGCAAAGGCTCCCAAACTAGGGTGGAACAATGATAAAAAGGGCTCCACAAGGGCTCTGCAGGGCTCCACAAGCCTCCAAGCTGCAGAAAATACAGGTGGTGCCTCAGGGGATACCAAAATCCACGGATTGTGCCACCTACATTCTCTAATTGTGGAGCTGTGCTCCGGTTGCTTATGGACCCTTCTGAGCAATGATTTTCAGCCTTTCAGAGGTCTCAGAAAGCCTCCTAAGGGTCAGGGAAGCTGTGCATGGCCTCCCTAGCCCACTAAATGCAACCAGAGCACAGCTCCTGTTGCGATTGGAGGAAATCAGATGGGCAGATCCACAGGTTTGGGACCCATGGTGGGGTAAAACCACAGATCCCTAATTCACAGATAAAGCGTAGTAAAAAATTTCACCTGTAGTAAAAAATCAAGTTTTCATCAAGATTCAATTTAACCCCCCCCCCAGCAATGCTGAGGGCTAAGAGGGCTATGGACATTCAGCCTCTGATGTTCACTGTGAAGTTTTGGACGAGACAAGGAAGGAAAGTGGGAAAGACAAAAGGGATTGAGGAAGGACATTTGGTACAATGAAGCTGATGTATTTGTAAATCAGTTTGAGGGAAAATCAGGTCACCTTTCACCACTATATTGGTAAAAAAAAGTTAAAGTTTGAAAAAATGCACTGGGTAACTACTCGTATTGCCTGATTCACCACTTTTCTTTTTAAAAGGTTTTGCTATGGATGGTGGAATCCCACCATAAATACGTTCAGCACAATACATATCATTTGATGGTGCAAGGGTAATGCTGAAGGGCTGTGACATAGGAGCTTTATGGTCAAATGTCACACTGAGTTGGCATTTCAGCTGTTAGCTGAATATAACTTCAGCTTGCAGGCCACGCAGCCCATTTTTAGGAATAGAGCTGGACACATTTGCAGGACGAATCCATCTGTCAAGGGATAAAAAAATGATTCACTTGTGAGGTGGAGTTGGGGTAGGTGGAGTGGGCTAAGCTCTAGGTCAGGGGTGCTCAGTACGTCGATCGCGATCCACCGGTCGATCGCGAGGCAAAATGAGTCGATCGCAGGCTTCTCTCCCATCCACGCATTCCTGGGAGTGAGCCCCGTCCTGGGAGTGACGCTCCCTGGGAGTCCTGGGAGTGACGCATTCCCTGGGAGTGAGCTCCTGTCCATGCATCCCTGGGAGTGAGCCCCGTCCTGGGAGTGAGCTCCCTGGGAGTGATGCATCCCTGGGAGTGAGCCCCGTTCTGGAAGTGAGCTCCCTGGGAGTGACGCTCCCTGGGAGTGTAGCATCCCTGGGAGTGAGCTCCTGTCCACGCATCCCTGGGAGTGAGCCCCGTTGACTCTACTGGGGCTGACTTACCTTTCCCCTGTTTTTGCACTGGTATGTATGGAGATCTGCCCCCCCCCCCCAACTTCCATCTGTTGGTTCTGTGTGCAAGGGGTTTTGCACTGGTCTTGCTGTGATGTCTATACAGAGATCTTCCCCACACCTTTCCCCTGTTTTTGCACTGGTCTGTATGGAGATCTGCTCCCCCCCTCACTTGTATTGGAATCGAGGAAGATCTGGTGAGGAGGTAGATGTGGTGTCAGCAGTGGCCCCCTTAAGGGTAAGGCCTGGGCATCCAGCAGAGTGTGCTGCACAGCTGCAGCCACTTGAAGGCAATAGGGCCCTCAGGGATGCACCTTCCTTGCACCTGAGGTAGGAAGGGCTCCACTTATTTATGTGAGTCAGCCTTTTCCTACATGAAAATCATTAAGTCTAAGTACCGTTCCACCATGACTGATGAACATTTGGAAGTGTGCTTGAGGCTGGCTGTCAGCAGCTACTGTCCGGACTATGCATCCTTGGCTGATTCCCTTCAGTGCAAGTCATCAAAGTAAACTCAAGTAATTACAAAAAATGTTTCTAGTTAATTATGTTGTGTTGTGCAATATTGGCTCATGCGGTTATGCAAGGTACACCAACATACATTGTACACATAAATGTTATATGTTATGATGGCATGAACATTGTAAAAAAACTCTGGTAGATCTCCAGACCTTGCTGGGTTTCAAAGTAGCTCTCGAGCCAAAAAAGTGTGAGCACCCCTGCTCTAGGTTCACCCCCCAGGTGTGGCAGGTATGATGCAGGTAGGGATTAGGTTTAGGGTTTGGTTTGTACACTGAAGAAGTTTAGTGGGAGGGGGGCAGAGCCAGTGCCAGTCTTGCATGTGCTGCCAGGGATAATATGGGAAAAATGCCATAAGAAGGTGGGAAGCGCTGTTGCAGAGGCCAGTGCTCATCCAGTCAGAGGAGACATGGGGGCCGCCAGCCATGCAGTGACATGCAGTCAGGGTAGACAGAATCTCACCTCACTTATTTTTGTTTAAAAAATAAAAATCCCAAAAAAACATACTTTTTGCCTTTCCCTTCCCCTGAGGGCTGGGGATAAGAATAGGCCCTCAGTTTGGCTGTACTTGTCGTAAGAGGCGACTGAACAGCCACCGGGTAGATGGGACTCAGCCTGGGAAGGCAGCTCATCTGAGAGAAGGAAAACTCTGATCCCAAACCTCCACTGCCTTGTGGCTACATTCAGTTATGGAAAAGGCTTCAGGAGTCAACCTCGAGGCAAAATCTGGAGCCAGAGTCCCTGAGGCAGTTCATGGCTGAACATTGGCTTCTGCCTTTCCATTGGTCCATTCCAGCGACGTGGAGAAGGGGGATTTGCTGCATGGGTCTATCCTCCATATCTACTTTACCCAGAGAGAGTCCAATCTCTCCAGAGTGCATGGAGGCTGCTTAAAACAACAGTAATAGAGGCCCAGCAGAGGTGTATACTGCAAAGAAAGAAGGGTTCCACTAAATCCAGGAGAGTGCCCGCATGGCTAACCAGCCAAGTTAGAGAGGCTGTGAAGGGCAAGGAAGCTTCCTTCCGTAAATGGAAGTCTTGCCCTAATGAGGAGAGTAAAAAGGAACATAAACTGTGGCAAAAGAAATGTAAGAAGGTGATACTGGAGGCCAAGCGAGACTATGAGGAACGCATGGCCAGCAACATTAAGGGGAATAATAAAAGCTTCTTCAAATATGTTAGAAGCAGGAAACCCGCCAGAGAAGCGGTTGGCCCTCTGGATGGTGAGGGAGGGAAAGGGGAGATAAAAGGAGACTTAGAGATGGCAGAGAAATTAAATGAGTTCTTTGCATCTGTCTTCACGGCAGAAGACCTCTGGCAGATACCGCTGCCCGAACGGCCCCTCCTGACCGAGGAGTTAAGTCAGATAGAGGTTAAAAGAGAAGATGTTTCAGACCTCATTGATAAATTAAAGATCAATAAGTCACCGGGCCCTGATGGCATCCACCCAAGAGTTATTAAGGAATTGAAGAATGAAGTTGCAGATCTCTTGACTAAGGTATGCAACTTGTCCCTCAAAACGGCCATGGTGCCAGAAGATTGGAGGATAGCAAATGTCACGCCTATTTTTAAAAAGGGAAAGAGGGGGGACCCGGGAAACTATAGGCCAGTCAGCCTAACATCCATACCGGGTAAGATGGTGGAATGCCTCATCAAAGATAGGATCTCAAAACACGACGAATAGACGAACAGGCCTTGCTGAGGGAGAGTCAGCATGGCTTCTGTAAGGGTAAGTCTTGCCTCACGAACCTTATAGAATTCTTTGAAAAGGTCAACAGGCATGTGGATGCGTGGATATTATATATCTGGACTTTCAGAAGGCGTTTGACACGATCCCTCACCAAAGGCTACTGAAAAAACTCCACAGTCAGGGAATTAGAGGACAGGTCCTCTCGTGGATTGAGAACTAGTCGGAGGCCAGGAAGCAGAGAGTGGGTGTCAATGGGCAATTTTCACAATGGAGAGAGGTGAAAAGCGGTGTGCCCCAAGGATCTGTCCTGGGACTGGTGCTTTTCAACCTCTTCATAAATGACCTGGAGACAGGGTTGAGCAGTGAAGTGGCTAAGTTTGCAGACGACACCAAACTTTTCCGAGTGGTAAAGACCAGAAGTGATTGTGAGGAGCTCCAGAAGGATCTCTCCAGACTGGCAGAATGGGCAGCAAAATGGCAGATGCGCTTCAATGTCAGTAAGTGTAAAGTCATGCACATTGGGGCAAAAAATCAAAACTTTAGATATAGGCTGATGGGTTCTGAGCTGTCTGTGACAGATCAGGAGAGAGATCTTGGGGTGGTGGTGGACAGGTCGATGAAAGTGTCGACCCAATGTGCGGCGGCAGTGAAGAAGGTCAGTTCTATGCTTGGGATCATTAGGAAGGGTATTGAGAACAAAACGGCTAGTATTATAATGCCGTTATACAAATCTATGGTAAGGCCACACCTGGAGTATTGTATTCTGGTCGCCGCATCTCAAAAAAGACATAGTGGAAATGGAAAAGGTGCAAAAGAGAGCGACTAAGATGATTACAGGGATGGGGCACCTTCCTTATGAGGAAAGGCTACGGCGTTTGGGCCTCTTCAGCCTAGAAAAGAGACGCTTGAGGGGGGACATGATTGAGACATACAAAATTATGCAGGGAATGGACAGAGTGGATAGGGAGATGCTCTGTACACTCTCACATAATACCAGAACCAGGGGACAGCCACTAAAATTGAGTGTTGGGCGGGTTAGGACAGACAAAAGAAAATATTTCTTTACTCAGCTTGGTCTGTGGAACCAAGCTTGGTTCCACAGGTTGGTCTGTGGAACCCCTTGCCACAGGATGTGGTGCTGGCGTCTAGCCTAGACGCCTTTAAAAGGGGATTGGACAAGTTTCTGGTGGAAAAATCCATTATGCGGTACAAGCCATGATGTGTATGCGCAACCTCCTGATTTTAGAAATGGGTTATGTCAGAATGCCAGATGCAGGGGCATTCTGGAGACCAGGATGAGGTCTCTTGTTATCTGGTGTGCTCCCTGGGGCATTTGGTGGGCCGCTGTGAGATACAGGAAGCTGGACTAGATGGGCCTATGGCCTGATCCAGTGGGGCTGTTCTTATGTTCTTATGTTCTTATGTACCCAGGTTTCGTGCACTGGAGAGGACACTCTGTTCCAGAACACTATTCAGAGTGCGATACCATAGTCTTCTGAGACTGAAGGATGCCAACAAGTGCCTTTCCCAAGCTGCTCCTCTCTGCTCCATCCATTTAAAGCAACACACACACAGAGGGAAGTCACTATGGTGGCTTGCAAGTAACAAAGCAGGCAAGGATGCCTGTCCAATTAATGCCACCAGGGAATGCTACCTCTTCTGTTAGCCCAATAAAAAAGACAGCACTTGTGTCATCAGTCTTTGGGGAGGCAGTAGGAAGACTTGCTTCCAGCAGGTTAGACTGTAATCATGGGTGTCTTCCAATTAAACAAACAAACAAAAAAAGCAGGGTGGTTGGCTAGCCAATCAAAAAATAGCAGGACACCTGCATCAGCAAACTCTGGGGAGGCAGCAGGAAGAGTTGCTTCTCTTCTGTTAAACAAAAACAAAACAAACACTCTGTGCAAACAACCACTCTGTATAGCACTAGAAGAGGCAACTTATCATATGCTGCAAGGGGCTTGTGCTGAGCTCTCCCTAGCTGTGAGTGGGGGAACAAGAAGTGAGTTTAAAAGAAAAAAATTATTTCTGGAGGGGGGAGTGTTATGTATGCAAGTCTTATGGCTGGCCAGTCGGGTGTCGATGGAAATCCTACTGTCCGATTGGCCCTCTAGTTAGTGTTTCAACAGCACCAATTGTGGGGAATCTGGACGGAGCTAAGGGGTATTGCCTTGTGTTTTCATTGCCAGGTTCTGTTCTGATAATGAAATAAATGTGTTATCTCTATGCCTTCCTTTATTCGCATGGACACACTATTTAACAGGGAGAGAGAATGTTTGGGTGTTTCAGAAACTGAACTTATGAGGGGGGGGAGTAAGTTTGTATTATTGCCTCCTCTGCCTCCTCAAGTCACTGTAACAGTGAGTATGCTGCCAACCAGCGTGGGGGTGTTCTGGAGCAGGGGAAGGTGGGTGAAGGCAGGAAGGGGTGAAATGTGGTGGGTGGTGGTTCAGGCCCAGGAGGGGGTGGGGATGGTAGCAGAGGCTGCCACTGCATCCTATCTCACTCCCTCACTTGACCACCAAGCTACTTGGTTCTGCGTCTGTGATTGAGCTGGTGCAGATCCGAGTAGAGGTAAGGGAACGAATGTAACTGCTGGCTGCCTTCCTGCTCCTGTGGGATACAGTGACTGCCACTTTGGCACGGCTATACCACAGCACAGGCAGCCCCCTTATAGCCTGTTAATTCTCACAGGGCTAGGAATGCTTTAATAGCAACTGTTGTGTTCCAACACTAATCCTCAAGGGCAATCTGTCCTATATGTATTCAAAATTATGCCTATTCTGCAGTGGTTGTAGTAATAATTTTGTATTCCACCCATGGCCTTTACATGATATTTAAAACAAACAAGAGAGCACCCCTTGGGAAAATGTGAATGAATCAAGGAACAATAACAACACACGCAAATACACACACACCCTCTGGCTGTGCAGATAATGTAATATAGTAAAATGTGAAGACTGAAGAGATAAAAACAATTGAGCCAGGTGATGCCAGGGCACTCAAGAGTTCCCAATAGCCCTCGGCAGATTTCAAGGAGTGTTCACTTATATGGAGGTGATGAGTGGGGCCATGGCAGGCTTAAACTGTTTATGCACATGCAGGCCATTAAGCAGTGTGAAGTAGGCAGTGGATTTGGGGGCATTCATTACACTTGCTTATTTATCATTTGCAGATGAACTGGCTTAGTATTTAACTGAGCAAAGAAGCACCTTGGAAAAGGATGTCTTCTTATTTTTAGCAGGGGAAGAGCAACTGTCCCTTTTAACCCCATCATGGTGTCTTTTCTAGGGGTTGTTCCTGGTGTCTCTTCTGCATCTTCTTTAGACTGAGCCCTTTAGGGAAAAGGAACAATTTATTTGTTTGTTTAGCTATGCACTGATTTGAAAACTGCTGTTTTGCTGAAGAGTGTGATATACAGTATAAACAAAAAATAACAGGAGCGTTGGAACCACTGTAAGTTCTTGCAGGGGCGGGGGGAGGCAGCGGGGGTGGGTGGAAGGCAGCAGCGAGATCCCCAGGATCGCAACACTAAGGGGGCTGCAGGGGCTTGGGAGAACTTACCCAAGCCTCCTGCAGCCTCCCCAGGGTGCAGGGAGCCCAGTGTGAACTTTTGTTAGAGCTCCCTGCAGCAGTGAATGTAAAAGCGGAGTGATCGCACCCTGCCTCTGCTAAAGCAGAAGTGGAGCACTTTCACTGCTGCGGGGAGCCCTAACAAATGTTTGCACCGGGCTCCCCGCACCCTGGGGAGGCTGCAGGAGGCTTGGGTAAGTGCTCCCAAGCCCCTGCAGCCCCCTGAACGGTGCGATCCTGGGGATTGCGCCGCTGCCTCCTCCCTGCCTCCAGGCTGCCACCGCCCCTTAAGGGGACAGAAGCCAGGGCCCACAGGCTGGGGCATCGTGACGCCCCAGTTTGTAAAGCTCTGGGCTAATGGGTTCTGAGCTGTCTGTGACAGATCAGGAGAGAGATTTTGGGGTGGTGGTGGACAACTCAATGAAAGTGATGACCCAATGTGCGCGGCAGTGAAGAGGGATAATTCCATGTTTGGGACCATTAGAAAAGGTATTGAGAATAAAACGGCTAATATTATAATGCCGTTGTACAAATCAATGGTTAGGCCACACCTGGAGTATTGTGTCCAGTTCTGGTTGCTATATCTCAGAAAGGAGATGAAAAAGGTGCAAAAGAGAGCAACCAAAATTATTATCAGGCTGGGGCACCTTTCTGAAGAAAGGCTACAGCGTTTGGGGCTCTTCAGTCTAGAAGCACCCTTGGGGGGGATGTGATTGAGACATACAAAATTATGCAGTGGATAGGCAGATGCTCTTTTCCCTCTCACAAAACACCAGAACAAGGGGACATCCACGAAAATTAAGTATTGGGAGAATTAGAACAGCAAATCGATGGTAACGCCACACCTGGAGTATTGTGTCCAGTTCTGGTCACCACATCTCAAAAAAGACATAGTGGAAATGGAAAAGGTGCAAAAGAGAGCGACTAAGATGATTACTGGGCTGGGGCACCTTCCTAGGAAAGGCTACGGCGTTTGGGCCTCTTCAACCTAGAAAAGAGGTGTCTGAGAGGGGACATGATTGAGACATACAAAATTATGCACGGAAAGGATAGAGTGGATAGAGGGATGATCTTTACACTCTCACACAGCACGAGAACCAGGGGACATCCACTAAAATTGAGTGTTGGGAGAGTTAGGACAGACAAAAGAAAATATTTCTTTACTCAGTGTGTAGTTGGTCTGCGGAACTCCTTTCCACAGGTTGTGGTGATGGCATCAAGCCTACATGCCTTTAAAAGACGATTGGACAAATTTCTGGAGGAAAAATCCATCACTGGTTACAAGCGATGATGGGTATATGTAACCTCCTGATTTTAGAATGCCAGATGCAAGGGTGCCAGATAAACCAGGATGCAGATCTCTTGCTGTCTTGTGTGCTCCCTGGGGCATTTGGTGGGCCACTGTGCGATACAGGAAGCTGGACTAGATGTGCCTATGGCCTGATTCAGCGGGGCTGTTCTTATGTTCTTAATTTCACATTTTCTCCCTTAACCAGATGGTTGAAGGATGGGCAGGGTAAAGGATGGGCAGGACATGCACATTGAAGATTTAATCAAAACAAAAGGGGTGAAATTTGAAAGAGTGAATGTTGTGGGTTTTGTGATTTTGATAGAAAGAGAAAAGGATGGGAAGGAAGGGGTAATATTTGATTTTCCACATCAGACTGTGCATGCAATGCCTATGCACGGTCAACTGACCATTTGCTTGTGACTCTACACAAGCACAAACAAAGGCAGACCAGGCCACGCAGCTGGTTGTAGTTGGCGGAGCTAGCCCTGCTTGGTATGCCTTCTTTGCATCAGATTAGCAGAGTAACAGCTGGACACAAGGTTTACTGTTTTGGAATACTTTGATAGTAGAGGTCAGGATATGCTGTTCTTTGTCTGCTTTTTGTAAGGGCTGCCAACCATGTTTGCTGTGGCTTGTTGGGTGAGCTAGTGGCTGTTTTTAGCCTAACCTGTTGATTCTCTCGCCTAGTTGTATATTTAGTTTTTGTATGCCACTTTGGGCATTTAAGAAAATCGACATAGAAATATTGTCACTAAATAAATGAATACGTTTGAAGGAAAAAAAGCAGCAAGAATGCTATTCCTTTTATTTTATTTTTTGTTTAAGCTTTGCATTGTTGGAAAACTAAGAAATTGGGGAGAAGTCAGTCAGTGGTTTTAGAAGTGTGCAGTTTATCTCCTGGGTGAAAACAGTTATGCATTTTCAAGTGGAAAAAGGCTGGTTAAAGCTTGCTTTCCACAGACCTTATCATTTATTTATGCCCCTCTCTTTTTATTTATTTATTTATGTGCATTTCTATGGTGCTCATTGCTGTAGTATTTGAACGCTAACAATCAAAAGGTCATTCCTCTGAGCAAATGCAAAAAGAAAAAAGAAAAAAAAGAAAAATCTGTTCACCTTTTATTTCTCAATAACCCGTTTGGCATTAGAGAATTGTGGAGTGGAGATCAGCAGGGGCCTGGCTAGAAGTCTTGTTTTGACCTCTTGCGGCTTCCAAAGTAGGCAGCTGCACTGCCACAATTTTTTTTAAGGAAAAGAAAAAAAAGTCATCCCAAAATTATTCAGAAGCCTGTCCACTTCTTCTGTCATTAACTTTGCTGAATGGAATCAATCATTTTCTGGATCTGGATCTTCTTTCCCCCCAAAAAATTCCTTTTAGGCATTCCCGCTGTATAGTATAGGTGAAAAACTGGGGATGGGGTGGTGGAAATCAATGTCTGTATTATTTTAAAGGGCTTGTGATTTTTTGTTTCGGTGCAAACTATTGTGTACTTCAGGCTCCAGCTGGGTACTTTAAGCCTGAGTCAATAGCTGGCATCACAGAAACAATACTTAAAAACAACATTCACCAAGCTGTTATAAAGACTTACCTCAGGCTGGCTCCCCTCCATCTCTCCCCCACCCCACAAGACTTTTCTGTTTGTATATTTTTAAAAATCATTCTGAATGCTAAAGCTGAAAAATATACTGTACAGTAACAACAGATGAACCATCCCGGATTGAAAATCCCAGTAATTTTCTGGCTGGCAAATTTTCTGGCTGGCAAATTTTCTGGCTGGCAAAGTAGCAGCCAGAGAAAAGATATTGGAGTTGATGGTGTGAAACTCTGGCACCAAGAGAAACTCTTCAAGACAAGACAGATTTTCCAAACTTATGGCTTCCCAGCCCATATTTTTTTAGGCATCTAGTTTGACACCTTCCATATATTTATCTTCTCCCCAATCTGGATTCAGAATTCTACTGGAGCATCCGCCATTGAAATTCCTGCCAGAGCCCAGCAACCAATCAGGAATCTCCTTCAGATGTTAATTCCAGCCCTTCCTAAGATGTTACTCTAAGGGCACAATCCTAACATTGACTTGGGCTGGCTCAAGTCCCTTGGGCTGGCCTGAGAGGGTCGCAAATGTGCCGTAAAGCACGTTTGCGCCTTCGTGGGAGGAAGCCGCATCGGCACATCTAGATGCGCCAATGTGCAGAGGCTGACATAAGCTTCCGTGCCGGCTTCTGAGCAGCCGCTTGTGTCCGAGCAGCCTGTGCCGACACAAACAGCAAAGGTAGGCATGGGGGGGCGGAGAGGAGGAGGGAGAGAGGTGTTCCTGGGTGGGGGGAGGGAAGGCGATCGGTGGCCCTGGGGGCAGGCATGCAGGGAGCTGGAGGCAGGGCTGGGATCCGGCTTCAAGCCACTCCACTCTCCTCGGACTTGCGCTACCTCCAGGTGGCGCAGGTCTGAGGAGACCCATTGGGGCCAGCAGCCCTTACCCTTGTTTCCCCTTGCCTCTGGCTGAGCCGCTGCTGCCCACAAACCCACGTTTGATGCAGCACAAGCCTCCTGGTTTGCCTGTTGCAGCGCAGGTTTGGATTGCGCCCTAACTTAATTTACCTAGCTACAATAAAATACCTAGCTGGTGGGTATGAGGGCTGGAACGGAACGGGCACTTCAGTGGGCAAGGTTGTCCCACAGGTTTTATTTCTGTATATTCACCCTATTTCCTAAACATTTTTTTCCTCAGAAGTAAATCTTATTGATTTTGATCAACTCTCAAGTATGCATGCTTAGGACTGCAGCTTTATTTCCATTTTCAGTTATTTCCATTTTCCGCTTATGATTCAGTTAGAATTTCCAGGTGCTGGCAAAAGTATGTTTTTCTGCCTAGTGAATAATAATGCAAAATATATTTCTTTTACCCTGCAAAAACGTTGTCACTTGCCTTTAGCAGCTGCTCAACAGGCAGAAATTCTACGTCACAAAATACAATGGATCATTTCTTAATAAAACTCTTAATAAGCCACACTGAAATCAAATAATCTATAACAAGATGCTTGCGCCCTGCAATGCCTCAGTCACCCCACCTACTTTACTCCTGAATGTCTTCCACCCTCCCCTGAATTCCACTCTTTACCCATTGCCTGCAAAGCTGCTGCAATAGAGTGTAGACCAGTGGCTGTTTCCCCCACTCCCTCCCCGCCATGCCTTTTCCCCGCCCTCTCCCCACCCTGGAACACCTCCCTCCATACTCCCACTTACCTCTCTGCTGGCCAGCACTCGCCTGGAGCTCTGGGGGGGCAGTTGCCCATCCTCTGCCTGGCACTGGCTCAGCAAGGGCTTGCGCTTAACCAGCACTCACACTGGCCGGACAGTATGTGTCTCAGGCGTGCCTTATGACATGTTTGCAACACTGCATATTGGCACTGAGCCAGGGTGCCAGTTCAAGATCATGCCCTAAGTTACATATACAATCTGCAGGAAGAGCAGAACCACAAATATGATGTTCTTTACCTAAAGAGTAGTGCAACTGTTGTGCATTTTTTTCTTTTGATTCTATTTTCTCAACTACAGGCCTGGTTGTATATCTGTTGGGGGGGGGGGAGCACAGAAATAGGAATGTGTTTTATAGACTACCTGGAAATAAGATCCTGGATTAATTGCTATTGGTGAGGAAGACCTGGAAAGATGAATTGGTTGGTAAGAGTCACATTGTGTGATGTGTACCTGTGTCCTTAAATTTATCTTCCACACTGACAATGTTGCTTTCTTGCTTTGTTTTTGCACCATTTCTGCCTTGAAAAGAATCTTTGTGGTTCAAGTTTGTGCGGGAGACTTGAGCAAGCTAACTGAAAGACTGAATTGTTCCAGAAGAGACCAGGGTGGTCATTTTTTGTTTCCATTCTTTAGCTAAAGAGTCCTGTGTGTGTAATGAAACAGGGCCCAATCCTAGCCAACTTTCCAGCACCGGTGCAACCTCAGTGCAGTCCTGAGGTAAGGCAACAAATGTTCCCATACCTTGAGGAGGCCTCTGTGACTACCTTCCCAACACAGGAAGCAGTGCATACCCCATTGGCACAGCAGCACAGGCACTGGAAAATTGGATAGGATTGGGTCCACAGTCTCTTACTTCCCAGAAGCTGATCCAAGCCTGCAAAAAAAACAAAAACAAAAACCTATCTAAACAACTTCTTTAAATTTTATAATGCAGACAGTTGGGGCTCCCACAACATGCCTCCTTCTTTTTGCAGACGGTAACGTCTACTGTTGGTTGCTTGAAATTTTGTGTGTGTGTGTGTATGTGGTTAATAGCAGTCTCGGAAGGGGGATTTTGATTGGGGCCACGGCATGGGGAAAGGGTTATGTTAATGCAGTCATGATCTAAACCAGGGGTCTCTAAACTTTTCAGCTGAAGGGCCGCACCAAATATGTGTCGAGGGCTGGAAAAAAAAATTAAATATAAAATTTAAATAAATTCATTAGAGATGGAACTTAGATGAATGAACAAATGAATGGGCACGAATGTCCAGGACTTCTCCAAGCACCAACACAGCCCAAGAAATTGTTTCCGCACTGTCCAATGAACACTCGAGACAACAGATATGGGAGAAAGGGCAACTTTATTTCATGTTACCAAGAGAAGCAGAGGCTGAGACCCGAGGCAGCGAAAGCCCCTGTGGTGCGGGGAGGGACCTCTGGGCGGTACCAGAAACCTCTGCCCCCAGGCGGGCATGCACCCGACTCCGAGTCGCGCCCCACTGCTGGGACGGCGCGTCTCATCCATGCCTTAAGGGGAAGGCAGCCGGACCGCAGACTGCACCACCTCGAGCTGCTGAGCCTCTGAGGTGTGCTCCGCAGTCCTGGCCAGGGTCCCATCTACCCTCATCGTGCCATCCCATCGTGCCGCCAAGCCCCTGAGGACTGAAATACGGTTCTGCCCTGCCTATGCCACCCGAAGGTGCATGCCAAAGTCCCATTCATGCCTTCTAACCCGCACCACCTGCCACAAGGAGGGGTCAGCCTAGCGCTTGACCCCCCCGCTCCCAAACAGGGGCAGAAGCGACTTAAGGCCGTCCTGCAGGTCCTTAAGAAAGATGCCTGCGCCTTTCTCCGACAAATGAACACACATTGCCCCTGTACAGGTAAGGTAGTGAGAACACAATTGCAAGATGCATTACCACGCTGCCACCAGCGCGAGACACCAAGCCACCAATGCCCTTGGTGATTTTCCTGCGCATCCTTTTAATCTTAGTGCAGCAGAAGGCCCTTCGCCATCCACAATGCTGCAAGAGGTTCGACCAGACCAAGGCAGTACCAGGCAGCCAACGCATAAGGGTGCTGATGTCCTCACGGGCTCTGCTCATCAGAGCCAGACCAGACATCCTGCAAAGGTCATTCTCGCCCAGGTGGAGCACCCAAAACATCCGGTGGGCGGTTCACATTCAGTAACTTCATCAATGCGGGCAGCAGCCAGCCCCATCTCATCCCCTTCTTGGCTAACCAAGTGACCTGCACTGCCGGGCTGAGGCCCAAGTGTGATCTGAGGGGGGTTGCAGCCGCCCTCTTGCGGGCCCAAAAAGACCATGGAGTGGCCGCAGCTTAATACATGTACAGGGCTACCACCGTGTCCTGCAAAAAAAGCAGAGATGTTAATGCAAGGTATCCCTGCTGCTGCTGCCGCAGCTTAACACGTGCCCTGGGCCACCACAGCGTCCTGCAAGATGAAAGCAGAGAGGTTATAGCAAGGCATCCCCTCCAACGCTGCTCCCCCACAGATTGGGGAATGCAATTCACCAGAGTCACTGAAGTGAACCGTGCAATACTGGTCAACAGAACATTACCCCTTTCCCGGGTGGGGGCAGAGCACCCATTAAACGGTTGCTAATAGAACGCCCCCCTCTCAAAGAAGAAGGGGCCACAAATCCATAAGGGGGGTTGTAACCAAACATTGCCCCTCCCCCAGGAGCCGGGACAGTGCACCCATTAAGTGGGCTGGTAATGAAACATCACCCCTCTCTAAGGAGAAATGGCTACGCAGGTTGTTAACAGAAACCTCCCCTCTTCCAAAGGCCTAGTAGCATTATGCCCACTAAGTGGGTCTGCACCAGAACACCCCCCTTCTCTGAAAGGAGTAGGGGCAGTACTCCTGGTAAGCACATTGTTGACAGAACACCACCACCACCCTCACAGAAGTCGGGTAAGCACACCCATTGGGCAGCCTGGTAACAGATCATCAACCTCCCCTAAGGAGAAGGGGTAGCATGCCTGTTAAGCAGGTTGGTAATAGAATGCCACTCTTCCCTTAAAGGCGTAGGGGGCGGCACACATATCTCCTCTCTCAAGGAGCAAGGGCGGCATGCCCACCAAGCGAGTTACTAAATGCCCTGCTGATGCCCAGGGAAAACATAATATTAAATGCTATACTCTCATATTAAATGCCCCATCCACTCTGCCTCATTCCTTGGGTGCTGAAGCCTGGCCAGGCAGCTTTCAAAGCGGCTCCCACATAGATGGAGTGTATGCTGTAAGCAATCCGAGATGGCCAGGGGCTCCCCATATGCCTCTAAATATCCTCCAAAACTGATGAAGTATTAACAAGGAGGAGGTCAGGTGCCTGGGAGGAGATTGTTGCTGGTGGTTGGGCTGGTGTATCTGTACTGGCTTGCACTCATTGGAGCTCATTTTATGCCTGTATACTCATCATTAAGTCCCATTAAAATCAATGGAATACACTCCCAGGAAAGTGTGGACAGGATTGTAGCCTTAAGTCCAGCTATGTCTACCCAGATACAAGACCCCTTATACTCCTGGGACTTATTCCTTGGAAGTTGGAGTCAGGATCTGAGCCCTATGCTCCAAGCCTCTGCATGCCCCATCAGAAGCAAGCCCCCATTATCCCCCAGGGGCTTACTCCCCGTAAAGTGGGCGAGGACTGCAACCCTATGACCGAGTCTCTGTGTGCCTGTTCAGAATTGTCATGAATATGTACAGTTTAGGCCTAGTAGCATTGCAAAGACTGAACCACAGTAACCCAGTAACACAGAAGGGGCTTGCAAGTCCTAGCTGCCGGGATTTACAATTCAATGGAAGGTGATAATGTAGCACCTAGGCAGCCAGAAAGACGCCCATCAAGGCTGGAATGCAGCTGTAGATCTCCAGGGGGGAGGGAAGAGCTGAGAGGGCTAGCATCCAGCCCCACTTCCGTAGGAAGACTAAAGTCTTTTAGTCTTTGTCTCTTGGTGAGATAGGTGGTGGGTGCACATCCTGCCCCGCCAGGACCATGTGGTCTCATAGGTAACTGAGGATCGACAAAAGAAGCTGACCCAGGTGAGAGTCGGAGATTAATAGAGTTAGCCAGTTAGCTTTGTTGTTTTATGCTGATATGTTTCCTAGAAGTTTTTATGCCATTTGCTGCCTTTGTAACCTTTTTGTAACCCTATGTATTTAATAAAGTAGAAAATCTTTTTACCATGTTGGTTCATTGTCTGTTGGGGACAAAGGTTCAGAATCCTGCTTAGCTGTTCAGCAAGCTACCAAAAATCCTCATTGTGGACTAGAAACTTGAGGACTGAGACTTTAAGTAAAGGAAGTGCTCAGTGCCTACAAGGGATATTGTACTAGAGGTTTCCCTGGACTGAGGCACTGGCTCTTACAGGGTGGTAGCAGTACTACCGAACAGGGATCTTTGAGGGCTCTAGGGTTCAGAACCAACAACTCTGAGCACCCAAAACCCTGGGAGTGAGACCCAAATGTACGACAAGAATCAAGCTCCCTTATAGCCCAAGGAGCTTACTCCTTGGAAAGTGGGGCGAGAACTGTGGCCCTATGATCCAGAAGCAAGGCCCCTTATGGAGCTTACTCCCAGGAAAGCTTGGCTAGGATTGCGGCCAAAGTCCAAGGCTCTGCCTGTCTCCTCAGAAGCAAGGCCCTTTATAGACCATGGGGCTTACTCTCAGCAAAGTGTGTCTAGGATTGCAGCCAGAGTCCAAGGCTCTGCCTGCCTCCTCAGAAGCAAGGCCCATTATAGACTATGGGGCTTACTCTCAGGAAAGTGTGTCTAGGATTGCAGCCAGAGTCCAAGGCTCTGCCTGCCTCCTCAGAAGCAAGGCCCATTATAGTGCAAAGGGCTTACTCCCTGGAAAGTGGGGTGAGGACTGCAGTTCTATGGTCCAAGCCTCTGCATGCCTATTCAGAAGCAAGTCCCATTATAGTCCAAAGGAAAATTGTGGTTGGGGTTGCAGCCCCAGCATTTAAGCCTCTGCCTGGCTCCTCAGAGGCAAGCCCCATTATGGTCTCTGGGGCTTACTCGCATGAACGTGGGTGATGTGGAGGTGCTGAGCTGGTGCCCGTCTCTCATGGCGACTCCCCATGTGCAGATGCAGCAGGGATCCGGGCTCAGCGGGACACCTCCTGGAGCCCCGTGCTGGCCTGCAGCCGCATGCAGGGAGCTGCAGCAGTCCTGCAGCTCGAGCCACATGCGGCCAGGCGCCTGCTCCTTGTGGCTTGAGGCGCCAGCCAGTGCCTCAGTCCAGGGAAACCGAGGCCCTCTAGGCTTAACTATATCCCTTGTAGGCACTGAGTACTTCCTTTACTTAAAGTCTCAGTCCTCAAGTTTCTAGTCCACAATGAGGATTTTTGGTAGCTTGCAGATCCTGCTCCCACGTGGAGCGCACTGGGAGCCCTGGGCTTGCCTGCCCTCTCCGCCCACCAGGCCAGGGACTGAGCGCACACTCCAAGTATGTCTGCTTGGAGCAAGTCCCCCCGCACTCCCCGGGGCTTACTTCCAGGAAAGTGTGGGAAACTCGCCGGGGCTTACTCCCAGGAAAGCAAGTCCCCCTGCACTCCCCAGGGCTTACTCCCAGGAAGGTGTGCCTGGACTGCACCTGATCCTTCCTTGGGCAGAGCCTGTCCAAACCCCCATCCCCACCTTACAGATCAAACACGCTGCACATGAGATCCAGCGCAGGAGTCCTCCTCGGGAGTTGCACTGGTCCTAAGGTGGCTGGATGGGGTCAGGTCCACTCTGTTCCCATGGTGCCCACGTGCACAAGGAGGAAGAGGGCTGGGTCTCGTCCCCTTTTAAAAGGTTCGGTCTGCTATGGCTGCCCGACCCAGCCCCCTCCCCCTCCCCCTTGGGGAGGGGCTGGACTCTCGTGTCCAGGCCAGGCCAAAAAACTCCGACCACCTCTTTAAATGGGTGATCGGGATAAAGCACACACTTAAATGGACCCCCATTCCCCCACCCCACAAGCACAACTCTGGTTGTGTTTGGTCAACAGGGCCAGAGGCTCTCAGGGGATCAGAGGCTGACCGAGGGCTGGATAGAAGTTTGCCACAGGCCGCATCTGGCCCCTGGGCTGGGGTTTGGAGACCCCCTGATCTAAACCAGTCGCTCTTTGCCCCAAGCATGTCTGAAAAGAAAAAAAATATATTGAGAGTTCTAATCAAGCGTCCATCAGCCACAAGGCTTGCAAGAAAAGAATTCTCACACCATGTATAGTTTGGCCTTCACTCAGGGAGCCAATGCTCTTTATGCAAACACAAGATGGTCAAACTAGGAAAAAATATGTGCCGGGAGGAGGTGGTTATGTGTATCACACCAGCTGACTGCATGTCAGCTCCCATGAATTATTTGTAACTGCAGAGAAGTCTACACTAATCTGTATGCTGAAGATAATGGGTAAGCCCCCATGCATTGCAATCGACTTGTGGTATAATCCCAGTTTCTCTCTCCATGTGTACATTTCTTTTCACTTTGAACATCTGCACAGGACAGTTCACATCAGGCAACTGACTTGTTCTGGATTGTACAGCAAAAATCCTTAACATCATCATTCCCCAATAACCTTCTTCTCCTCTGTAGACTACAGTGTGACACTGGTATTGCATTTATTGTTGTAGTCATTTGTCTGTGTTCCAGGGATAAAGAACAGAGGCACCTCATATTCCTCCTCGGCCTGGATTTTATAGATACTAAGTACTTAATGTACTTAGGTGGCCCAAAAATCCAGGTCTACACATCTATTTACAATCTATCTACAATCTGCATCTATTTATGCTATTGACTGCTTAGTATTTGAGCAAATGAAAATGCCTAGTACTAGTGAAATGGAAACACTCGGAGTGCTTTGTAGGCTTTTCACCATGCACATGGATTGAATTCCCCACAGTCAGCCAGCCCCAACCAGTCCTGTTAGAAGAGTGGCTTTGCTTTATAACCCAGACAGCTCAGGTGTAACTGACTTGTAACAAGGAGTAGTTAAGGATGTCATGGGCTGTAGAGCAAGGAGAGGACAGTCAGGTAACCAGCCATGCATTGCAGGAAGCAGAGGAACTCTTGACAGCCAATCCCTTCAATTCTCCTGCTATGGTTCAGCAGCTATATAATATGCTCCAACTGACCCTGTTTGCCAGGGAGTCCTCATTTTCTGGTTCTTGTCACCAATGTTCCTATTTTTTCCCCTTTTTATAACCTCCCAGATGATGCCTCCCAGAGATGCCTCATTAAAATTAGTGTAACTTATTCGATCGTCAGTTCTTCAAAGCTCAGGTCCCTCCCTTGGGTCAATACAGGTTAAATGTCGGGCAGCCCAATCCTAAGGGCTACCGCAGGAGGCACCTCGGGAGTAGGGGATGTTCGTCCCCTTCCCCCAGGTAAGGGAGGCAGCCCCGCAATGGGGCTGCTTTCTTTAGCGGCACCCAAAGGGTGCTGCTAAAGTAACAGCGCCCGGGTAAAGTACACAGCCTCCACGAGCGCCGAGGATCCTGCAGAGTGGAGCTCCGCAGGTCCTCCTCCCGCCCGTCCCCAGGCACGCCTCTGGCACGCCCCCTTCCCCGCGTCATGCTAGCCTCTCCGCCCCCTCCCTGTGTCACACTGGCCTCCCCCTCCCCATAACGCCCCCATCCCTGCCCCGTTTGCCATTCCGCAGCCCGGTGCCACCTCCGGTGGGAGCCCGGCGGTAAGCCCCGCAAACATGCCTTACGGCACGTTTGCAACTGTGATCCACACCGCAGAGGCATAGGACTGGACCCTGAGTGAGAATGGGTATCTCTTCTCTCCAGCAAATAGCCATGTACATTTATGTGCATTAACATTAAGTTGCTGGGCATTAAGTCCACTGACAATCTGCTATTAAGTCCACTGACAATCTGCTATTGCAATTGCTATTGCAATTGCAATCTGCTATTGCAAATTTACCAAGGTAAATTTTGAACTGTTGATACTATATTGTAGGGCAATTCCATTTGCCTTTTACCCAAAGAATAACCACCCTCTTGACTTCTAAAACAGTGGAGAACACACTATTGCAGAGTTCATCTGCAGTTTGTTGGTGGGGGTGCGCATCTCTACTTACTTGCCTCCATTGATCCTCTTTTTCCATCTACTCTCTGAATTGAAAAAGGAAGAACAGGACAGAGAGGAAGAGGAAACGGGGGAGTTAGAGAATGCTGAGCTACAACATTGGAGAGTGGGAGCAGCAGAGGTTGGCACATCAAGTAAGGTGGACAGCATTTGGCATCAGGAAGTCTGGGCTAACCCTGGTAGTCTGGTAACCCTGGTAACCCTGGGCTAATCCTGAAGCCACTAACTGGAGCAAATTAGGGAAGCAGTTTATAGAAACTAAGGTCCCTACTTAGAAGCTGCACCTCCTCATCAGGAAGTTCTACTGTCCAACACAGGTACATAAGTAGGGCAATTCTATCCCCTGCCAGTCCATAGGATGCAGTAATGCTGATGGAACACAGCATCCATCCAGTATATAATGATGGGAGGAGGGGAAGAGACCAGATAGCCCATGAGAGGTAAGTAAAAATATTTTTTACACCTAATAGGCCCCCTGGCCAGCAATGGAACTCTTTGGACCTACTTTGCTGGCCTAAGGAGCCTCAGGGGGCAGACCTGAGGCCAGGAAAGGAGAATAGAAACTGACATGCACGACTGCCACTGAGATCCACATCCTCCCACTTTTGAACCATCCCGTCCAGCTCAGCTCATTTCCTGCTCTGATCCTTCTCCAAACCACCCATGAACCAGTGCCTCTGCCATCTTAATGGCAGAGCATCTGGGCAGTTCTTGCACACACATTGAGCCTCTGGCCATTTCCGCCAGTGGCCCCATAGTGCACAATGGTTATGTGACATTTGCGCCATTGCAGATTGCTAGATCAGCTGCTGCAAATCCCCCATTGAATGGGAGCAAATGTCTGGAAGTCTGGGGACTTCCTTACTGGTGAGGGAATGACACTTTTGACAATGGTCTCTTCCTTGATAATTTCTTCACATATTCTAGGATTGAACCTGTTAGTCAATCTGGATCTGAGCCAGTCTCAGGTCCTGAATGCAACTCTCTGGGTTGGCACAATGTAATGTTTTATGCCCTGTCCTAGAAAAATGAGAGACAATGTTTTTCAACCAGTAGTTCATTTGGTGTGACAACAATGTGAGAAGATTAATTACATGGAGCAATAAACGTTGTCCACAGCAGCCTGTTGCTGCAATTCAGCAATGACCCCTTGGTCTTCTGCAATGACCCCATCCTGAGTTCTCAAAAGCACCCATATCATGTCAAAGACCTACCATTTTTGCTGGTCAAATTAATCACTTTGAGAAATGGCACGTTGAAAAAACCCAATAGTTGAAAATTAGTTCATTGAGCAATTCCCCTGTGAATGAAAGAAAGTGGTTTTGAAGTTCAGGTAAAACTAAAAACTTAGACCTAGAATAGAAGTTAACAGCTTGTCTTCAGAGATTTTAATGAACTCTTCACAAAACATGCAATTAATTATCAAAGTGGGGAAGAAAAATGGGGGAGCTTGATTTAAACTGCTCAGCTTCCAAAGCTAGCCTCCTTTCACGGACAAACGGGAAGCTCATGAAGGGCATCAGGATTCTAACTTAACTAAACATACTGCAGTTCCTCCCCCTTCCACACACACAATTAAGCCGTATAGCAAAACAACTTGAGACGTGACCCAATTCAGGGATTTCATGCGTGTATGATATGCAGCACCAGAAGTTCTGAGCTAGACCTGATGCTTAGTGAGAATGGAGATGTGAATTTCTTTAGGGTTTCTGGAAATGTAGAGCCCTAATTGTTTTTAAAAGGTGCTGGGGCTCAAACCTGCCTTGATGCTGTGATTTGAAAGCCTTCAATCCCAATCCTAGATGCATGTGAGCAAGTTTAGGTTACCGGGTGGCAAAGGAAATCTGAAGCACTCTTCTTAGGACTTTTGACACACTGACAGCACAAGCCTCTACAGGTCTTTTCAGAAGTAAGTCCCATTGTGTTCAATCTGTGTATAAGATTGCAGCCTGAGTTGGACTGAGGTAAACCACCTGAGGTAAACCGGCTTAGTACCGGTCAAGATGCTATAGTTCTATGGTTCAGGCATTATAAAACAGAGTAGACCTATTGTGTGGAAAAATGTGAACTCCCAGCCACAGTGATAATGCACCTCTTAGACATGACCTCCCAAAGACAATGCGCTCATCAGTTGCCTCTGCAGAGAAGCAGTGTGACTTAGACCCAACCCTATTCTTGAAGAATGCTAGTGTATTTCCACGATTGTCAACAGTCCAGCCAGTGTAGAAGCCCATGTAGAATAGTTGCATTATTGGTGCTGGTACAATATTGGAAAAACAGCACCTTCGACGTACCTTGGACAGGACTCTGACACTAGTGCAACTCTGCCAGTGGGGAGGCCAAAACAGGGAGGGGATTGGGGTGTGATGTGGAAAGAACACACAAGGAACATGGAGGAATTCACCCTTATTAAATCCTACCCCCCTCAGCAGAATTGACATACCTCAGGTGCCAGAAAAATGCTACACCATTTTTCTATACCAAAGTATAGAAAATTTAAAGTGCTGGCATAGGTTGGAGTTAACCCATAAAGAAAACTGAGAAAGGGAGAAACACCAGAAAGGTGCACCTCAGCAATATTACAATGACGCAGTGTTCACGGAATCATCTTTCCCAGGAGTACCTGAGAGAGAGTATGCAGCTCATCTTAGAATGATGGCCTAATCTTAAGGGGCAAATCCTTATGGCAGTCACAAAGGGTCTCCTGCAGCATGTGAAGCTATGCACTGTTGGCGCAGTGGTGGGGAGGGCACAAAGACCAAATGCATAGGGGTGGCTCAGAACAGGACTGGTGATGGGGGGGCAGGGAGGAGGGCAAATTTGGCAGCAGCAGTGGCCACTGAATCCAAACTCCCTTCCTGAACTTGATTACTTGTGGGTAAGGGAACAAATGTGGCACATTTTCAACAGTGGGGGAGGGCAGCTTATGCAATCATAAGCTGCCCCCCCCCACTGTTGAAAATGTGCCACATTTGTAAGGCTGTAAGGCTATACTCCTGTGTATTGTTACAAAATTTAAATGTAAATGGAAGTAAGTCCTATTGAACACAACAGGATTACTTCTGAGCAAGCTAGCAAGCTAGTATACAATTTTATATTTATCTGGGATATTTGTCTTCTTTTTCAATTTTTAGGCATTTCTTTTAAAACTATTGTAACCTACTCCAAGTGTTTGGAATGAAATGCAGGCAGCCTGATTGCATGAAGAGACTATATTGAATGTCCCTGCTCCTAGTTCATGTTCAATCTAATCTCTTCATGCATTCAGGCTGCCTGTAGCTTGCCTGCACATGCTATAAGCTTGCATGTTTATGGCATCCTAGAAAAGACAGAAACACTTCACCCCAGCAAGCATCTGTTAATGGTTGCTCTGGGGAGGCAGATCCACACATCACTGAATCAGCAGATAATGGATCTGTGGATAAAGGGGGCACCTGTATTTGCAAACATAAGCTTTCTTTGAACCCATTGTGCATGGTTTTTTTAATCCTTCATGTGAATTACCCTTGTTTTCTTTATAAAAACAATGTGCCTTGCCTGTGTTTAAGCAGGAACCTTGGGTTTTTCCATATTTTGTTATAGTAGAGAATTAATTAACACACAAAATATTTTTCCTTCTTTTGCTTTATATTTGTGTTAATTGCTTCTCCGGGATGCTTCTCAAAGGGAAAGCTACCTCTTTGCAAAGAACAGCTGTGCAGAGAATAAGAAAAATTCTGATTTAACTGAATTGAGTATGGACAGGAAAATACAGTGGGCTAAAGGATGGTAGAAGTGCAACATATAACAAGCAAGCCGCAGTGTTGTTATGGGCTTTGTATCAACAAAGGAAACTTTATGACTGCTGTTTTATGTAAACCATTGTTATATCTTATTAAAATGAAACAGTGTATACACAATTTGGTTTTGCTTGATTTTCCTTATCTGCTAGAAATGGCTAAATGAAACAGCCATGTGTTTTTAACCTTTCAAACTTGATAAACTTTACACTCATTATCTATCAAAACATTCTGCTCAAATTTGCTTCCCGAAAAACCTGAGCTGAAAATGTAGGTTTATAATTTGGCAGAATATGAGAAACAAATCATGAAAAGGGTGGGAGAGATAAATAACAGTTGGAACTTCAAAACAAAGCACCCATATTCCATTGCTTCACTGATATGTGTAGATTTGAATTTAACCTGTTCAAAACAATTACATCTATCCAATTTAAGTAATCTAATCATTCCTCAGTGTTTGCCACCTATATTGTCACTTTATGAAAACCCATTATCATATTTATTTTGCATCTGCAACCTCTCATCATGATCCAGCTTCATTATTCGGTGAGCAACAGAAACAATAGCCTTGGCATAGTAAGCTCTAATGATGTCACTTCCACAGTCACAAGGAGAGAGAGGGTTCAATTGCCCAGCTTCCACCCCACAGGTGATGGTGCCAGCATCTGTCATTGGTAGACGGAAAAGGAGGCAGAGCCTGCGGCACTGATTCCTCCAAGAGTCATTCTGCTCTCACACGTGAGACCTTCCTGCCCATCCAAACGGTACAGTCTGAGGCTAGCTGGTTGCTGGTAGGGGCCATAGAGGCAATATTTTCACTCTGCTCCTGATTGGCCCCAGTGCAATTTTTTAGCCTATCCCAGACTGACTGGGGGTTGGGGTTGTAGGCCATATTTGGCAGGATAATGCGGGGACGATTACAGATTAGTTGGCTGCTCTTAGGCAAGCAAGGTTTGGGGGGAGGGGAGGAAGCAAATTCCAGTTTCCAGTGGTTACCTGGTGTGAAGATGGTTTTGTCCTGCAAGCTTGAATTGGGATGTTTACTTCAGATGCTATTCCAGCTTGAGGGGGGCAGAACAATTCCGTTTCCTTGATCTTTCAGACCCTCCTCTGCAGGTGATGATGAAGCTGGGGGAGCCAGAAGTTGACCCTGGATTCAGAGCCACGATGATTCACCAAAGGGCTGTTTGGTCCAACAAAGGGCTCCAACAGGCTGTTTGGTCCCAGTTAGGGACATGTGTTACCAGGAAGAATTGTACAGGACCCGCTGCATTCACCAATCCTGTTGGCATTGTAATATTCAATAAAGCATGGCTCTGTTTATTTCCAACTCTTGCATAATATGTGTATTTGTGGTTGGATACGTGGACAAACCAATATCTGCCTTGCTTGCCCTCAACACACTTCCAGTCATCCCAGTCCTTGTTCTGAACCTCCCTAGACTTACCTGCTCTGGATAGAATTAGGTAAGTCTAGGTCTATAAAAAGCTCTCTCTGCTTTTTATAAGTTCAAACACATAAACAATTACAATTACATCTGCATGTATTTCATTCACATTCACAGTCTGGGTAGCTGGTTTATTTTATGAGCAGATTGCTACAGCAAATCAAAATATTATTCTAAATGTCAATATTGTACCTGGAAAGGTAGTATGATTGCTTTTGCGGAATGATTAAACTAAGTCAGCGTAATTCAAAGCAGCAGGAACAACAGCTGTTGCTGTCAACATTTATTTTCTCTTGTTGCCAGATGAGGGTTAGAGGAAATAAACAGTTAAACAGCAGGGGGAAAAAAACCCCAAAAAACAAATGTGTAGAATAGTCTTTTAAGTCCTCAGTTTAGCCTAGGCATTTGCAAAACATATTGGCAGGAATATGCAAAAGCTTTCTGTTTATTTCCCCAGATATTTTCTTTTTTCCAAATTCCGGCGTTGCAAATTTTGGACAATTGTCTCCTAAAGCAAATATGCAATTTTTCCATCTGTATAATGGTCACTGTATAATATGTGCAACCTCATGATGGTTGCACATATGAGATTCACAGAAGAGTTTTTGCCAATTCAAACTCACAGGCGTGGCTTAAATACCTATTGCAAAGGGTGGATCGAGTGTTGAAAATTAGCAATGCTCTCGTTTGTTTTGTTAAGGTGATACATGTGTTTCTACACTCATGTGCTCATTCTTCAGGGCTGTGAAACAAATTGTAAATGTTCAAAACAACAGGTCCAGCCTTGTTATGCATGGATTTGACTCAATAGGAATGGCCACTGCAAATGAGAAGGAATGTGCTGATCCCTGGAGAAGGGGAAAAATGCATCTCTTTAAAATCACAGTTTTTAAAAAAACTGCTTTTCTTACTGTTGTAGAGAGATAGTCATGCAAGTAATCATTCTATTCTTCAGCTGAGCCAGGCATAGGCAAGGGGTCCTTTGCATTTCTAATTGCTCTACAACAGTAAGAAAAGCTGTTTTTAAACCACAATGGTAAAGGAACCCTCTTTTTAATTTTTTGAAAAATTGCTTTTATTTGACACATAAGCAGGGTCAGGCCTAGTTAGTACTTGGATGGGAGACTGCTTGGGAATACCAGGTGCTGTAGGCTTATACCATAGTCTTTCGAGACTGAAGGTTACCAACCAACCATGGTCCCAGAATCAAACCCCTGTGATTGTTGAGACATGACCTTATTAGGAGCAATGGTGGGGCAAGAAACCTGAACGTGGGTCTTTAAATCTATTTTTCCACTTTTTAAATCCATGGATTTTTTTTAACCACTAGAGGTTCTGGAATGGAACCCCAGCAGATAACAAGACACAACCTGTACCTGCAAGTCTGCTCCAACATAAATGGAGTGGCTTTGGGTGAGCCCAGTTCTCCGTTCAAAGTCATAGACATTGCTTCACATCATTCTAGAATCAAAAGGAAATACACATGTGCTACTTCACATCTTCTCTTATTCAAAACATAGATCAAAATATCATTCTGTATCTTTGTTGTACTATGGCAGGGCAAAGAGTTAAAGCCTCTTCCTCCCCCTCCCCTCCCAATAGCTCAGCCTGAACTGAATCCTCTCCCTGAAATTGTTTTTTAACTAACTAAAAGCAAGCATGCTTGCCCCAGGCATGTTCTTAATGGGACATATCATTTGGCCATAAGGCGAAATTCAAAACAGCTTGTTTAACTCAGTCACTATGCTACACTAGCCTTTTCGCTTCTCCTCATTGCCTTTGCTGTGGTCTTAGACTTCTCACACTCTACCAGGCAGCCTGCTTTTGTTCACTTTGTTGATTTGTTGTTGGCACATCACTGTCTGAGTTGTTCTAGGCCAAGTATAGGTGACATATTTGGTTTCATGTGCTCAACTAGGTACAGGCGCCACCTTTCTGTAGAAAATTCAGAAGCATGACAGAGTCCACCCTTACAAGAGTGCAGGAAAAACACACTGCATGATGTATGGCAAAGACTCATTTCCCAAGAAGGCACTGCTTGCCCATCCCTGATCAAAAAGGTACAAACAAAAGAGTTCAGTTCCAGGAACTCCAGAGCAGCTGCTGGTTACGACATCCTCTGGGGTAAATAAACACTTTTATATTTCCTGTCCTAACCTTTTGTGTCTCTGATGAATTGTCTGGATTCAGACACACAGCATTCAAGCAAGCAGAGAGGAGATGTCTGAAAAAGAATTTTCCCGAAGGCCAAAGGAGTTAGGATCTGGAATTGCCTTTCCCTTTAGTGTCATCGAGGTTTCTTGCTTGGCTCACGTGGAGTGACTTGCTTGGTTGTTCACCTACATCAGTCTCATTATTGTCTTTCATATTTATATTTCTTGCATACAACTGTATAGACAGTTGAAAAATTGATTTTAAAAAAAGACAATAAATCAGAACCCATAAATATGTTTTTTGGGGAAAAATTGGGCTCAATTCAGACAATAGCATATGCAACATCCACAAAGGAAAGAGCTCTATATTTTCTGTCTCCCCCCCCCACCCCACATCAATGCAGGGGTGGGGGGCAGATGCAGAGCAGGTAAGGGCCAGGTGCCACAAATACACAAATACAGACAAGACAAGAGACCTTGCAGGGAGTTACATACAGACCTCTTATTTATTCATCCCTGGTTCATCCCTCATCTATTCATATTGTAAAGGGGATGGAAATAATGCAGGGCTAGTCCTTCAGTTGGCCCTGGTGGGCACCAGGAAGCACCTGGTGTAGTGGACAGGGTACTCACTCCCCCTCCCCAGCGCTGCTGCAGAATTTCTCACCTTTGAAAAGAACAGACAGTGGCAGGGACAGCAGCAGAGGTAATGGGGTAATGGCGAAGGTAAGTGTTGCCATGGCTGCAAGGATGGGTGGCGAGCGAGAATACTACCCACCCAGCCATGTTGGCAGAGATGCAAGAGGAGTGAGCATGGTGTGCTTAGTGGGTCCTCCTCTCTCCCCCCAAAAATCTACAATTGGGGTAGGAGGCAGATCCTTAGCAAGTCAGGGCCAGGAGCCACAGAAGCTTGAGCCTTATTGAATTCACTCATTCAACTGAATACAGCTGATGGTGTTTGGAGGCACTAGTATGGTTATTTCAGGCTTCACTCTGAGAAATGTAGGGTTCCGTGGGCACATGAACTAATGAGAAAAGGAGCCCAAAATGAATGGGATTTCATTAGTAGCCTGCTTCTACAGGCACAATCAAAAACAATTCTGGTGAGAAAGAAAAGGAAGAGACATGCCAAAAGGGCTTTTTAAAAAAGGTATATTCAAAGGAACAAGGAACAAAATGGTAGGGATCACTGCTTAATAGGGATGGTGAATTGTCTTGTGACAAAGAGAAGGTGGAGCTGCTCAACTCTTGTGTGTGTGTGTGTGTGTGTGTGTGTGTGTGTGTGTGTGTGTGTGTGTGTGTGTGTGTGTGTGCGCGCGTGTGCAGACCCACAAGAGTAGGATAAATGGGAACAGGGTATGTCTGCAGATTCTGGGCGCAATCCTAACTTACCCCAAAGGCAGTGGCCTAAGTGTGCTGGCATAGTGTAGGCCATATCCAGAGGCAGTTGTGCTGCATCCAAAGGTCCAAAGCACTCCCGAATTGGCCTTTTCAGCCACACTAGACGCTGTTCCAGCGTGGTTACCTTTGGTGGTGGTGAAAGGTGGTTGAAAGGTGGTTACCTTTCAGAGCGTGATACCATAGTCTTTCTAGACTGAAGTTTGCCAACAACAAGAGCAGGTGGCTAGCGTAAACACCAAAGGAGATGGTGGGAATGGGGAAACGCACACAGGGAATGGGGTGGCGCCGGTGCAGTGTCCAGGATGCGCCTGCGCGGTGCCTGCCAGGCAACCGAACCTGAGTGTCCCTCGCAACCAGTTGTGTCACGGCCAGCGGGAGGGCAGGAGAGTGGCATGGACAGTCTGTGGGCCCACCTCCCGCTCCCACCACACACAGCTTGTGGGCAGCTCATGCCCCTGGGCATCCGAAGGGGATGGGGAAGGCATTAGCTCCCCAGGGCTGCTGTCACTGCTGCCTCCATGTCAGAACTCATGTGGGGGCAGGCAGCTGACAGGGTGTTTCACACACTCCCATCATGGGGCTGGTGGGGATGCAGCACCGGGGTGCCGGTGCAGGCATGTGCAGGCTACCACTGTGGAGCATACTCGGGCTGCTGCTGCTCCTGGGCATGTGCACGCTGCTGCCCACGGGGATGGCGTGGAACACAGCAGGAACAACCACTCCCCCAGGCAGTGCAGGTGGATACTCACAATGACAGGTGGCCCGGCTACTGCCCCTTGCTGCCTTTGTGCTGCTGCTGGTCCAGGTGGGGCCCTCCTCCTCTGCCCCTCCACGGAGCAGGGGGGGCTGCAGTGGCAGTGGTGTGGTTGCCTCCTCTTCCACTACCCCAGGCTCCTCCATGGAGAAGAGGGACTGTGGTGGTGGTGGCGTGGCTGCCCCCTCCTCCTCCCCAGGCTCCTCCATCTGCTGCAGCTGCTGTGATGGCAGCATCTGCCTGTACCATGGCTCCTGTGGGGGAACACTGCATCTCAGGATGCCTGGCACCACTGCCCCGGCCCTCTACACCCACCCACAGGCGGGGCCTCCCACCTGCTGTGGGTGGATCACAGGGGGAGCATGACATGCCCCGGCCAGCAGGCCCCTTGCACTACTGGCAGAGCTGCACTGCTTGCCCCCAGGCCACCCATTGGGCAGGGGCCCTGGCATCCCTGGTGTGACCAAGGCTGCCACCTTGCACCCCCACCAATATTACAGTACCCACGTACCTGTGTGCCGGTGGTCGTGGTACTCCACATGCATGCCATCTGCTGGAAGAGGGGGGGGCGAGTGCCAGCCAGGTCAGCCATGGTGGACCCAGTAGACCAGCTCCGAGTAGAACTCGGACTTCAGGGCCTTCCACTTGCCCCGAAGCTGGCCTACTGAGCGTTTGGCTCCATGCAGGCCCATGGCATGGCCAATTGCCTGCCACGCTGCCCTGTTAGGGGCTGTGGTGCTGGCCATCAGGGTGGGGAGATAGGTGCTCCTTGAGACAGTGCGGACGAGCACCCCAGCTGCCTCAGGCATCCAGGCCCTGCAGTGGGTCAGGCACTCCACCATCTTCCTCTAGCATCTGTTTGGTGCACCAAGGGGCGGAGGGTGTACTACGGCCGCTCCATGGGTGTCCATCGTTTGCGCGCTGGTGAAGCATTGCATTTCAGGTTGGCAGGGTAGCGCTGAGACAAGGCCATGAAGCCACTCATGCTAACAGACCAAATGTTTAATGAAGCAAATGTTATGCCATGTTATGAGTGTATGTAGCCATTATGCTGAAACTAATCATTTATGTTTACTTATGTTAATAATGCTAATGCAATGTTATGGGTGAAATAGTTAAGTTTATAAGGAAAATGCTATGTTCATATGTTTAGCATGCCCACAAACAAATCTGCAAAAAATCCATTTAGCTCTGAGGCTTTTCTGAAACTGCAAAAGCCGACAAGCAGGTTGTAAATCAGTCTCAAGGAATGCCAAGGACAAGATAATAGTTCAGGCTTCAAAGCACTGTTTAAAGAAGCTGGATTTTCCATCTGTCAGGCTAATTGGTAGTATGACAGATGATTTAAGCTTCTCTTGGAAGCAAATTTAATAGAGAGGCAAATTCCACTTTCAAGTTGCTTTAAGCAGAGAATTGAAGGGGGGAGAGAAAGCATTATTGCATTTTAAACTTTCAGGCTTCCTTAAACCGGAGAGAAGAAGGCTTTTTAAAACTCATTATTCTATTAGTTCCCTTTAAATCAAAATTACAGTCATGTATGCATATATTGAAGGCTGGGAGGAGCCAATATAGCAAAGTTTCATGTCAATATAGCAAGCAAAGATGGCTGCTTGCTTTTAATGCTTAAAGATTAGTTTCTTTAGGAATGTAAATTAATGTTAAGCAGCAATGTATGGTAGTTTAAAGTGAATTCTAGCTGTTAAGAAAGTTAAATAATAGTATAGAAATACACAGAATAGTGGAAGCTAAATTAAAAAAAGACTTAAGTCTCAGATGTGTCTCAAAGTAACCTTGAGAGGCAGATGTAGTAAAGTTAATTAGAAGAGTCTGACAAGAAACACTAGAATGTGGTACAAAGTTACTCCTCAGATAAGACCCTTATCTTAGGCACTCTGTAGACTCAAGGTCCTGCTTAATTGGAACTCAGAGACAGATTTACAACATACAGGAAAGACAGATAAGGAGTAGTCAGGATACACTTGCACCGTTAATTAGGAAGAGTTATAGCAGATAACTAAGAGTTTATACACAGGTCAGAGACATTCTAATGAGGAACAAGGCCTTGGCTAAGACAGTAAATCTGTTACTAATTAAAATAGAGTTTGACAAATACAGACATCAGCAGAAGCAGACAGGAACAGATAAGCAGAAATGGACAGGAACAAAATAATATGAGAAAGCCCCTAATTGGCAGAACATTCCAGAGAATCTCTGTCAGAGCCTCTAAGCTGACAGAGAAAGCTGGATTTAATTGAAATAAAGAGAAATGTTTCTTAAAATCCTTTTGTACAATAAGAGTTAGTTTGTTTTAAATATACCACTAAGCATCACAATAAAAAATCATATAAAGGGAATTAATAAAGGAAAAACCAAAAGGCTAGTTTAAGTCTGTTAAGGTCAGAAATAAGCACAGGACAAACCAAAGCCAATAAATGAGTAAACAGTGCCACCTAGTGGTTTTTGAAATATGTATGTATTTGCTTTTTTGGAACTTGTAACTTGAAACTGACCAATCCTGAGAAACCCTCCATCTCTGATAACCCCATCTCTCATAACCCCAGCCAATGACAGTGTGAGATTCTCAGACAAAACAGCCAGAATTTAATATAAGCAAGTGGCACACACTGGAACATTGCGTTTCTCTGAGAGTTCTGGGAGTTCCCACATAGCTCCCATTGCTCTCTCCTTTTGGACAGGAGTCCCTGAGAAGCCCGTTGCTGGCAACGAATAAAGCTTGCAAACAACCACCACTCTTGCCTACTGAGTTTGCTTTTGAACTTTGCTGCTGACCTTGCAACAGCGTGACGGGCCTTGCTCGGGCATGTGGCCAGCATCCCTCCATCGCAACAGAGGCCAGACACCCTCCCTGGCCTGTTTGGCTGGCATCCCATGGTCTAAGGGGGCTCATGTTGGGCCTTGCAGCTCCCATCTATGGCGCCCCCTTGTGACCAGCGTTGGGGTGGGCAGACAGGGAACTGGGCTTGTGGGGCTGTGTGCTTGTGGAGACTGTGTGGTGTGCTTGTGCAAACGGGAGTGGACCTATGGCCACAGTGTTCAATGGGAACAGCCTGAGCAGCCATGGCAGCAGCCCCTTCTGGACATAGAGACCTCGGGCCTGGCAGCATCCATCCTGGTGGGGCAGCGGCCTGCAGGGAGAGAGAGGCAGAGAGGCAGCAGCAGCAGCAGCAGCAGCAGCAGAGGAGCCTGCAGCTAGGGCAACCCGAGCAGCCACGGCAGCAGCCCCCTCTGAACACAGAGCCTTCAGACCTGGCAGCATCCATCCCGGTGGGGCAGCGGCCTGCAGGGAGAGAGAGGCAGAGGGACAGCAGGCAGCAGCAGCAGAGGAGGGGCTTGCACTCTACAGTGACTGTCAGCCCCTGTACTCTGGGGGAGAACTCGTGCAAGGAAAGCGCCCTACAGGCAGACCACAGCTGCGATACAAGGACATCTGCAAGAGGGATCTGAAGGCCTTAGGGATGGACCTCAACAAGTGGGAAACCCTGGCCTCTGAGCGGCCCGCTTGGAGGCAGGCTGTGCAGCATGGCCTTTCCCAGTTTGAAGAGACACTTGGCCAACAGTCTGAGGCAAAGAGGCAAAGAAGGAAGTCTCCCACAGCCAGGGAGACAGACCAGGGACACACTACACTTGCTCCCAGTGTGGAAGGGATTGTCACTCCTGAATCGGCCTTTTCAGCCACACTAGACGCTGTGCCAGAACCACCATCCAGAGCGCGATACCATAGTCTTCCGAGACTGAAGGTTGCCAAGAACTTTCAGAACCTCTGTCAATTAACATTGAAATATCCTGGTAGATGGATGAGATGCTACAAGACATAGACAGGCTAATGTTGTTCCAGTCTACAGAAAGAGCTAAAAGGAAGACCTGGGAAGTTACAAACCTGTCAGTCTGACTTCAATACAACTAAAAAATATTAGAACAAATTATGAAACAGCCAGTCTGTACACATCAGGATATCCAAGAAGTAATTACTAGAAGTCAACATGGATTTGTCAAAAATAAATCTTGCAAGATAAATTTCTCTTTATTTGATCAGGTTACTAGCTTAGTAACCTGATGAGGATGCTGGATTAATTTATCTTAATTTCAGTACAGCATTCAACATGTTTGTCACTAGCTTGATTAGCAAGCTAGTAAAATTTGGGCTAGACGATAGAACCATTAGATGGATTCACAATTGCTTGAACAACCACACATGAGGACTGCTTATCAATGGTTCGTCTTCAACCTGGAGGATAGATTTGAGTGGAGTACCCCAGGGTCTAGGTCTCAGTTTTCTTCAACATCTTTACCAGTAATTTAGATCAGGTGTCTCCAACTCCTGGTCCAGGGGCCAGATGCAGCCCATAACAAGCCTCTATCTGGCCCGCAGCCAGCCCCTGGTCCTCTGAGAGCCTCTGGTCCACTCAACTGAACATGACTGGAACTGTGTTCCAGTCGCATCCGGAGGGTGTTCTGAAGGCCTAAAAACATCACTTCCTAGTTTTCCAGAAAAACCAGAAGTAACTTTTTGTGCCCTCTGAAGGCCTTAGGTCCTGAGGTTCATGTAAGCTGCTTGTGGGGTGGGGGAACAGGAGTCCATTTAAGTGTGCACTTTATTTCTGTTGTGCTTGGAGAAAACCTGGAAATTTGAGCCCATTTATTTATTCATTCATCTAAGTTCCATCTCTAGTATATTTATTTAAATTTTATATTTATTTTTCCCCCCGATCCTCAACACCTTGCCAGATAATTGATGTGGCCCTCTGGCCAAAATTTGGAGACTCCTGATTTACATGAAAGGATAAAAGGATTCCTTCTCAGAGATGACACTAAACTGGAAGAATAGTTAACATCATAGAAGACAGTAGAAGCATTCAGGAGGACCTTGACTGAATTAAAAATTGGGAAATTAACAAAATGCAGTTCAGCCAGGACAAATACAATGTTCTGCACTTACACACACACACACACACACACACACACACACACACACACACACACACACACACACAAAGCCACAGGTATGGAATGGGCAATACTTGATTTGATGGATCAAAAGTTGAACATGAGTCAGCTGCAAAAAAGGCAAATGTGATTTTAGATTGCCTTAATAAAACTATAGCTTCCAAGTCACGAGAAATAGTGATTTTAGTTTACTCCACATTGGTCATATCTCATCTAGAGCAGGGGTCTCCAAACCCTGGCCCAGGGCCAGATGAGGCCAACAGACTGCCTCTATCCAGCCCACAGCCAGACTCTGAGCCTCTGGCCCAGTTGACCAAACACAACCAGAGTTGTGCTTGTGGGGTGGGGGAATGGGGGTCCATTTAAGTGTGTGCTTTATATCTTGGACTGTGTTGGTGCTTGGAGAAGCCCTGGACATTTCAGCCCATTCATTTATTCATTTCAGTCATTCATCTAAGTTCCATCATCGAAGTTAATTTTATATTTAATTTTCTAAGTCATTCATCTAAGTTAATTTTATATTTAATTTTTTCCCCCCGGCCCTCAACACCTTGCCAGTTTTTTGATGCGGCCCTTTGGCCAAAAAGAGACCCCTGATCTAGAGGACTGTGTGCCACACTTTAAGAAGCATGCTGGAGGTGGTTCACGATTTTACAGGATTTTCATGGTTAATTTTCATTTTCATCCACTTTAATTTAATCTAATTAATAAAATATTTATCTTAATACCACTTAATTTCCGCAATATTTATATTTCAAATTTTCATTTGCATCTATTTTAATTTAATATAATTTAAAAAAAATTTTTTTACTCAACCATTTTGACCTTCTTATTGTTTACTTTGTACTCTATCTTATTGGTGTTCCCTCTTAGTCCTCCGACTGGTTCTTCCACTTCTTCTTTTTCTTCTTTTTCTTCTTAAGCCCCCCCCTCTGTTTTTCTTTCTTCTTTTTCATTCTGTTATTCTTGAATTCAATCCATAAATTCTTCCTCTTCTTGAGACAGCCTGCTCTCTGAACATTTCCTCTTTTTTCTTCCTTAAGGTTCTTAGTTATTATGACAATTGCTTCTTCCATCTCGTGTCCCATTTCAAAATACTCCACTTCTTTAACTTCACCCGAGATCTGATCCATTCTTTTTTCTTCTCTATTGTTTATAATCCGTTCCCGTGAGCTTACAAGGGAGGAGCTTATTTGCCCAATTTGTTCAGAGAGTTCTCTGACTTGTTGCTCCATTTCTCTTCTAAAATCCATTAGAAAATCCACCAACAAGGCCTGGCTTTCACGATCATCTTTTAGATTTTCAAAAGCCATTTTTATCAACACCAGCTCGAACCACTTCCTGCAGGGCTATTTTTCTAATTTTGTATCCAGGGCTACTTTCCAAATTTTTATATCCAAAAGAAATCAATCAAATCCACACAGTCAAATTAGGTTAGTGTGCCTTTAAATGACCAAAAGAAAAAAAAAAAAGAAATTCAAGCCTCTTGCTGAGAAACCGAAAGTAACAATATCCAGGCTTAAATAAAGGCTTTTTGCTGGGAAAATGAAAATAGACTTTATTTCCTTCGTTGAAAATTATTTATTTCTCTTCGGTACATACCATTAAAATATATGTATATAATCTTGTACTTACTCCAGCAGGGGAAATATCAATTCACCTATTTCCCCCCCCCCCGGGTGGCTAACGGCCAGCGTGAATAATCTTGAATTATCTCCTCCTCCTCCAGACTTCTTACTTACAGTTCTTGGTAAAACTTTTTAATGAGCCAAGTTCACTCACTCTTAATAGCTTTTTTCGCTGCGATGTTGTTGTATCTAGGCCGTAGGAGGATGGGTTCTCAGCTTTCCGAGCTTCTCCAAGATGGCGCCCGGGATAGATATGATTCAGCACAGAGCAAAACAGAGAGAAATCCTTGAAATTGCCTGTTTCCAAGGACCCCCCCCCCCGTTCAAGCTCTCAGCTCTTCGTACTGTCTTCCTGGCACCGAAGCGTGCCTTTGTTGTTTAGGCACATGAAAACACATCTATTTCACAGTCTCTTCGGGAGCCCCCAAAGTTCACTGCAACCTTGCTGAGAGTTAGCTCCACTCCCCCATGGTTAATTTTCAAAAGGTACCCACCTTTTGAAACTTAACCACAAAAATAGTGTGGAATAGGGGATAGATGCACCATCTTTAATTTGGAGTTGTGGGGAGTTAATTTTATCAAGCGTTGCCAGTTTTACCAAAATAACCCTAATTCTCCAGATTTTTGCCTGTTTTCTTGGAGAGACAGGCTTCAAAGTTTAATCTCAAAACATTTTTCACCCACTGCAGGCCTCTTTCCCTTTATATTGAACTCTGCCCCAATACTTAATTCTTCCTCCATTTTTAAAGGGTTAATAGGGTTCACATGACTAGACCCCACCACAGATATCTCATGTTTTGGGATGCCTCTAACCTGGGAGCCCCCAAGTGCAACAGATTTTTGCCTTGATGTAATTTTTCAACATCTCTCTAAATTCTAAGCTTCCAAACAATACAGAATCCAAGTGGGTCAGATTCTGTTAAGTATCTTACCATAATCAGTACACCCTCCTCATTAGTACGTAGTTGTTTACAATGAGGAGTCATTCCAAATTAACAATGAAAGAAAGAAAAAAATTCCCTTTCCCTGGCTGCAACACACAGCCTTAAGCAAGTGTACAAATGAAAAGTGGAGCCATGCATATTATTGAAATGTTGCCAGCTAATCAAAACTCACTGTCTTCTGCCAGTTCAATCAACTCATTGTTATAGAAGATAATGTTATGCTTAGGACTTCTAAATGTTTATAAACAACTTCAATTGCCACAGCACAGCAACATGCCTTTGAAAGCATACAGGTTTAATATTTTATAAGAAGAAAAGGAGAACTTTGTAGATGATCAAACCAATACTAATGTACTAAGAAAGATGTTAGCCCATTTAACCACTGCTTAAAGAGTTGTTTATACTTGTGCTACCACAAGCTTTCTAAATGAAGTGAAACCATGCTCCATTAAGTAGGAAATTCTCTTTGTAGCATAGAGAGATGGAAACCTGTGGCTATTTACTGGAATTTCAGAAGTATTTAAGAAAGGTATGGCAACATATGGCATAACAGATGGGAAACGATGACTGTTTGGATCATCTTGACCAGGAGTGTCAAACTCATTTCATACAGTGGGCCGAATATAATTTGTGATGCCTGCTGAGGGCCGGAAGCAATGTCATTAGGCAGGAAGTGATGTCATTAAATAGGTCCTTACAAAAAAAGCGCTTTTTCTCACTTAGGAACTCATTAGCTGCAAATGATCGAAAAGAAAATATGCAAACCTTGATCATATTCAAGTTATGGGACAGCCCAATTTCTTGTGGGCTGCTCTTTCAGCAGTAACACCTCAGCACTGCTCAGAAGCTGAGAGCCTGAGGGCCAGATAAAAAGCTTCTATGTATAAAGGACCAAGTGCAGTGGCTCATGGCACAATTCAATGGACTGATATGGAATTAGGGGGAAAGTAAGGATATAGGGGTGACAAAATATCACTTTTATTAAGGAAATAAAAGTCCAATAAAGGAATATAGAAGATAATGCAATGCAATATTCACACACACTCACAAAACTAGACCCTCGGCATCAACGATTGCTAGGCAAGTGAAAAGAGAAAGAGGAAATCATTACAAAGAAAACAGGGCATGTTATAGTGCAAAATGGATGAGGGAAGCAGGATGTTAGTGTCTAAGGCAGTGCTTCCCAAACTGAGTCACGGTTCCCCAGTCACACAATCCTCACGAAAAATCCACTGCCCTAAACAGAGTTTAGCAGTGGTTCTCAAAGTGGTTCTCAAACTTGCTACTCCCCAGCCTGAGAGCCTTGGCCTCTACCCCCTTAAGGTAATCGCGTTGCTTTCAAGGGGCACAGGGACTTGCTTTGACTTACCAGAGCCTGTAGCAGGCTCCCAGGGGGTCAGGGAGCCCTATACCAGTCTCTGCAGGGCCCCCCAAAGCACAGAGACACTCAAAATAAAGATCGCAACCCGTTCATAGTGTGTGATCGCAAAATCAGAAGTGGGTTGCGATTATTATTTTGATTGTCTCTGCATGTTGGGGAGCCCTGCGGAAGCTGGTGCAGGGCTCCCCCATACCCCCAGGAACCTCTAGTAAGTCAAAGCTCAGCCCTATGCCCCTCAAAAGCCCATGGCAATCACATTGCTGCCTTCTCCCCTCCCCCACAAGAACTTACATTGGGGCTCAAACTGCCTGAGAGTTTGAGAACAGCTGGTGTGTAGGATTATAGCTCTAATGGGGATCCACGGCCACTAACCCAGTAAGTCAAGGGATCTGCCAGTTGAAAAAGTTTGGGAACCACTGGTTAAAAGGGAAATCAGAGAGATTACCTAAGGAAATAGGTATTGAAGAACTTGGGGTTATGTTGTACCAAGAGAAGAAGGGGAATAGTGGAAGACTGGGGGGGAAAAAGATGCCACAAATCACAAAAGTTTGCAGCAATGGTGTAAGATTGTTGTCTGGATCCCCACAAGTGGTCCCCACTTTGACTTTTCCACAATGCCCACTATCATTCCAGAGCAGGGGTGTCAAACTCATTTCATACAGTGAGCCGAATAACATTCATGGCTCCAGCTGAGGGCCAGAAATGACATCATTAAGTGATGTCATTAAGCAGGTCACGGCTTAATAAGCACTTTGTTCATAGAAACGCATTACATAGAAATTCATTAGCTTTTTCTTTGTCGACTGCTTTGTGAACTTTTTTGTTGAAAGTTCATCATCAACATCATCATCATCATCATCATCTGCAAATGACAGAAGATAAAATGTGCAAATCCTGAAATAATTTATTTTGAAATAAATGCACACTTCTTGCGAATTCTTAGTTGTTCAAAAAAGTGACCTTGTGTTTATAGACTCAAGCAGACAGAAATCTATTCATTTTACTGTTCTACCTTTCTGTTTCTAAACAGTTATAAGCTCAGTAGTCACACGAAAAAGGAAGGAAGACCTCGCATTGATACCAGCAAGACCCGGGATCAGAGAAAAGTGGAGGAATTTGCACAAGCGCTTGAGGAATCTCTTCCAGGCCCGGCCGACGCAAACGCATCCAACAGATGGGAACATTTCAAGAATACCGTTTACAACACCGCCTTGTCCATATTCGGCAAGAAGACCAACAAGGCGGCAGACTGGTTTGAAGACCACTCTGAGGAGTTGACACCAGTCATTGAGGAAAAGAGGAGAGCTCAAGCAGCATACAAGGCCTGTCCCAGTGAGCGCAACCTGCAGGTCCTCTGAACTGCTCGCAGCAAAGTCCAACAGACTGCCAGGAGATGTGCTAACGACTACTGGCTCCAGCTCTGTTCCGAGATACAGATAGCAGCTGACACGGGCAACATCAAGGGGATGTATGATGGTATCAAGCAGGCCCTAGGTCCAACACAGAAGAAAATTGCCCCTCTGAAGTCTGCCACAGGCGAGGTCATCCAGGATCGGGCGCAGCAGATGGAACGCTGGGTGCAGCACTACTCTGAGCTATATTCCAGAGAAAATGTAGTCACCGAAGAAGCACTGAACAACATTGAGTGCCTGCCTGTGCTGGAGGAGCTTGACAGTGAACCAACCCTAGAAGAACTTCACGTGGCCCTGGACTCCCTTGCCTTTGGCAAGGCACCTGGAAAAGACAGCATCCCTGCTGAAGTCCTAAAATGCTGCAAAGAGATCATCGTCACTGAGCTGCATGAAATCCTCTGTCTCTGCTGGAGAGAAGGTGGAGTACCTCAAGACATGAGGGATGCAAACATCATCACGCTGTACAAGAACAAAGGTGACAGGGGTGACTGTAACAACTACCGCGGCATCTCTCTCCTTAGCGTTGTAGGAAAGCTGTTTGCCCGAGTTGTACTAAAGAGGCTCCAGGTACTTGCAGAGAGCGTCTATCCAGAATCGCAGTGTGGATTCCGAGCCAACAGGTCCACCACTGATATGGTATTCTCCCTTAGACAACTGCAGGAGAAATGCAAGGAACAACGACAGCCACTCTTTATAGCCTTCATAGATCTCACAAAGGCTTTCGACCTGGTCAGCAGAGACGGCCTCTTCAAGATTCTCCCCAAGATTGGATGTCCACCCAGGCTCCTCAGCATCATCAGATCTTTCCACAAGGACATGAAGGGCACTGTTGTCTTCGATGGCTCCACATCAGACCCTTTTGACATCCGAAGCGGAGTGAAGCAGGGCTGTGTTCTTGCACCAACCTTGTTTGGGATTTTCTTCGCTGTCCTGCTGAAGCAGGCCTTTGGAACTGCAACAGAAGGCATCTATCTCCGGACCAGATCAGACGGAAAGCTCTTCAGCCTCTCCAGACTGAGAGCAAAATCCAAAGTCCAGCTGAAATGTCTGCGTGACTTCCTCTTTGCCGACGATGCAGCTGTCACTACCCACTCTGCCAAAGATCTCCAGCAGCTCATGGATCGTTTTAGCAAGGCCTGCCAAGATTTTGGACTGACAATCAGCCTGAAGAAAACACAGGTCATGGTTCAGGATGTGGACTCACCTCCCTGCATTACAATCTCTGAGCATGAACTGGAGGTTGTCCATGACTTTGTGTACCTTGGCTCAACGATCTCCGACACTCATTCTCTCGATACCGAGCTAAACAAGCGCATCGGTAAAGCAGCTACCACGTTTTCCAGACTCACAAAGAGAGTCTGGTCCAACAAGAAGCTGACGGAACATACCAAGATCCAGGTCTACAGAGCTTGCGTCCTGAGTACACTTCTGTACTGCAGCGAGTCATGGACTCTTCACTCACAACAGGAGAGGAAACTGAGCGCTTTCCACATGCGCTGCCTCCGACGCATCCTCGGCATCACCTGGCAGGACAAAGTTCCAAACAACACAGTCCTGGAACGTGCTGGAATCCCTAGCATGTATTCACTGCTGAAACAGAGACGCCTGCGTTGGCTTGGTCATGTCGTGAGAATGGATGATGGCCGGATCCCAAAGGATCTCCTCTATGGAGAACTCGTGCAAGGAAAGCGCCCTACAGGCAGACCACAGCTGCGATACAAGGACATCTGCAAGAGGGATCTGAAGGCCTTAGGGATGGACCTCAACAAGTGGGAAACCCTGGCCTCTGAGCGGCCCGCTTGGAGGCAGGCTGTGCAGCATGGCCTTTCCCAGTTTGAAGAGACACTTTGCCAACAGTCTGAGGCTAAGAGGCAAAGAAGGAAGGCCCATAGTCAGGGAGACAGACCAGGGACAGACTGCACTTGCTCCCGGTGTGGAAGGGATTGTCACTCCCGGATTGGCCTTTTCAGCCACACTAGACGCTGTGCCAGAACCACCATTCAGAGCGCGATACCATAGTCTTTCGAGACTGAAGGTTGCCAATACAAAGTCACATGGACTGCATGATCCAAGATCATACAAAGTCTAATAGATCATACAAGATCATACAAAGTCTAATATGTTTTAATTTATATAGCAACAATTTGTGATGCATGCTGTTCAGCTGACCACTTTGAACACTTGGGTTTGCTTGCTGATTTGGCATGTTATTCAAATTATATATTTATATAAAGTTGGCCGTGGTGCTAAAAGATTTGGGAAGCACTGCTCTACAGTAGTTCCATTTTCTTGTCTGCAAATGCAAGTTATTACATGTGCTCAAAATAACTCCAATTTTTTTCTTCAGAACACAATTGTACGTAGACGTCATATATTGATAATGTGGCAGACATTAATTTCTCACTTCTCATGCTTCTTCACACCTCATGCCACGCGCTTCAATATTGCACATTAAGAGACTTCACTGCCTTATCTGTGAGCTAAGCTTTTTTTTTTTTGCATGTAAGTCATTATAGTTCCCTGTCCAAACACTATTATTGTATTGTAATGGAACCCAAAGACATCTTTTAGTTAGGAAAAATTACTTCCATGACATGTCAAAGATAACATGTAAATAAGTTTTCATTTACTTGCTAAAACAAGAGGCCAAATGTCTTTTCAACTGCACTGACTGCTTTTTGCTTCTCCAATTCTGCTTCTGATTACAATTTGCTTCTCCAATTCTCCCCAGACATAATATTTATTAATTTCCTGGTTTAATCTCCCACCTTGATGAAACAAAGGAGATCTGTGCATGGAAGCAGGCTTCTTCATACAGCTTCGGCTATTGGAGTCACAGATGCAGAATTTGCCTTTATGCATTAATTTTAATACAATGCTCATTTGGATGGAGATTCAAATGCACTTTCTATCCACAGAGAAATGGTGGTGGTAATGCCCACTGAAAGCCACACAGTGCAGATAGCTGACTTAGGGCACAATCCTAACCAACATTCCAGCACCGAGGAAAGGGCAATGCAACTCCGAGGTGAGGGAACAAACATTGCCTTACCTTGAGGAGGGCTCCATGACTGCCGCCCAACTGCAGGATGCAGCACATGCCCCACTGGTACAGCTATGTCTGTGCTGGAAAGTGGGTTACGAATGCACTCTTATGGATTTGAATATGCAACTGATTTACACTGATTGTTCCTGATATGTGCAGCACTCCTTCTGCACACAGTTCTTTTCTAGATTGGGCAGCTTTGTTTATCTATTAGTGAAAATCAGATAAATGTGCACTGTGTACAGTATTTCATAAAACACACAAACATACATCTTAGGGTGCAATCCTAACCCCTTATGTCATTGCTTTCCAGCACTGGCATAGTGGTGCCAATGGGACATGTGCTGCACCTTTGAGGGTGTCACTCCTCAAAGTAAGGGAATGTTTGTTTCCTTATCTCAGAGCTGCATTTGCCTTATGTCAGTGCTGGAAATGTCAGCCCCCAGCTTGTTATTTCTACACCTCCTCAACTTGAATGACATGGTTTCTGTTGTTGAATCCAGAAAATATTAAGTTTGAAATGAACAACCTACTTTTTCAACCCAATAGCTTTATCCAACTGAGGGCGCAATCCAAACCTGCTCTGGAACAGGTAAGCCAGGAGGCTTGCGCTGTATCCAGAGCAAGATTGTGGCCAGAAGCAGGTCAGCCTGTGTAAGGGCTGCTGGCCCCATTGGGTCTTCTCGGACTTGCACCACCCCCGGAGGTGGCACAAGTCCGAGGAGAGCAGAGAGGCTTGAACTGCCAGATTCGGCATAATTGCCAGATCCCAGCCCTGCTTCCGGCTCCCTGCACGCCCGCCTCCGGGGGCTGCCCATTGCCCTCCCTCTCCCCACCCAGGAACGCCTCTCTGCCTCCTCCTCCCTACCCCCACGCCTACTTTTGCCACTTGTGTCAGCGTAGGCAGGCCAACACAAGTGGCTGCGGGGAAGCTGGCGCCTAGGCTTATGTCACCTCCGTGCATCAGCGCATCTGGATACGCTGACATGGCTTCCCCGTAAGGAGGCACAAATGTGCTTTATGGCACATTTGCGACCCTCCCAGGCCAGCCCAAGTGCCGGCCCAAGTCCAGGTTTGGATTGCGCCCTTAGGGACATATGTGCTACTGCTACTACATAGACTGCTACTGGTACAGCAGCTTGAAGCTGTGCCAATAGCTGTGCCAATAGCCTGATCCAGATGCTGGGGGTACAAGCGGAATGGTCAGGTAAGAAAATAGCTGATAGCGCCAATAAGGCATTTGGCATTCAGGTGGATGAGCGGAGAGCAGGGGCTGATTATTTATGGTCAGATATTCCATGAAAACGAGAGAAGCCTGGATAAGTGGAAGTCACACACACACACATGCACGCACGCACGCACGCACACACGCACACACACACACACACGAGAACATACCCATGCTCCATTTAGGAACAGCTACTTTTTGTCTTACAGTTCACTATAACTAGCAACACATTCAAAGTTTTTTTGTCATTTACTGTAGGTATATGCATTTAAAAAATTATTTTAATAATCACCATATATATAAATATCTTGATAATATTTGACTGGACAGTCGACCAACTATCTGTTCTCTTATTGTGTCAGATGTAGAGCAGTATTCAACAAAGTTCTGAATGCACATTTTAAAAACTGCATTAATAACTGGTACAGTCTTCAAACTTGGCATTTAGGACACTGGTGACCATCAAATTTTCTACACACAGTTCTCCCCTTGTTCATCAAACAAAAATGAATAGTTGGCTATGGGCCCAATCCTATCCAATTTTCCAGTGCCGGTGCAACTGTGCCAATGGACTGCATCTTGGGCAGCAGTCACAGAGGCCCCCTTAAGGTATGGGAACATTTGTTCCCACATTGCGGCTGCACCAATAGAAAACTGGATAGGATTGGGCCCTATATTGGCTATGGATACATCTCACCAGCTTAAGCTGGGAAGCTGGCAACGTGACTGCTTTTCTCAGACAAGGATTTGGCCTTAGTTATCCACTGTTAGGTGCTATAGTTCAGTGGTTGAGCACATGCTTTGCAGATAGCATCCCCAGGCAGAAAGGGAAAGGCTCTTGTATGATCCCCAGGAGAGCCACTGTCAGTTAGGTACTGTATAAGGCAACTTCATATGTTCAAGTAGTCTCACACTGATTACTGCAATGTGTTTTATGTGGGGTATCCTTTGAAGATGGATTGGAAGCTTCAGTTAGTTGAAAATGCTGTAGATTATCCATTGACAGGGACAGGTCACTCTTATTCTGGCTCAACCACACCAGTTTCCTATCAGCTTCCAGACCCAGTTCCAAGTGCTGGTGAAAACCCTTAAAGTCCTACTTGGTTGGGGCATGCTTATCTGACAGCCTGTCTAAATATTACACTCACCATATGAGAGTAGTTCTGTCTATTGAGAAGCAGAAGGGGACAAAAATCAAATAACCGTCCTCTTCACAACCTCTTTTTAGTAACTACTCGTTCGTGCTCTTCCCCCTCTCAACCTCTATGGAAAATTCTGCCACTTTCATCGTTCTCTGCCTGTTGACAAGTGTTCAGAATACTTAACATGCAGAGCTGGGACTTCTCTGCACCTGCATTTACATGGTGGGTGTAATCTGTAACATTTGGGCATAAGAACATAAGAAGAGGCCCACTGGATCAGGCAAAAGGCCCATCTAGTCCAGCTACCTGTATCTCACAGTGGCTCACCAAATGCCTCAGGGAGCACACAAGACAACAAGAACAACCTGCATTCTGGTGCTCTCCCTTCATCTGGCATTCTGAAGTAGCCCACTTCTAAAATCAGGAGTTTGCACGTAACTATCAGGACTCGTAACTTGCATTGACTTTTTCTCCAGAAATTTGTCCAATCCCCCTTTGTCCAATCTAGGCCAGGTGCCATCACCACTTCCTGTGGCAAGGAGCTCCACAGACAAAGTACACACTGAGTAAAGAAATATTTTCTTTTGCTTTTCTAATTCTCCGAATACTCAATTATAGTGGATGTCCCCTAGTTATGGTGTTATGTGAGCATCTCCCTATCCACTCTATCTATTGTCCTGCATAATTTTGTGTCTCAATCACATCCCCCCCTCGGGTGCTTCTAGACTGAAGAGCCCCAAATGCTGTAGCCTTTTCTCAGAAGGGAGCTGCCCCAGCCCAATAATCATTTTGGTTGCTCTCTTCTGCACCTTTTTCATTTCCACTATATCCTTCTTGAGATGCGGCAACCAGAACTGGACACAATACTCCAGGTGTGGCCTTACCATGTATTTGTACAATGGCCTTATAATATTAGTCGCCTTTTTGCAATGCCCTTTCCAATGATCCCAAGCATGGAATTAGCCTTCTTCACTGCTGCCACTTATTGGGTTGACACTTTCATTGAGATGTGCACCAGCACCCCAAGATTTCTTTCCTGATCTGTCACAGACAGATAGACAGAACCCATTAGCTATATGTAAAGTTTTGATTCTTTGTCCCAATGTGTGTGACTTTACATTTACTTACATTGAAATGCCAAGGGAGGGCACCAGGATGCAGGTTGTTGTCTTGTGTGCTCCCTGAGTGTTGACTTGTGTGCTCCCTGAGGCATTTGGTGGGCCACTGTGAGATACAGGAAGCTGGACTAGGTGGGCCTATGGTCTGATCCAGCAGGGCTGTTCTTATGTTTTTATACATCTTATGTTAAATACATCTGCCATTTTGCAGCCCATTCTCGCAGTTTGGAGAGTTCCTTCTGGAACTCTTCACAATCTCTTCTAGTCTTCACCATTTGGAAAAGTTTGGTGTTGTCTGCAAACTTGGCCACCTCACTGCTTAACCCTACCTTAACAGGTAGAAAAACATTGGTCCCAGGAAAGATTCTTGGGGCACACCACTTTTCACCTCTCTCCATTGTGAAAATTGTCCACTGACACCCAAACCAGGACCATGTTTCCTGGTCCTCAACCAGCTCCTAATCCATGAGAAGACCTGCCTTCTAAGTCCCTGAGCATGGAGTGGATGCTACTTTCCAATGAGCCTCTGGCCCGACGAAGACTTGCTGAAGCCCATGCTGGCTCGACACAACTGCTCTCAGCGTGAGGGTGACTCTTTGACCTCTTGCTTGACCTGCAGGCCAAGGGCTCCCTCCACTGCTTACTGTTTCAAGTCTGTGAAATAGCAGTGGCAGCAGAAAGGCCAAACCTGCTTTGTGCAAGACCTTTTACAGGCCTTGAGCAATTGCGAGACCTTCATTCATTCATATAAGTTCCAGCTCTAATATATTCATTTATCTAAATTTATTCAAAATTTAAAAGTATGTTAATTCTTTCCCCCCCAGCCCCAACATAGTGTCAGAGAGATAATATGGCCCTCCTACCAAAACGTTTGAACACCCCTGCTCTAAAGCACAGTCATTTACAACCAGAGCACAAATGGACCCAGTCGATGTAAGGATAATTGAAGTCCTCCATTATTACAATCCTGTCTCTCTTCAATACCTCCCTGATCTACTTCCTCATTTCAATGTCCCCTTTCAGGTTTTGAGTCTGGAGGATGATAGCTCACCCCCAGTATTACATTGCTCCTTCAGCCTTGTAATTTAACCCACACAATTCTATGGTGGAGTTGGACCTGCCTTCAATCTCTACTTTGCTGGATTCTACTCCTTCTTTAACATTGATGGCCACATTGATGGCCAACACAGTCTGGGACTGCAGTATCCCACTGGTTCTCCGCATTCCACCATGTTTCCATTATGCGCATTATATCAATGTTTTCCCTAGCCACCAAACTTTCCTCTTCTCCCTTCTTTGCTTGGAGACTTCGGGCATTATCATAAAAGCACTGGGAGGGAGGGGCGGTGTCTCCTCCCCATGTTTTAGATCAATGGAAAATTTGATCCCATTCCTCCCATTCCCTTAGATCAGTGGAAAAGTTGGGGTTTCCCAACATCTATGAAGGTGAGAACTGCAGAGAGTCAGGATGGCTCGAATCTCCACTTAGCCATGAAGCTTCCTGAGTGACCTTCAACCACTCACTATCACCTTCTTCACAGGGCTGTTGTGAAGACAAAAGAAGGGAAGGAATCATGTATACCACCCAGAGCTTCTTGGGGGAAGGCCAGTGTAAATAAATAAATAAATAAATAAATAATGGTAAAGGAACACAATCAGGTTTCTTCATGGTGGTGCCTACAATGTGGAATATTCTACCAATGAAAACATGTCTAACTACATCTGTTCTGACTTTTCAGCGCTTAGTCAAAACATGGGATCTTTAAGGTTTTAAATGCTGCTTAATGGCTATTGGCAGTGACTATGCTTCTGAGGGCACTAATGCTGATGTCTTTTTGACTTTGTTTTAAGAGCCAAATGATATATGACGCAGGGGATCTGTGACTGGCATTATTTTTTCCCTACTTTAAAACAGGTGCAAGAGGTTCTGAATTTGGTTGGACTGGCAGTGCAAGGGAATGCAATCCTGCATTCAGCCCCTCTCCCCATTCGTTGCACAGAGGAAAACACATAGGAGAAGGATTTTGATTGTAGACATGAAGGGGAACTATTAAATACCCCCAGTCCACTGCTCTGGAGAGCTGGTGTAGTGAGTGGCTAAAAAGATGAGTTGTGAATCAGGATTCCCCCTATTTGAATCTCATCTCTGCCAGTAACTCTTAGGTGGCCTGAGGCAAGCTGCTCCTTCAGCAACACAGCCTGCAATGTGTGGATAATAATACTTATCTTGAGAGGGTTGTTGTAAGGACAACATCAAGATAATTAAAGTGATGTGTTTTGAACACCCAAAAGTGCTAAAGAGATTTTAGATTAGTTTGTGAGCCTCTGGGATAGGAACTTATCTCTTGGTTGGTTGGTTTTTTTGCATTCTCCTCACCACAGATGGCCCTGACCTTCTCAGGAAGGTAGTCAACAGAAGGAGTAAAATTTCTAAAGTGTATTGACAAACTAAAAATGAACAAATCACTCGTTCCAGATGTCATCTGCCCAAGAATTCTTAAGAAACTCAAATGCGAACTAGTTGAGCTCACAAAATAAGTAACTTGCTCTATAAATCCACGTCAGAGAACTGGAAGATAGTCAATGTAACATTATTTTAAAAATACTCAGGAAGTTACAGGTCTGTCAGTTTACTATCCAATTCTATCCATGGAAGCTGACACAGGAAGTGTATGCATTTCTCTCCTGCAATATGAACTTTTCCAGAGGTAGCTGGTGGGCCCCTTTAAGAAACAGGATACTGGATAAGATTGGCCTTTTGACTGCTGTAGTATCATTTCATGTTCTTATGAAAACATATTCTATAATGTTTCCATAATGGGTCCATGGAAACTCAGATTCAGAGTTTCCTGCACCTCTTGTAACTTTATCAAGAAATAATGCTAATTATTAGCGCTAATTAGGTTGTGATTATTTAGTTATTAGTTTTAAACAATGGTTAATCGAAGAAAGTCGATTGAGAGCAGGCATTCAGGAGCAGTGCAAAGGCATGTTAAGCAAAAATTTGATTTCACTGGTTCCGTTTCACTTCTGGAGCAAGCAGTCCCTGAAAAAGGAGTAGTATAACTGAATTGACAGCACAACAATCATAGCAGATGTGTCACTAGAACTGCCTTCATATGTATCTTTATAACATGTCCTGATGGGTGAGCTCCCCACAGCTAATGCCAACTTGTTTAAGTGAGCCCATCTTATTTATGAGTCAATCCAAAGTCAGTCCCCAAAGAGAGGTCCTGGAAGAATCTCTCCTAGCCATATAAAGCTGTCAAAGACAGCCAAGAACTGGAAAAATTTGCAAGGCTCCCTAAGCTGACTTTAACAGCTTTGCACTGTAAGCAGAGGTCCTAGTGGGGCTTTTCCTGATTGTACTGGGCTCTCATTTGCAGAAGGGGAACATGAAGATTAAAATTCCCACAATACCTGGCTATGAATGCCTCCTGTAGCCATGAGAAGTCCTAGCAGGAATTTTCTTGATTATGTTATGTAAAACTGTCATTTTGGGACTTGAATGTTAATTGCATGGGAGGAAACTAGTTTGGAAAATCTTCTCCAACTCAGATTGTAGTCAAGTCAGAGAAGAATTCAGGAGCCTTGTAAGACTTGCCTATTGTTTGACTTAAACCTTCTGAACCCCCAAAACTCACATCCTGGTCTGAGCCCAGTGAGCTTAGTGCTGCCTTCTCAAAAAAAAAAAAAGGGGGGGGATGACATTAATTGACGTAGGACCAAATCCTAACCAAATTTCCCGCATTGACATACCTGGGCCAATAGGGCAAGTGCTGCATCCTGCAACTGGGCGACAGTCACAGATGTCTTGTCAAGGTAAAGGAATGTTTGTTCCCTTACCTCAGTGCTGGAAAGTTTGTGGATTGTGCTCATAGAAAGATAAAGTGCTTCTGACACTCTAGGGCTGCAATCCTATATACTTTCACCAGGGAGTAAGTTCTATTGAACTGATTAAGGCTTATCTCTCATTAGACATGGGTAGGCTTCTGCCTAATCACTTATTACTAATAATCACTTATATTTAATACAACCAATATAATAATTGCTAGAATTAATAAGAATTACAATAATAATAACAATATCTATGTCTATAATTTGCAAACTAATGTGACACATTAGAAGCGCAGTTGGGATACCAAACTGTATTAATTAAAAAATTAATATCTCCTATGAGCAGGGCTGTCCCATCTGTGAAGCTGATTGAAGTGGTTGCCTCAGGCAGAAGATTGGAGAGGGACTGGCCACCTCTGTCCCTCCACTTGCTTCCACTGCTGCTTCTGCTCTTCTCACTCCCTGAACTGGAAAAAGAAGTGGGGGGGGGGGGAAGAGGAGAATGGGCTAGAACAGCAGTTCTCAAATTGTGGGTTTGGGACCCATCAGTAGGTTGTGGGACCCATTGTTGGTAGTTCACAAAACTGACAGGGTATTATGTACAATGAGGGTTAAACAAGCTGCTACTTGGATACTTGGTACTGCTGCCCAATCATCATGACAGCCATAGCCCCTGGCATTTACCAATTAAGCTTAGCTTCTAGGGCCTCTAAAACCAGTGGACTAAAGCATCTGACCTTTAGTCCACCACACTTCCCCTTCGCCCCTTCTTCTTTTCAAGTCCAAAGAATGAGCTGAGCAGAGGATGGCACACCATCTCCATTTGACACTCTAGGCCATCACCCGTGTTTCCTCCCTACTTCCTCTTTCATTCCATCAAGCTTTTTCCCAAACCAGCAAGTGGGAGGAGCTGGGAGGCACAACACCAGGTAAGGAGGGGCAATGTTTTCTATGTTTCAGGCATTGGGATGTTTTGGGTCAAGGAAGGAAGCTGCCTACTGCATCTCTGCATGATTCACTGCTCTCATCTCCAAGCAATGCTCTCAGAATTCCAATCAAATTCTGCTGTGAAGTGGATAATTCTACTGTGTCACTGCAACGACACTGACTCCCAATTCATAGATCCAGCAAAATTATCCAGCTGTAGAGAAAACTGTCCATTGCATTAGGCAAAATTCCAAATAAACTAGGCAAAAATCTGAGGACTTTTGAAGGATGGCATGAAATGTCTCACCATCCCTAAAGCAAAGTTCCAGAGCATCCTTTGAGGGCACATGATACTGCTACCTGCATGAAGCCAAGCAAGAGTAGGGCTAGTCAGTGTCTGAATGGATCCCCTCTTGGGAAACCCATATATACCACCCCCAGTTCCATGACAGAAAAAAGTAGGATTCTTTTCTTAAGCTTAAAGAGTTTCAATAAGAGTTGACGCATTCCTTGGTGGCAAGGTTGCATACAGAATAGTGACTCTTTTAATCAATGGTATCTTGCTGCCTTGTGTTCCTGAACAAATCCCATATGAACATCTCAGTAGATGCATCAGGTACTTTAAACATGCACGGATAGTTCCACAGTGCTTTGAAAAAGGTCGATATCTCATTCAGGGCACAATCCTAACCCTCGGGTTAGACTGGCACAAGTCACTTGCTCCAACCCAGGGGTGTTGCGAACATACCGTAAGGCATGTTTGTGCCAACTTAGGAGTTGGGGAGGCCAGCGCGAGGAGTTGCCAGATCCAGTTTGCATCAGCTGGGCTCAACCGATGCAGAGGTCTGGGGGGCATGGGGAGGGCAGGGAGGAGGTAGGAGGTAGGAGGAAGGCATTTCAGGTCAGGGGAGGGCAGGTGGGGAGCAGAAGGCAGGGCCAGGATCTGGCGGTTATGCCAGATCCTGACCCTATTCCTGGACAGCACGGTACAGTCCCTGGCTGCTCCGTTCTGCTCAGATCTGTGCCACCTCATCAGATGGCACAAATCCAAGTAGACCCATTGGAGCTGCTGCAGTGTGACATGGGTTAAGGGGAAAATTTTCCCCTTGCCTCAAGTTGTGCCGCTTTTGGCTCCAAACTTGCACTGGATTCAACACTGATCTGCCTGCTCTAGCACAAGTTAGGATTGGGCTGCCCATCATGTATGTTCTTGATGGCTGCAGACTGTGGAGACTTGCCTCACCAGCTGAACATCACAACAAAAACTTTTATTGTAACATGAAGGTCTGCCCCTAATATCAGATGAAAGCAGCATTTTAGAAACTGGTGGTTGCTGGTGTATAAAAGAGGCACTAGATATTTTACTGCCTTTGTGTAGCACACATAGGATTGGGCACTATCCCATTGATTTCAATTGGACAAGTGTGTCTGGCTTCTTCTGGATTGTTTCCAGAGTCTTCTGGGTAAGTGCAGGTCTTTGATGGCTAGTGCCTTAAGCTAAAGGCTTTTGGCAATAAATCACAAAAGCATGAGCTCTGTTTCCCTTCAGGCTATGCTATAGTATGATTTACAATAAGAGACAATTAATGGCTTTGGTAAGACATATAACTACGGTTTATGAAACAAAAGGGTATTACCCCACAGAGTGTGCATTTGCTACAACCCTAGCAGAGGCAAGGATATAGGGAGGAAAAAAATGAATGCATAAAGAAAAATTAGGGCATATTTTACATTGGAGATTCTGGAGTGACAATGACCACATAGGAAACAATATGGCACGATAAAGGAAGTTGGTAAGAATCTCCTTAAAAATAAATGAGGTGGGGGAACACAATGATGTTGTAAACATCTACGATTGCTGAGGTGTATGTGGACTGAATGAAAGTCCATTCAGCTTTCCTGAGGTGTTCAGGCCCTGGCCTAGGAGGATCTAGCCTAGCCTAGCCTAGGAATGGTAAGGAAAATGGATGCACAGCTGGAAGAATGCCCAAAATTTCACTCCATTGTTACAACAATCACTGGATGCTCCTGCTTCTGGCACAAAGCCCAGCCAGTTCATAGGCTGTACATTCTGCAGCATGATCTGGGCAGGGCCTGTGCCACCTCTGAGTTCAAAGGATGCCACTGGTTCTCATTCAGTGGAGTCTGTAACAGGTCTGGGCCCTGCCAAATGTCCAAGTCCACTAACCTCTGGCACTAGCCATGCCAAGTAGGCAGGAGGTTTGTGCATACTTTCATCAGCTCAGCAAAAGTTACTACAGCTTCTGTGATGCTGTTTCCATGAGATGTTTTACAGCCCAAATTGTAAGTTACAGTGAACATTCTTCCTGTGATCAGTGATACCACAATGCTACATTCATCAAGGACCAAACTTAGACATTTGACATCCCAATGTCTCTTCAGAGATACGTCAGCTTTTTAGCGTCTGAGGAGCCTCAGAAAGCACATTCTCCAGGGAAATGGGGGGATAGGAACCTGGTGTGCATGACTGCTGCTGAGATCCATCCCCTCCCACCCTCAAACCAGCCCTTGCTTGCACTATTCTCCTCCCTGATCCTCCTTTGAACCCTGTCACTATCTTACCTGCTCTGGCACAGTCTGGGTGAACCACTGGCATGTGCACAGGGCTTCTGACCATTTGTGCACAGGGCTTCTGACAATGGAGCACCAATTGTGAGAGCTGCTGTCCTAAGTCCCTGACTGGATTGGTAAGTTAAAATGGTAAGTGAATTGGTAAGTTAAAGCTAGCAATATGACCAACATATTATGCATGTTCCTTTAATACCACTATTCAGCTATGAGTGCTTTTTATCTCTAACTTGCACTTTTTCTGCAATACTCTTAACTTATAGTATCAAATATACTTAGTGAGCTTCCATATCAATATTTTAAAATTACTCAATGAGAAAGGAATTATTCTTAGAGAATAATGGTTTTGTCAGTGTTTCTGAAAACATTTTGATGTAATAGTCTTTCTCATATGAAGCTGAAATCTTTATGCTGTTAGAAATAATTGATATGTATCAAGGGAAGAACGCCCATCAGTAATTCATGTGAAGATTCTAGGGCATATTAACACAATATTGAATACAGATTCCTCTAACAAACCCAGCAGCAAGAGCAACATGGAGGTCTCAATTACTTGGACATGAATGAATGTTTACCTGATTCCCCTGGCCAGAAACTATTTTTCTGGAAGGATAGGACGGATGGCAAGAACCTGACTCCATCTCCACAACACTCTACTGCCCAGCTACATCAGTGGATACACTGATATAGCTGCTACCCTTTGGCATAGCCTCTTGAAATCAGTTCTGGTTTCTCCTCTGACTCTTGCTTACCTAAGAGTCCACAAAAAATCCCTAATCTGAACCTGCCGGTTGCTGCTGTCTTGACTAAGCATCATATGTTATGGAAAGTCTTGGGTAGGCTAAATCAATCAATCAATAAAACCACACTCTACCTCTAGACAATGTTGAGAAACACTGATGGAACAACATTCCCTGAGCACCACATCCCCAACTCATTAGGTGTGTAGGCTAGTTACATCAGCAGTTATCTGTGCAACATTCCATCCTGTATCCCAAACCATCTCACTTCCAAGAAGGAGAGAATATAGAGAAAGGCCTTTGCTTCTAATCTGATGGGACTTGAAGGACTAAATGCATTCCCTAAGGTAGAGGTTCCTTAACTAGGGTGAGTGACGCCCCAGCCGGGAAGCCCTGTCTCTGTAAGGGGGTGCAATGCATCTGTGCAATTAAACAGATTGATGGCCCTATGATGAGTTTGCAGTAGCGGATCTTGAGATCCACCATTGTTAAGTACTGGGCCAATGGTGCAGAAGCTGTTCTGCTGTGTGGCAGGCTGGGCTGCCAGCATAAATAGCCAGAGAACACATTCAGATGACAGTGGCCCAGATAACCTCCACTGTCCACCACTGTAGCCAGTAAGCCAGCAGTGAGGGAGGTTTGGGGGGGATCCTGGGCAGATCAGGGTGGGGAGCATGCCATGCCAGGGTAGATTGGGGGCAGGAGGATCTCAGCTGCTGCTGCACATGCACAGATCGCATCCCATCTACCCAGCCCAGATCTTCCCCCTGAAGTCTCCTCAGACTTATGCAATCAAAAGAACTGGAGAAGGTCTGAGGAGACCCATTAGAGACCAGGTGGCCTATGGAGCTGTAAATGAAAAAGTTCTTTTTACTTACCTCTCCTGGGCGGTCTGGTCCCCCGTCCCCCCCCAGTAGCATGCAACCTTTGGTCCATCAGCAATGCTGCGTGGTCAGGATTGGCAAGGAATACAATTGGGCCCTTAGGTTTGTGCAGCGCATTTGGAACACTGAGGCTGTTCCATAATCCATATATGGTTGTTTGAGATCAAAGTCCATTGTACTTAGTGGAACTTACTTCTGAGTAATGTATAGGATTGCACAGTTGATTAATGTTATTTTTATATTCAGCCATTATTCTTCAATAATGAAGAATTCATTATTCAATAATAATTCAAGACCAATTAGTGTTAACATTATCAAATGAAACATTTCTGTGAACTAATGGGAAAGGGCAGGGAGTCACATCTGTATGGGCCAGCTGGAATTGTCAGGCAACAGCAAAGTCAGTGTTCTGCATCTTCCATTTTTTTTATCCATCCACAGATTAATTGCAGGTAAGTAAATTTAGTGTGTCTCATGAGCTTGCAATTAAAGCCATAGTAGATGATTAATCTTACTCAGACTCATTCACTAGTGATAGTTGCCATATCTCTTAAGGCCACTGTTAATTTGCATACTTTTAATTCATTTAAATGTGTGTAAATTTTAAAAGATTGAATTTCCTTTTTATAAAGCTATATTAAAGAAAAGGCTTAGGTGTTTAAAAATAATCCAAGCTTTATAGGTGTGAAGCTATATGATATAATATATATAATAATGATATATGTATTTGTATTCTTAAAGTATGCATTTTCAAACATTCATTATTTAAATTCAGCTTCCAGACTTGTTTATTTCTGGAAAATAAACTCTGAGCGATGTGGTCTTGGAAATCAATAAAGGCATCCACTTGAAGTTATATATCTGATTTATATTCATCTCCTCATATACTGTCCAGGGAAAAGAAATTGCCATTTAAGCATATTGCTGTTAAGATATAGTGTATGAAGCATGCTTGATTAGGTAATTGCTATCAATCATCCATTCCTTGCTTATGGCAAGAAGGGAAAATAGAACTATGTCCAAATACAATGCAAAGGGATGAACCTTGGCATTGGCATATAAAGTTTTATTCATTTCACTTGGGATGTAAACTGTAAAGGCTCTATAACAGCTTGATGGAAATCAGCTAATTCCTTTGCCTTCTCTGCTAGTACCTCACTCTTAATCTAGTCTCGGATTCTTTCAGTTGCACACTTCTCCTGCATGCAATATTTATGGCTGCACCTTGTATGTTTCTGAGGCACAATACCTCCCTGATGTCACTCCCTTCTTTGTACAACAAAGGGCTGGTCCATACATGCACATTGTTCAACAATTGATCACTTCCATTGAAAAAAACAGGCAATTGCTGACATGTGCATGTGTGTCGGAGTTCTCTTTAAACACACCCCTGCTGTCCCTGCCCATCTGTAAACAAGGCAGAAGGGGTGGGAGGGACTGTGAGAGCTGGGAGAGAAGCAGCAAGAGGGAGGAAGATCATGCGTGGCAGCTGCAATACTTACCAGGTTGACCCAATCCTTTGCAGCTGTACTCAGAAGTAGGTTCTCTTCTCCCAAGTGACAACGGAGCCATGAAGAAGAAAGCGTGATTGCTACGAATCTCTTCCTCCCCTCTCTGGGATTCTCTAGTCATAAGGCAAGAAACCCCTTGGGCTCCTCCTTCTGCCCTATCTCAGCCAAAGAAAATATCAGACCTCCCATCCTTTGTCCAATGACCATCAGTTCATTCAAAGATGGACAAGAAAGCCTGCTCCCACTTCCTGTTAGTTGCAAAAGTAAACATTAACCCCTTCCTGCCTCCTGGCTGTAACTTCCCTGCTGCTCGCCTAGTCTGAATTATGGTCCCACAAGGTTTTTCACACCACGAAAACAGTAAGCAAGCACACTCAGACAGACTTGAGTCTGCATGCATGGGGAGAATGCCGAGTCCGGGGGCCCTTGACTCGAGTGTTTCGTTGAGTCTTCCATGCACTGGACTCAAGTGTACACAAGTCAGCAAAAAATAGTTTTCATGACTTGGACTCAAGTAATCTGACTCAAGTTCCTACCCCTGGTACCGAATTCCTTTGAACAGCAGCTATACATGTGAGGTAGGAACCTGCTGCCACAAGTCAGGATCAGGGTCATGATACCACTCCTTCACCCAGCTGGGAGCTTGTCTGTCCACCAACAGACCTCATGCTGAATTACCTGAGAAGGAAGAAGAATGAAAACTTGACCCCCTTGCTTCACTTCTTTCCTTTCATCCACTCATCCCCACACAATCTCACACACACTCAAGCCTTCTCTGAGTAACATGCAAGTCTGTCAGCAGAGACAGAAGGTCAGTTGCTTTTTGGGTTAATGAAAATGCCAAGGACTGAACAGTCACAGTGTTAGAGCACCTGTGGAATTATAATGGGTGATCCAAATACTAGGGAAGGGCAATTGCCCTTTCAGCCCTCCTTAAGCAGCTCACCTTACCAAAGTTCATCTCAATCCAACATTTCAAATGCTCAGGAAGTTCATAATCTTGAGAGCAAGGACTGTATTTTATTTGTCCCCAGCATCTGCTGTCCTTGTGAGGGACAACCTAAGATGCTAAAAACACAGCATGAGAAATATTGGCTGTCAGTCAAGCTGAAATGTAGTTCAGGGAACACCATGACCACCTCTCCCCCTTCTGCCTCCTACCTCTCCAAAGTAAAACTTCCCTGATAAACTTCACTCATCTTCCCAACATTCTTTCCATTTCCGACAGAATTCCTACAAACATTTTGGCTGAGAAGGATCTTCCAGATTTGCCTCTGATTTCCACTGAGATGAAACTGTGAAGATGCTGGTGAAAAAAACCTACTTGCTGTCACAACCTCTTGAGTGGTGATCTATCACATCTATCTACTGTTCAGATGCAAGTAGGTCACTCCTGAGCTGTGGTCCTGACTGGGAATATAAGATAGCCTTTGCTTGCATCTACAGCAGATCTGACCCACATATTTCTAACAGAAACAGGAGCATCTGCACAGGAGGACAGATTATGCCTTAACAATCATGAATAGATAATAGCAATGGGAAGGTTGAAAAATCAAGTTCAAATAAATGGTTGGACTGTCATTTAGTTCGTCTTCCCCCATTATGTTGCTCATCTGTTGCTGTCTCAGGAAAGGTCTTTCTTCAGCCTTGCTACTTAGATACTGGAGATACCAGGGCAGTGACTCATTGTATATGCAAAGAACACGCTCTGCTCCTGGATGATGGCCCCTCCCTTGAAGACAATGAATGTGATTTCTTGGAAATTGACCCCCTCCCACCTTTGTCACTTAACTTGAAGAGGGAGGGATGCTGACACAGCAGCAGTAGAAGACACAAGACCATATTTCTTTCTGGTGCAGAGATGCATCTAATACCTCTTTTCATATGCTGTACTAATGGTGTGGAGTTATTATTAATTATTAACAGTATTTATATACCGCTTTTCAACTAAAAGTTCACAATATTAGTTTAGAATATGCTTCCTTTCTATACCATCTGTGAGAAGCACAGGGAAGAGCAGCAGCACTAAGCCAGTGCTGCTTTAGTTTTCAAACCGGTATGCAACATGTGGTGCACATAAGCCCCTCTTGTGTGGGGTGGGGCTTCTCACACTATCCTAGCTGTATAGGTGTGCTACAGTGGATCTCATTCCACCAGCACAGCAAATGAAGATAAAAGTCAAACCTACACCCTTTATATAGTGACTATAGGGGCAAAACACTTCACATGATTTATCTTGATGGATTCCTTATAAAACCCCTGTAGGAAAAGGATTATTATTCTCACCAGTGGCATCGCTGGGGGCCATGGGTGCCTGGGGCAATGCTGTCATGATGTCATGCACCATCCTGACACCACTTTCAGGCTCTCCTGGAGGAGGAGGCTGTTTCTCGATCTGGCAGCCATGCTCCTTCCTCCTCCTTTGGAGGCTCTCATTGAATGTAAAGAAAAGTCAAAATAAAATAGATCTGTGATTAGACTATGCTTTCGCTCTGGCCTAATTTCCATAGAGGCAATAAACCTGTGTCTTGGCTCTACCCCTTCAGACAGAAGATTGGGGCCCATATACAAAAACACAGGGGACAAAGTCCAAGCCTATCCTGTTCCCTGTTGTGCTAGGGGTTTTAAAGTGCAAGCCTAAGTCTTCTCAGAAGGAAGTTCCACTGTGTTCAATTGGGCTTACCCTCTGGAAAGCTGTGTACATTCAATTACAACTCTAATGGTAAAGAATTCAATTATCTGATCCACCATTTGTAGTCTGAAGTGATACCACCTAGACTAGCCATTTTCAAGCACTGTGCCATGGCACACTGGTGTGCTGCAAATGGTCTGCAGATGTGCCCTGAGAATTTGGGGGAGGGTCATTTGTTAGTTGGGCCATTGGGGGATGTGAGCCCCCCACCAACAGCATGGTGTGCCTTGTCAATTGTAAAAAAAACTGATGATGTGCCTTGACAACTTTTGTACCTTATCAGTGTGCTGTGAGACAAAAAAAAAATGTTGAAAATCACTGACCTAGACACAGGGATACCTCAGGGAGAACTAGGCCTCAATGAACTATGTCTACTTCAAACATGGCTTTGAAATAACAAAAAAACCCAAAAAATTTAATAACAACAACAACAACAACAACAACAACAACAACAACAACAACAACAACAGCTATTTATATACCGCCTTTCTTGGTCTTTATTCAAGACTTTATTCAAGGCAGTTTACATAGGCAGGCTTTATTTAAATCCCTTATTAAATAGATATTTTTACAATTTGAAAGAAGGTTCTTTCTTTCAAAAACCACTACATTCAGGTGTTTCATTCCAAACTGGCCTCACATTCTGGCCTCCATCCTCCCACGCTCAGAGCAGATGGAATAGCTCGGCTTCAGCTTGTCAGCTGCTTCAAGGTCGCACGGTGCCGGTGGCCTCGAATTGGCGACCTTGTGGATGTTATCTTCAGGCAGACGGAGGCTCTACCCTCTAGACCAGACCTCCTGCCTCCAGAATGTTTAAAACATATAAAATTATGGGGAAAATAAGACTAGTAATCTGCCCATGCTTTAAAGTTTGATAGAAAAAATGGCTGTGAAGTTTGATACCAGTATTCTTTTTTAAATTTTTTTAAAGTCTTGCTTCTATTCAATGTGCATGCTTCAACCACAGATTAACCATAGAAAAGGCTGTATATAATTGATCTCTTGTCTTCCTTGTTCCCTCCCATACTCACAAACAGCAAGTTCTAATGTAAAGCAATTTCAGTGTTATCCAGTTCTGTACACAGGAGGAATTGATGATCTGCTCTTTCACCTGTTTCTGTTCTTTGTGACAAATTGATCTGATAAACCAGAAAATTAAACTGTGTCTGGAGGAGCCAGACTAAATTCTGTACAAAATACAAGGAGAGGGTGGTTTAGTACTTCTGGGGAGCAGACAAGCATTTTGTTGAAAATTTAAAAATTCACAGCAGCTTCAGAATGACCCACAGAGATGAAAAATGTTCCTGAGGGAAACTGTAAGTGATGTTTTTATACCTTTTAAGGCAGAGGTTCTCAAACATTTTAGCACTAAGATCCACTTTTTAGAATGACCATCTGTCAGGACCCAATGGAAGTGATGTCATGAACCTGAAAGTGATACGAACCTGGAAGTGACGTCATCAGGAAAAATTTTTAACACCCCTATATGACAAAATCAAATCAATTAATTAAAAGTTTTCAATAAGTGTAAGTTTTAAAATGTATTTAAAAAGAGAAGAAATCTTCTAACATGCCCAAGCAGCTGCTGATCTGTTAAAAAAAATTCCCAAACATCTCAAAGGTTGCAATCCTAGCCACACTTACCCGGGAGTAAGCCCCATTAACTATCATTGTTAAAAGCATATACAGAGTAGCCTGTTTAAAGTACAATCTGTAACATTTCCCCAAATGCAATCACATACCATGGTAGCATCAAATCTAATGGATTAAAAATAAAATACACATTAAAATGAAATTAGCTCATGACCCAGAGTGAGTCCTAACCCACAGTTTGAGAAACCCTGTTTTAAGCTTCCCTGGGCCTCAGAATGCATCAAAAGGCATAAAAATGTCACTTCTGGTTTCTCAAGGGAAACTGGAAGTGACATTTTCTCGCCTCTACAGGCCATTCTGAAGCCCATAGAGTCAGCAGGCGGACATATGTTGCCTCTGTGGGCTTTAGAAAACCCTCTGGAGGGGACCAGAATGCAGCTCCAGTCCCCGTCAGAGGATCCAGCTGGTGACTGAGGGTCCCAGGGATCCGCGTTGAGCCAGATCTGTGGATACAAGATCCGTGGATATGGAGGTCTCACCTGTACATGATAAACTAAGTTACAATACATAATCTAAAATTTAGATTATGTATTGTAACTAAGGACGCAGTCCTAACCAACTTTCTAGCACTGAGCTAGCCACAATGCAGCCCCAAGGTAAGGTAACAAACATGCCTTTACCTTGAGAAGGCCGTCCTGACTGCCTCCCCACTGCAGGATGCAGTGCACGCCACACTGGCACAGCTATGTCAGTACTGGAAAGTTGTTTAGGATTGCAGCCTTAGTTTATTATAAACAAGCTCTAAGATTGTTGAGCTAGCCGCCTCCTAACCTGTGCTAGATACAGTGCAGACCATTCAGCTTAGCTGTACTGATGCAGGTTAGGATTGCTCTTTAAATTGTTGCTGTTTAGATCAGTAAACATAAGAACATAAACGGAGCTGCACTGCATTGTATCCAGCGCATGTTAGGAGGCAGCTGGCAGTCTCCTGTGGGTAAGGGGATATATTTTCCCTCACCCCAATCAATGCTCCAGCCACCACTATGGGGTTTCTTGGATCTGTGCCAGCTATTTAGCTAGCACAAATCTGGAAAGCTTGCATAGGGTTGCCTGGCCCAGGAGTGGGGTAAGCACTGCCACTGCTGATCCCACTCCCTCGTGAGCCAGATTCGCCCTCTCCTGTTCTGCCCAAAACTGCCCCTTCACGTCTCCATTCCACCCTCCTACCAACCTTACCCAGCTCCTGTGCCACCTGGCACATGCTTACCTGCTCCAGCTGGCAAAGGGGTTGGATGTGGTGCTGGCAGGCCAGCGTACACCTTTGTGCTGATGCTGCGCGTTCTCGAGTAGCTGCAAAGTAACTCTCAAGTAGCTGGCACAGTTGTGCTTTCTGACATGCAGGGAGGGCTGCACCAACTCAAGGAAACTTTGGATTTGGCTGCCTGATTGATTGATAGCCTGACACAGGGTTCAATCCTATCCAACTTTCTAGTACTGATGTAGCCATGCCAATGGGGTGCATGCTGCATCCTGCTGTGGGAAGGAAGTCACAGAAGCCTCCTCAATGGAAGGTTATAGTTGTTCCCTTACTTTGGGGCTGCATCAGTGCTGGAAAGCTGAATAGGCTTGGGTCCTGACTGACATAGTACCATCCACATACATGGCACTTTACATAGAGTGAAAAAACCAGCTCCTGTCCCAGACAGTGAGTTTGCAATCTAAAAGAAGGGAAAGGCAACTTGGGCAACCTACACAAACACATACAATTATAAAAATGGGACTATACCAGATGTGGTAGTGGGATGTGCTCCTGCACATCCCCAGTTGCATGTGAAATGGCTGTCTCCAATTGTATCATCTGAACTGATCCAAAGTAGAGTACAGATCATGTGGTCTGCTGTACGTGCATTGAATTTAAGGTATGAATAGGTTACTCTCTCCTTTTATAAGGTAGTGAAGTAAATGAGTGTTGAAATGTGTACTCCTACTGCCCCTACCTCCAACTGAAGCCTGTCCAGAATGTAACACAAAGCCTTCCGACTAAGGGTTCAGTGCCATGAGCATAATACAAGATTGTCTGCTTGCCCGACAGCAAAGAGTAGTAGGACTGAGAAAATTAGTTCTTCTCCTTCAAGAAATAGCCACATGGTTTGTCTGGATGGCCATTAGCAATGTTTTAGTCCCAGAGGTAAAATATCCATTGAAATAGGAAGTAACATTCTCTCTTAGCTAAATGTTTCTAAACCTTGTAGCTCTCCATCATACCTGATTCCCAATACACATTTATCATCTATGACACCTCTTACTGGATTTTTCCCCCCCTCTTCAATAACTGTAACATTTTTCCTTAAAATAAAAGATAATCAGTATTGGATGCATTACTCTACAATGTAGTTGCATTTTGTGATGTGCCGTTTTACACACACGCGCGCATCATTTTGTCTGTTTTTCCCTTTCAAGTCCACAGTTCTGTTATACATTATCTGTTTCCACCAATTTTGTGCACTGCAGGAATGAGGTTATTGAGTTGTCCAGTAATAAGGGCCAAAGTTTAAAAAAAAATTGAGGCTGGAATGATCAAAGGCATTCCACAAATTTGTATATTTCACTCTGGCTTGTTTTTGAAATATAGTGGCAAAATGACATTCTCTCATAACCACACCATTTTTAGAAAATAAGGTTCATGTGTATGTATTAATAACAAGGATTGCATAATCTGTATGACAGCAACAATTCTCAAGCTTCATCACAAGTCAGGGTAGGGGTTTCTGAGGGGAGTGTTTGTGTGTTCCTGCTCCAAAAAAAATATCTGAAGAATTCTGCAGGTAGCCAAAAGAATTCTGCTGAATGGCCTGACATTTGTTAGAATGGTTCCACACATTTTTACCCCTATTTTTACCCCTTTCCAAAACAATTCCTATTTTGTCTTTTTTTTTTTTTCATTTCTGCAGCACAGTAAGGCTGAGTAAACTATACTCTTTTTGCGAACATTTTAAGCAGCATTTCAAGGCAAACACTCTCTGTTCAGTGATTTTGATTATTGCTTCAGAAGAATTTGAAAGTTTGGGAAGCTGTGCTGTCCCATTTTTTCCCCCCTCAGTGACATCAGCATGAAGCAAAATCTGTTTATTTATGTAGCATTGTAATGCTATGTGAAGTGTGCTGTCTCAAGCAGCAACTTTCCTGACCAGCTGCCTGAAATCCACATTTAAGCTAGAGATGCTAAAGATTGAATAGGCAATAATATGTGTTCTGCTATAGAACTATGCTCCCTATCCAGCAGAATTTCATTTAATATGTGATCAGCAATAGACTGGTATTCACCCATGTGATTGATCCAGGCAACATTGTTGCTGCAGGAAGTGGTGATGGTATCTCGACTAAATGCCTTTAAGAGGTGATTGGGCAAACTTATGGAGGAAAAGTCCATCATGGGTTATGCCATGATCTGTATGTGCAACCTCCTAATTTTAGAAATGGGTTACCTCAGTGAGGGCACCAGGACGCAAGTTGGGTCTGTTGTCTTGTGCGCTCCGTGATGGGCCACTGTGAGATACAGGAAACTGGACTAGATGGGCATTTGACCTGATCCAGTGGGGCTGTTATTATGTTCAATCTGAATTGGTTTTGTTTGCCTTCAGTGATCACCACATAACCAAACATCACCTATTTGATGAATTCACGGTGACTCTGATATAGTAATACACTAGAAATGCGTTTAGAGTAACACCAGAGAGGAAAAACAATGTTGATAAACAGGATTACCACGTAAATGTTCTCATAATTAAAGGGGTTTTTTGGGGGGAGGGGGGAATATTTGCTTCTCATCTCAAAAGAACTAATTTCGATTCAAAAATCAAAATGGGAGAATGTTTGGTGTGGATCCGTACTATAATACTAAGAGCTTTAAATAATGACAGCCTTATTCAGAATCCATGTTTAGTGAGGTATTTTTCCTAGTTTGCATTAATTTGCACTTAATAACATCTGCTGTTCTCTTTTACTGACTGTAGCTTAGCTACATTTTTTCTGGAACTCTTCCTTCACCGTCTGCTTCGGATTTCAAAATGTTAAGGATCTTGAATACTGTATTATGGAACTGCCTGCAAATGTGGCCGCTGTTTTGCTCCTGATTCCTCATTATTTATAGCACCACTAGTTATGGGACCTCATTATTCATTCCTCTTTGAGAAAGCTGCTCATTCTGGTCTTTTAACCAGCTCCCAATCTATCACAAGAGTCATCCTCCCATGCCATGGCTGCTCATTTCTGTAGGAGGCTATATGAGGACCTTCATCAAAAGCCTGTTGAAAAGCTAAGTACAAGCATATCCACTGGTTCATCACTCTTCGCATGCTTACTATCTCAAAAAAGTCTAATAGGTTTGAAACAGAACTTCCCTTTGCCTTTGTGAATAATCCATTATGCCAATCAGTTACCCTCTTCCAGTTAAAATGAACAGCTTTCTTAGAAAATACTTTGATCTAAAAAAGAGTCAAAATAATTTTACCACAAAGATAAAAGTGAGCAAACACTCATCTGTGACATTAACATATGGATACAGTAGAACATGGAAAACAAGACATGGTGCTTAGTGCATTTTAATGATTGAGTGTATGCAAGCCGCCACGCTGTCGCAGTCTTTTTTTCTTAATTATGAGAGTGCCTAACTTTGGCAGGACTAGACATTATAATCAATCCAAGACTGCTACCAAAAACAGGCTCCCTCCTCTTTCTTGTAATGTTTTGAGGTGGCACTCAAAGCACTCTGCCATTAGAAGAGGGGTTTGGCGACATGATTGAGTCGATTTGGTACAAGAACCTACTCAAGTGAAAGCCAACAAGAACCTTCCCCTGAGATTCCTATGGAAGGAGAAGGCACCAAGGAATGGCAATTTCAACATCTTCTAGGCCAAGAGTGGGCAAACTTTCAACATCAGGCATCCTGAACCTTTAACAATTGTGCAGGAGGAAGAATTTCAGCAGGTGCAGCTTGTCCTTTGTGAGATGACAAGTTGCACCTGCTGAAATTCCCTCTTCTATAAAGTTGTTAAAGGTCCAGGATCGCTAAAGTTGAACGTTTACCTATCCTTGCTGTAAGAAAATAGCCCTGCCCCCATGCTTTGACTCAGAGGGCTCATTCCCAGAACTACTCGTACCTACAGCTCAGGAATCCACCCTCTGCCAGTGACATGCCGTGAGGTCGGAAACTGGGGAGGCATAGCACTGTGGAGCCTACTGACCTGGAAGTATGTTGGTGATCTGTGATGTCACTGCCAAACTTCTGGGTCACAAACTTCCATGTTCGTTCAGGCGAGCAAAAGGCGCCATGTCAGAGTGGTAAAACTTTGATGCTCTGACCTGGCACCTTCCCTTTGCGTAAACAAATGTGGAAGTGTCCTGGTGCCTGTGCTGGAAGGAAAATGTCCCATACCATTTGTAAAGAAAGCCAACTCATAGAGCTGCCGTCAGCTGCTATTGTGAAAGCCAAGGGGATAATTGTCAGCTAAGTCCTCACCCCTTGACATCAACAAGGTATCAAAGGCTATGGAATAGCGTCAGAGCCCACTCTGTGTAATAAAAACACCTCCACTTCAATCAATGCTGGATTTCTGTGTTGGAAACACATTGGGCATTCCTTGCACACTGGTTCAGTGTTAATGGTGATGAGGATGTTGAACAGTTAACTGCATTTATAGACCACAAACAAAAATAGTTCACCAATTGGTTTACTGGTTGACCTATCTAAACTTCTGAGCTCCCAAAGGGTTCTGAAAATGAGAATCTAGCCACTGTGAAAAACACCAAGCTGAGCATGAGATGCAAAACACTCCTAGCCAAAGCAAGTGCAAAACACACCAAGCTGAATAGAAAAGAGAGACGTAAAACACACCCCAGCCACAGTTGCTGCAAAACACACCAAGATACTCTGACCTGGCACCTTCCCTTGCGTAAACAAATGTGGAAGCACACTCTCACACTATCCACACAGCTCTCTCTCTCACTCTGGGACATCTTAAGCTCAGTCACACACCCTCACCCCTTTCTCTCCCCTCCCCCACACTCTGCACACTCTCACTGTCCACACAGATCTTCCATTCCTTCTCTCTGTCTCTCTCTCCCCACCACACCACCTCAGGTCAGGCTCAGGTAATACCCACAACAACCAAAGATGTGCACAGAATCTCTCTGCCAATGCCCAGTAAAACACAGCACCTTTAAAGCTCTCTCCCCCCTCCCTCATTCAGTATACACTCTGCACATGCTGACAACACACAAGTATCTCTCCTTGATGGCTATACTTGCACTGGGTTCCTGCCTATTTTGCACATTGCCTGCCACCACAGGGGCTGAGATTGATTGGCGGTTCTTCTCCCTATTTTGTGTATGTGTGTGTTCCTTTAAACCAGGGGTGCTCACACTTTTTTGGCTCGAGAGCTACTTTGAAACCCAGCAAGGCCCGGAGATCTACCAGGGGGAAGGAAGCGTCTGACAGACACCCCCTTTGATGTATGGAGCCCCTGCTGGACCAGGTCAGAGGAGGCCCACCAAGTCCAGCTTCCTGTGCCCCACAGTGGCGCACCAGATGCTTCAGGAAGCACACGGGAGGCCTCTCCTCTCTCCCCACCCCACATACTGGGGGCAGCCACAGGTCCCCCCAAGAGGCACAGCCGCCCACTTTAGCTCCTGCTCTTCCGGCATGCAGCGCCACAAAACTGATGAAACTGACTAGAGTCTAGTCAGTTTCATCAGTTTTGTTGCTGCATGCCTGAAGAGCAGCTAAAGTGTCAGTTTCAGTGTCAGTTTAGTGTCAGCTAAATATGTCAGTTTCGTCTAGTCACTAGACGAAACTGACATATTAGCAGTTTGGAGAGACAGGGCTCCGCGATCTACTCATTTTGCCTCGCGATCTACCGGTAGATCATGATCCACCTATTGAGTACCCCTGCTTTAAACAGATGGAGCTTGAGGTGGAGCAAAACAGAGCAGCTTATGAAGGGAAGGAAAAGGTGTTTTTTAAAAAACTTGTTGGGTCCTTTCCTTTCTTTTTTCTTTTGCTGGGCTAGATGAAGCTCTGCCTCTCCTGCCGCCCTGGACTGCACGTCACTGCCCTATGCTAGCATATCATCTACAGGTGCAGAAGAGGCTTCCGCTGAAAAGGCAGAGCTTGAGAAACTGAACTTGCTGCAGAATCACTTACAGCGCAATCCTATCTTGCGCTGGAATAGGCAGGCCAGGCGAACTGTGCTGTATCAAGCGCAAAATCGGGGCCAGAAATGGCTGAGCTGGAGGCAAGAGGAAACTCTTGCCCTTACCCCCAGGTAAGCCACCACTGTCCCAATGGGTCTCCTCAGACTTGTGCCACCTCAGGAGTTGGCACAAGTCCGAAGAGAACAGAGCGTCTTCAAGAATAACCACCTCCTGTTCCCTGCCCACCAGACTATACCATCCCCACTAGGATGGTGCCCATCAATGCTTCCTTAAATCTATTTCGTTACTACTGCCCTGCACCTGGGAGGGAAGATCCTATTCTCCACTATGTTTGGAGACACCCATATCATCTATGCATACAGGTTGCTGTTAGATTGCTGCAATTCTACATCTCAGACCTCCCTTTTCCACTTTCCAACTATTCCATGATATATAATACCATACCTGAGTGTCACCAAGCAGAAGTAAACAGTTGTGATGGGAAGCCTATGATGAACAATGATGCTGAATTTGAACTCCACATATTATCTTCTTTCTGCGTAACTATGACTCGATATTTCTTCATGTCTCTTGATATCTTGTGTGTATCTGACACACAAGGACCAATAACTTTTGGCTATACACAATCTGTTTAAAACTCTCAGAAAGCCATTTATCTCTGACATCCCTATATAAAGTGTACACTGCAATAAATGGTGGTAAATCCTTAGTTACACCTGCCCCTCAAATATATAGGTAACATTCACAACTTTGAGTCTGCAAATAAGTTTCTAAAACATTAGTATATGCATATGTATAGCGCTGTTTTAGTTTCCAAAGGAAACATCTATGACTGTTTTGCAAACATCTTGCATTGCTACCATCTTCTGATATCTCTGAATTGCCCAGACATTGGAGAAGCAAATGGAGGCAATGGGGCCCCCACAATGGGGCTTCTCAAGTCTGCGTTGGCTATTTTGCTAGCACAGGCTTGAGAGACTCTGTGTCAGGCCATCTGGTGGAGCAGAGCTCCACCGCTAAGACGCCGTCCCACCCCACCTTCCCCCTGCCCCATTCTGCCCCATTCTGCCCATTCACACCTACTACTTACTGCTGGCCAGCACTCTGAGCCGTGCTGAGGCTCAGCACTGACTGGCCTAGCACCAGTGGCCCCTCCTCTTTATGCCTTATGGCACGTTTGCAACACCCAGCACCAGTACTGGAACTCAACTGACAGATTTGGATGCTTCTAGCTAAGCTCTGTCCTTGTTGAAATACGAGGGAAGAGGAGAAACTTGGTTCCTGTCTAACTCTTGTGCCTAATGGTCAGCTGGGCTAAATGGCTCAAATTATTAGTATGGAATCAGTACACAGCCTTATTCACAAGAACCTAAGGCTGTGTATTGGTTCCACACTAATCTGAGCCAAGGTATTTAGCACAGCAGATGAGTGTTAGGCTCAAGAGTCAGACAGGGACCAAGCTGCTCCCCTTCCCTCATATTTCAGAAAGGACAGTGCTTAGCTGGAAGCCATCCAAATCTGTCAACTGAGGCTAGGTTTAGGCAATATGTATTTGCAATTTTCCAGCTCATGGAAGACTAACTGTATTCTCATATGAGCATGTGGCTCTGCCATTACACTTTTCATGCAAGTAGACTGTTCATGCTTGATCGTCATAGCTATCATAAAAGGTGCAAACAACATGGTACTCTGTTATATGATTCCATTCATTCCTCATTCATTCCTGCATTTTTACTTGCAGAAAAATATTCTTGCAGAAAAGTATATATCACAAACAAAAGGAGGTCAAGTACACCACCCTGAGCTCCGTGGAGAAAGGGTGGTATAAAAATGTGAAAAATAAATGTAAAAATAGTATTTTTGTGACTGTTCTGGATAGATATGCCTTTCTCCTTCACATACAATATTTCAACCTTACTCCTTCATTTTCATCCAGTTGTGTTGACTTGTGCAGTTTCACCAAGATACTTTGTTAATTTCCTTCACTATTTTTTTTAAGCAGAAGCTTCTTTCCATCTTTTAAGAGCTACACTTTTTTGCATACTGCATCTAATCATATGTGTAATTGTTCAGAGTGGACTTTATTTTAGGGAAAAATATTAAACTGACATTTTAGGAGGAATAAATGCACTTGAACATAAAATGAATGAAGAAACATACCCGAACAGTTAGGGAGCAGCATGAAATGAAATACAATTATGGGCACAAGCCTAACCAGGTCTACTCAGAAATAAGTCCTATTTTGTTCAATGGGGCTTGCTCTCAGGAAAGTGTGGTTAGGATTGCAGCCTTTGGTAGTGTGATCATAGCCACAGGTTGGAAGGAACAAGCACTTCCAAAAGAGTGTCCTCTGTTCTATCCAGAAACTCCTCATTCTTTCTGATAAGCTGAAAGTTTGCTAGAAGCACCTCCAGGCCATTCACCTTCTCCTCCAGTAGAGCCACCAGCTTGCACTTGCTGCATGTAGCCACTGCCAACCAAAGGCCATTAATCAAAAGCATTCTGTTATCAAGACCTATCAAGTAATCTCTTCACTTCACACAAAATAATAGCATGTTCAACAGTGATTTTGTAAAGATCAGGCAAACACACAAATATCAGGCAAACGCGAATACAGTTCAGTACATGAACTCACAGAACCAGAGTCTGAAGGATCAGAAGACTCAACTGTATACAATGATTTTTTAAGAAGCTACTTTGGGAGCATGCATGAGTTCTGCATGTAGCTCTGCCAGTGAAATGTCACCAAAAGATTGGTCAAAACATCCTAGACTCTTGAAGGGAAGCCAAAAGAATTTGTGGAAGACTAGCAACATTTCTAAAGGGGGGAGGGATTGGCATGCCCTTATTTATGTTAGGGCACAATCCTAACCCCTTATGTCACTACTTTCCAGCACTGGCATAGTTGGGTGTCACTCATGGAGGCCTCCTCAAAGTAAGGGAATGTTTGTTCCCTTACCTCGGAGCTGCATTGCCCTTTTGTCAGTGCTGGAAAGCACTGACATAAGGGGTTAGGATTGCACCCTTAGTCTTTCAAGTAACCTGAGCCATTTTTCCCCCAGTGTAAGTGTTGTTATTTTTCTCAGCATCTGCAATGATAGGCTGCGTGGAGCAGGGCTTAGGTACATTGTTATGATTCTTATTTTGTGAGATGAGCATAAGAGTTTGACATTTTGGAAACTGCTTTCTGCCTCTCCTGCTGTGATTAGGAGAAAGAATTGCCCATTCTGTTTTGTGTTCTTTTTTCAGCTCTGATAAGCATCCCCAAAGTGCAGATGCTTATCTATGGCTTATCCAAGCAACTTAGGTCAAGATACCAGCTGAAAAATCTAATCGGAACAGGTGTTTTTGTGTGATTTTCAGCACTCCAAGATTCATTGGTTTTAGAAATGACAATGCAATCTTGTCAAGCTATATTTTATAGAGAGTTTCCATTGAAGAAAATGACAAGACTTTATAAGCCTTAATTAATCCTCACACGTTGCCTTGTGAAGCAAGAAAGCATTACTATCAAGGAAAAATGTTTAGGAAAGTCAAGTTGCTGTGAGAGAAAGAAAGAGAGAAGAAATAATGTAAAACTGATCCACATTTTGCAGGCATTATCTTTATCAATCAAACTAAGCAAAAGTCAAGTTTTTCAGGCAACCTGCTAGTTCTGTAGCCAAAGACATAGCAGTTATTTCAAATCAATGTGAAATTCAGGCACATAACCTCTCTTGCTTCATTGCTTCTTTTGCCTCCTTACAGCCTCACAGACTTCAAGTCTCTCTTTCTCTCATGCCAACAAGTCTCCTTAAATCCCTGCATCCAGTGTGTGTTCTTTCCCCTTCTTCTACCCTTCTAGATGGTAGAGCCTCTGTTTGCCTGAAGATAAGATTCGAAGGTCGCCAGTTTGAGGCCACCGGTACTGTGAACGGTGAGACCTTGAAGCAACTGACAAGCCTAGCCGAGTTATGCTGAGTTATTCCACCTGCTCTTTGGCCACTGTCAGCCTGTGTGGGAGGAAAATGGAGGCCAGAATGTGATACCAGATCATAAAAGATCCACCTGAAATGTTGTGGTTCTTGAAAGACAGAACTTTCTTCAATTGTAAAAATCCCTATTGGGATTTAGTATAGCCTGCCTATGTAAACCGCCTTGAATTAAAGTCTGAGGAGAAATCTGAAGACCAAGAAAGGCAGTATATAAATACCTGTATTATTATTATTGTTATTGTTATTGTTGTTGTTGTTGTTACCTGCTCCATGGATTTCCCACCCCTTTTACCTCAGCTGTCTTCTCCCTTAGTCACATTTTCCTGGATACCTGTTTATTAATCTTATCTACTGTATTGCATTCCTTTTACCCATTCTGATCCTCAATCCGTCTTCCATTCAGGTTCCTACTTTTTCAGCCTCTCTGCATCCAACCTAAATACCTCCCTGGCCAAGTGTTCTGCTCTTTTCCTCCAAGGACTTCTGTGCATTTTTCCCCAGCCATACTGATTTCCACTTAGATCACAGAAATGATACTATCTGCTGATGCTTGCTCATTACAGTAGAAAAAAAATCCTAATCCCTTGTATACTGATGGGCTCTAAATTAACCACATCTACACAAGGAAAGAGATCTTGGAGTATTTGTTAATATAAAAGATGTCTTTTCTGCCTCTCCCCTTGCAATCAAAGCATTCAAGCATCTGACTGAAACATCAATTCAGTGTGTTGTACCAGGGAAAAAGATAAGTTCAGTAGATTGTGTCCTAACCTTTTGCATGAAGGTGCTCCATGGCTACAAGCTTCTTCTGTTCTCATCACAGAAGGAGAGTAGTGTTCACACATAGAGTTCTTCCACAACTGTGCAAAAACTTAAGACACAATACCGTTTTAGAATTTATAAGGAAAGGTACAAAGAATAAAAAGTACATAAGGCTATTATGTAAAAAAATCTATTATTCATCCCCACTTTTAATACCATGAACAGTTTAGATCAATCACCCTCAAAAATATATATTGTGGTAGAAGGCCAGCCCAAGATATTCTGATTCCTATAGCAAAGAATGAGAAGGCTCACACCCACTGAGTAGAAATAAAACTGTAGATGACTGTCTGGTTCACAAAAAGAAATATCCACAATTCAAGAGAGGATGATATGTCTAAGCATCAAAGAGCAAGCTGTTGAGTTCTACAAAACTCTTTGCCAAGCAAAGGTAAGTCTTGAATTCAATGATACCTAATAATACCTAAACTGGAGAATTCAAGTTCTCTAGTTTAAGAACTTCTGCTGTTGTCCATTGTGAGGAAAAAGACCACAAACAGGCCACACAACAACCCCAGTAGCAAAAAGGCTTCGTGTCAACCTGGAAGACAGTTTTGAGGGGGGTGTCCCAGGACTCTGTCTTGGGTCTGGTTCTCTTTAACATCTTCATCAGTAACATGGATGAAGGGATACAAGGGAGCCTCGTCAAATTTGCAGATGACACCAAGCTGGAAGGAGTGGCAAACACAACAGAAGACAGTAGAAGCCTTCAGGAATAACTAGACAAAATGGAATGCTGGGCTGAAATGAATAAGATGAAGTTCAAAAGGGACAAATGCAAGTTTTTGCATTTAGGCAAAAATAACTAAAGATGCAAGTATAAAATGGGAAATATAACAGCACAACATATGAGTGGTATCTTGGGGTTGCAGTGGATCACAAGATGAACATGAGTCAGCAGCATTATACGGCTGCAAAGAAGACAAATGCAATTTTAGCCTGCATTAGTAGAACTATAGCTTCCAAGTCATGAGAAGTTGTGATTCCACTTTACTCTGCATTGGTCAGACCTCACCTGGAGTACTGTATCCAGATGCAGCCAAACTGGATCAGGTTCAGAGGACAGCAACAAAGATGATCAGAGGGCTGGAGAACAAATCTTATGAGAAAAGTTTGAAGAAACCTGGTGGGCTCAGCCTGAAAAGGCTGAGAGGGGATGTGATAACTTTTTTCTACTACCTAAAGGGCTGTCATATAGAAGAAGGGACAAATTTGTTCTGAAGCCTGGAGAATGATTGATGGATTGTCAGCCAGCTACCCTCTCTCGCATTAAGGAGGCTATTGATTGTTTTCCTTTAATTTAAAGGGTACTTCTCATCAGCCTTGAGATAGAAAAATCTGTGGATGCCCCCCCCCCAAAATCCGTGAATTACAGGTTATACCTGTGATTGCTTGCTACAATAGTTAAAAGCAGTGTTTTAAACTGTGATTTTAAAGAGATGCATTTTCCCCTTCTTCAGGGATCAGCACATTCCTTCGCATTTGCAGTGGCCGTGTTGAGTCAAATCTGTGTATAACAAGGTTGGACTTGTAATTTATTACATATAATTTATTAATTATAAGCCTGTGTGCTGCCTGCAGGGGCCCACTCACAGGGAAAAGGAGGACATTTAAGTTCTTTTCCAGGACACAAAGCTAGAACACAGGACATGCCCTAGAAAAAGAGGGTGTCTGGACACCCTTGCTCCCACATTGTTGCTGCCACCACAGAGCTTGCACAGAACTCCCAGCTGATGCACATCTGCTCTGGCTACAGTGGCAAGCATGGCAGTGTTATTCACTGCAGGAAGCAGCAAATAGGTTGCACAGAGCTAACATGGTAGCAGATTTTGCTCCCTCATATGTCTGCTGCTCTTCACAAGTGTTTCAGCTCTCCTCATCAGCCAGCTAGTCTTGTTATCAGGGCTGACTTCTCCATTAGGCACAGTGCCTAGGGTCTATGATACTTCTAGAGGTCCACAAAAGGGTTTTAATTTCTTTCAGAATGAATTTTTAGGGTCAAAGAAAATGTTTTTAACTTTTTTATCATATGTTTTTAACTTTTCATATGAAACCTTTAGGGCTCACAAAAATCTATTAAACTTTTATCTAAAACAGGGGAAAAAAATAAAATGTTGAAGTATTTATATCGATATAAAACTAATGTTTAATATTGTTATTACTATGGTGGGAAAGGCCCACATAGGATATGAAGCCTCACAATCAGCAGATAATGAAGTGCAGAGCAAAAAAATTCCTTCTGTTTAATAGGAGCCAGTAGCTTAAACCTCCTTATGATGAAGTTTTAAAATTGCACTGTCTGAGTCTCCATCTTAGAGTCCTCAGGAATCCATCTTGTGAGAGAAAAGTTGTGTCTTGTGGTACCATATCTGCTAATTGGAAAGATTCTCACAAATACCTGTCTTATGAGGGCTTGTGCTAAGTTCTCAGGGCCAGAGAGCTAGGCTTGCTAATTGCAAATTTGCAACATCTGTGGGTTTCAGGAAGGGAGGGGGTAGTTGCTCCTGGATAGGCTGACGTAACCATCTCTAATGGTCTGTGACTACTTCTTGGCTGGAGTAACCTTGGTTGCTACCTGGTATAACACCCAGGGCAGACTGCATCATCTTTCTAACTTGTTTGATTGTCGAGAGATTCCTGAAAGTAGTATCTCAGATATACAAGATGCTTCTTGGGGTGAGGTTAGCTGCAAACCAGGTAGCCTAACTAGCTGATCAACTTTTTGCACATGCTCAGAAGTTAGCTTCTAGGTGAGGGTGATCTGTATTAGGTTAGGACAGTGGACCTAGGTCCTTAGGCCCCCATAACAAATTATTGCTCCAAAGCAGTACAAGGGTTTACAGTTATGGAGCATGTGCATTCTGGCTTGTTTAGAGTACTTTATTTTGAATTCAGGGAGACATAACTTTACAGAGTGGAGTATCTCTTTTCTATGTCTTAAAAACCCTTTTAAAGAGATGTCACTAAAGTTCCCTGGGTCAGGTTCAGAAACAAATCCCCCATATGTACAGAGGTAAACACTCAAAACTCAGCTTTGGAAACAGAGCTTGAAGAATCTTGATCCTGCATCACCAAAGAATCACCAGAGCTTGAAGAATCTTGATCCTGCCCTTTCTTAAGTTAGCAGCAGTGGGGAGCTCCTTCTCCCCCCCCCCCCGCCGCATTTGCAGAAGCAGCAGCATTTTGAAGTATCATGAACAGCTCTTTTCCCCATACAGGGGAAACATGAAAAGTATTGGGACTTATGGGAGTTATTGCCTTTGCAAGTGCTACTTCTATTGCAGAAGTAGTTCTACTGGAGAAAAGATTGGATCATTTTTTGAATGATTTGGAAGTGACCCTCAATCAGCTACTTTTTCTACTTTTTCTTTTCTACATTTCTACTTTTTCTTTCTCTGTACAAACTATTGCTTTTTTCAAACTTGTTTAACATCTGTAAAGGTCAGTAGGGACCAGATGAAATTGCTTCAGGGAGCAAATCCAGCCCTTGAGCTGTCATTTGTTGATTCCTAAGTTAAATGATCATTTTTGGATACACCACCATACCTTGATTTCAGTCTCTACATTAAATGACAGATTTACTGATATGAACAGCTGTGCCATTGTCAGAAATTGCAAATGCGTGTCTAGAAATGGCACATAACAATATATGAGAATGATTCTAGATATACTCTTTCATATTTCTGACAGTGCCATAACTGTACCTATCTCTAAAGAAAATCCCATGGCAGAGAGAGGTACGAAAGTATGGAGGTGACTTTAAAAGTTATCATTTAGTGACTGAATTCCATTGTTTTCATCCATCTTCTTTTTTTACTAGGATGTGTACCAAAAATCAACATAACTCTTGGACATTTCAATCAACTGAAAAAGTTTCAGGAACAGCACACATTTCACAACTCTATGAATTTATGAAACCAAATCTGACTTTCCTTCCTGCAAATCATATTCAAATACATATAGAATCTCTCATTTTTGGCCTTGCAAATACAGCAATTACATTATGTGAAAGCTCATACATTTCCATATATTTTACACATTACAATTGATCCTGACCATTATCATAATAAAAAGAGAAGGAATCCTGAGGATATTACTTAATTTTTTTATAGTAAGGTTAGGCAAATTTGCATACATTATACTAAAGGCAGTACTGATTAAGCAGGCATTTTTCATGAGTTTTCTGTAGCCCTGATAATAATACAGACCACTTTCCCAGGGCTTTTAACAACTAGATTAACTCTTAGCAAGATAGCTACAAACTATAAACACTGATTCACACCTACAGAACATGAGCATAAATGGACCAACTGGTATATGGTAAAGTACAGAAATGTTTGAGATTTTACATACTGTAATTGTTCCAGCATTTGCAAGTTTTTAAAGCCCTATGCATCTAATATAGCATCCCTCAAAAAGTTGACCGTCCATGGTCAAGTACTGTAACACTCTTTAGTTTTGGACTCCTAACTATATCCTATATGTGTTCTTTATGGTAACTTCATATGAGTTCATTTCCCAATTCCAACCAGAGCTGAAAGCCCCCATAGATACCTTTGGGGACAAAGTGACTTTAAATCCCAGCAATCTTTTTCATAGGCTATGAGAAAACGTTGGAAGAAAATATCAAACCCTGAGCCCAGTCTAACATTCTACCATAATATTCATACAACATGCTAACTAATTTCCCTGCTTTGCTGGTGGGGAACTGTGTATACATGAGGATTTTGGGGTCCACTGAGCTCCAAATGCGACCAGAGCCTTGCTCCAGTCGCGTCCGGAGCTGTTCTGAGGCCCATGGAGGACCTTGGGAGGTCATTCTGTGGCCCCCAAAAGCGTTGGAAGGCAACTTTCAGTTTCGCTTTCCGACACTTTCAGGGGCCTTCCTGAGACCCATGGAGGCTGCGCATGGCCTCCATGGGCCTCAGAAAGCCCTCTGAAAGCATCAGAAAGCGAAACTGAAAGTCACTTTCTAACACTTTTGGGTTTTTCTGAGGCCCCTGGAGGTGGGCCTCAGAAAGATCTCTGGAGGTTTTTTGATGGAAAACCAGAAGTGCCCTTCTAGGACCTATGGAAACTTCAGGTTGGGCTGAATGTGGAGTACCCACGTTGAGCCAAATCCGCAGATCAAAAATCCGTGGATAAATTGGCTCAACCTGCATAAATGACAGTGCTGAATAGGTTAATTAACATCAGCTGCCAGCCCCTTAGGTTGCTCCCTCCCTGTCTTTCATCTCCTTCTCCCCTCCTGATGGGAAAAGGGTTGTAGCATTTCTGATAGAACCCTGGCGCTCCTGACTGAAAAAAGGGGGAAATAGGAGGAGTACTCCATGGACCCATGGCCAGTAGACCCATTGTATAGACCCATGGCCAATGAGAAATGGGGATGAACACCACTTTCCTTGCCTGCAGCCCCTGAGCAAGTTGATACTGGTTTTTTTCTTACCTAATATTAAAAGCATGTGTAATAAACTCTATACTAAAAAGAAAATTTAACATTATATAACACTATCTTCATAACATTTGCCATGTCAACATGATCTTTGCTCATTTTCCATCCCTGGTCAGTTTGCACCATGCAGTGGCCTCTAACACACAGCCCTCCTTATCCTGCAACTTCCTGTTGGTTATTTTGTCAAGATTTAATGTGCCAGTACATGGATAGAGGAATGTGCCAAGAAGTCCCATTGGAAGTAATGAGGCATGCAAGGAGCCTTTAGTCTCCTTAGTCTAAGTGGCCATGCAGTGACAACCTTAATCTAATTATTTCAAACAAGAAACGTATTTCTAATCTGTCAACATGGCACCCAGTCATAAAGAGATATTTTCAATCCCCACCTACAAATTATTCATAAACCCTCCTCCACAGGCAGTGTCCTCCATATCATGAAATAAATAACTGTTTGATAATGTCATTATCAGAGAAGGCAGTTTTCATAATGAGAGCAGAAGGCTGACAATATGCTATTTCCTGGCTCCTCAATTCTAAGCTTTGCTGACAGTCTTGCACCTGGCTTTTGTGAGATGTGGATGTTGCTGGGGAGTTTCAGGAAGTGGAGTAAGGCGGGGAGAGTAAAAATCAAGGAAACTCTCTGCCCTTCTTTATGTCTCCAATTTTCATCCAAATGCAGCAGGAGAAAATTTTGCCCAGCATGATGACGGCTAATCAGCATTTCTATATTATTCCATTAAAATAGTAGCATTAAAATGAATGCTTAAATCCTTCTTAATCCCCTTTTAAAACCATAACCATAACCCATTCATTCTAATAGATGTAAAATACAAGTTATATGAAAAATATACTTGAGCCAAAGCCCTGACAATGTGGACTCAAAAGTAGTTTGGGGAAGAACAATTTGGGGTGGGCAACACATACCTAGAGAACTGGTATAGCCTAGGGGCTAAAAGTGCGCCTATGCTATAAATCTGTTGAAATCTGATTTCAGTCACAGTTCCACTAACTGCCCAACCCAAAGGCCATGTAGAACTGGCACAGGCCCCCTGAGCTGGGCTCCTGAGTGATGCAAATGTACCATAAGGCATGTTTTCACTGACTTGGGGGTCAGCTGGGCCCTGCACCAGCTCCCCTGGGCCGAATTCAGACCGTGCGCTGGGTGTATGGGGGTGCACAGGGGGTGGCACAGCAGCATAGGGGGTGGGAGAGGGTGGTGGGAGGACATTTCAGGGGTGGGGTGTTTTGGGTGGTGGGAGGGCAAGGGGTGTTTTGGGTGATGGGAGATGTATTGGGCCTGGGAGGGGTGTGGAATTGGCGGTAGTGGCATACGTTGGATCCTAATCCCCCCCCAACTCCTGGGCCCTACAGCCTTACATGGTCTGCTCAGATTTGCCCCAACTAAATAGCTGGCGCAGATCTGAGTAGCCCCATAGGAGTGGCTGGGGTGTGACATGGGGTAATGGCAAAAATGTGCCCTTGCCGTGAGGTGATCTCCAGCTGCCTCCTGATCTGCAGTGGTTATAGCGCTGGCCACTGTGGCCTGTGTGTTCCAGTACAGGTTAGGTTTGGACTGTAAGTGGTTTTAGGAAAGCCACTCTTTTCTCAGTGTCAATTTCCTATCTGTGTTATGAGTGGAGCAGGGCATTCTCCCTAGTGGGTGATATTTGCTTCTCCCTGCCCAGGTTGGCTGGCTCTATAACAATCTCAGACTAAGCATACCAGCAATGTAACTCAGGTGTCTTATAAGTATATTAGAAGTGGGAACTGATGGCTTCCTCGCCATGGTTACTGCAGGCAACACCACAGTAGTAGGAAAGGCCAGAGGGTGGAATTTCAGTAAACAGCTCAGCAGAGGACACAAGAAGTCAACAGGGTTCAACCGGTTCCTACAAGCCTTGGACTGGCTCTCCCACCAGCTCTGATAAACTTCCTCCAGACCCCTCAAGAAATGTGTGAAGACTTTCTTTGTCTGTTTCATCCTTTGATGGCTGCTGGTGGTATTTTGGTAGCATGCTGTGTTGCTGGATGCGTCTGGCTATGTTTTGGTACTACTTTATACTACTACTACATGTGGGAGGGATGCCCATTGTTAGCCACCATTATTAACAGTATTTTATTATTAACAGTATTTATACTGTTTCAACTAAAAAGTTCACAAACTTCACAAACTTCACAAAGTTCACAAACTAAAAAGTTCACAAAGTTCACTAAAAGTTCACAAAGCGGTTTACAGAGAAAAATCAAATAACTAAATGGCTCCCTGTCCCAAAAGGGCTCACAATCTAAAAAGATACAAATGAATACCAGCAGACAGCCACTAGAACAGACAGTGCTGGGGTGAGGTGGGCCAGTTACTCTCCCCCTGCTAAAAAAAAAAAAAAAGGAGCACACACTTGAAAAAGTGCCTCTTACCAATTAGCAGGGGTTAATTAGCAGCCACCCAATTAGCAGCCACCATGGTAGCTAGCTTACAGGCTAGTTTTGGTGGTGTCGGGTTCCCCTCCTTCCACAAGTCCCCAACTTACCCAGGGAGGAGGCTTCTGGGCCAGAGGATCAGGGAGGAAGCCAGTGGAACATGGGGCCACCTCCCCATAGGCTGCCTGGGCACTCCTGTGGGCAGCAAGGCACAGCAGAGGAACCCTGTGTGCCTCATCCCCCCCCCCCGGCCTGGGAGGGGGGAGACAGGATGCAGGCCATTCAGCTACTAGGCAGCCGCCCCTCCCCCGCCTTGGGTGGGAAGGGGAGCACTCCCTCACCCAACCAGCCGGGGCCTGCCTTGCCGGGCAGGGCACCTGGCTGTGACATCAGGAGCCCACAGCTGGACCTCCCTGAGTCGTCTACAGAGCTACAGGACCCTGGTGGGCAGGGCCAGCCCACCCCCCAAAGGCAGAGACCAGAGCAGACGCAGTAGCCTTCCCAGCCCTCTCAGGAACAACCCTGGCAGCTCCAGGTGAGAGGAGGGGGGAGGGTGTCACCTAGGCCCAGCCCAGGTGGCCTGGAACTCCTCAGGAGCAGGGATCTCCTCAAGGGTCGGGGCCTCCTCGGGAGCAAGACCTAAGCTCTGTCAGGACTGGGGTCCCAGGCAAGACACCTCCCTGGGAGTAGGATCTAGTGCCTCCTGGGAGCAGCCAGCAGACATGTGGGCAGAAGGGGTGGGGCTGGCCCAGCCCAAGGCTGGCTTCATAAGGAGGCTGGACAGCCTAGAGAGAGGTCACTCCTCTCCAGTTGGGAGCAGGGTCAAAGGGAAGGCCAGAGGGGGTAACCGCCCCGGCCTTAAGCTGACAACCCAGGACCCGAGGGGAACTTTGCTTACCTCGGCCCTGGAGAGAGGGGCTGGGGACTGGGAACTCCCTGATCCTAGGCCTGCCCGGGCCCTGGGGGTGATAGCAGGAGAGTTGAGGTTGCAGAACCAAGGACCCTGTACCAACTACCTCCGTTGGAGGCCAGCTGATCTGGAGGCAATGTTAGGCAGTGTTTGGGTTTGTGTGAGTAATATTTGGGGTGTGAGTGATATTTTAAGGCTACTGTGCATTCACAGTCAAGTGCTAAAAGTGCTTTACAAGTATTATTTCATGGAATTCCTGTTAGGTAGAGACTATGATGATTTGTTGCATATATGCAACAGGGACCAAATGTGTGCACCTGTGGGAAACAGGGACCAAATGTGTACACCTGAGCAAAAAGCTCAGTGAGGCTTTGCGTTGCACTGGTAGTCACTGTATTACACCAACTCCTCTACGTGAGCAGAATGCAAATTGCTAACATATTATTAAATATGTTTAATTGCCCTGCTAATTGGGTAAGAGGCACTTTTTCAAGTGGGTGCTCCTCTTTTTAGCAGGGGGAGAGTAACTGGCCCACCTCACCCCAGCAGTGTCTTTTCTAGTGGCTGTCTGCTGGTGTTCTTTTTGCATCTTTTTAGATTGTGAGCCCTTTTGGGACAGGGAGCCATTAGTTGTTTGTTTTTTCTCTGTAAACCGCTTTGTGAACTTTTAGTTGAAAAGCGGTATATAAATACTGTTAATAATAAGTTAATAATAATTAAATGTCACCTTTCACTGAGTGAAAAAGCAGCTCCCTGCCCTGAGGGGCTTACACTCAAGGTATTGGCACAAGGAAGATAACAGAGGAAGGATGTTTGGGAAGGGAATTGAGACCCCTATAAACAGGGGAAGCACATGCAATTCTTTCAGTTTCATATACAAACATGGTCATACCGTGCTATTGGAACTTCCACTCCAGTGCTGCAATGTGCTTTTAAGGCAGTCACAAAAGGCAACACACCATTCAGTACAGCTGGGCCACCACTGTGAGAGGCAAGGAGCCACGGCCACATACCAGCAACCTGCAGAAAAGCCCCAGTGCTAGTAAGTCAACACAGAAGGGAGCAGGGTGGGAGGGGGAAGATTGAGGCAGAGAAGAGTGTATCGGTAGTGGCACAACAGTTATCTATCTCCATTCCCAGCTTCAATCCGCCTTCCTGGGTCTACTTGGATTTGCACCAGCAAAATAACTCTCCTGGCAGTTACCCAGCACTGCATACCATACATGCATGTGACCATTCTCTGCATGCATCAAAATCAAAAATTTGGAGCAATCAGGCGACAATGCCCAGGAACCTACCAAGCCAAACACAACCAACCAGCCGTGTATGTGGACCTGCCATTTCGCTCCCACTCTCACCCTAACACAGAGAACAACCAAAGAGTTTGTTAAGGTCCTTATGGGCTCCCTATTTGGTTGCATTTGTCCTGGTGGGTCACAGGTTGTGGAGGGTCTCTGCTGCTGTGACTGCTGTGTGGTGCCAGGGCCTGCACAATGTCCACGGCTCAGAAGCAGCTATTTTGCCCTAATGGGAAGAGTAAGAAGACTAGTACACTTTTACAAGGTGCCATCAAATAGGAACAGCAACTGGAACCACACACATGGCCACTTCCTACAAGTATTTTGACTGTGGTTTTGCCTGCAAGTTGTAGTGTTTATCATGATTGTTCCTTAAAACAATTACTTTTAAGACAGCAGTTCCCAAACAGTATCTTGGGGCGCACTAGTGTGATTTGAGATGCTCTCTAGGGTCTCATGAGAAATAAGTTAATTAAGTAATTAAAGACTCCTTTGAAGCTCTGTGTGTGACTCTTTCTAATCAGCCTCCACTGTTTCTGCATTCTGAATGATCCAATCACATCTAGTTGAGAGACACAAACCAGAATTATCTACAATCAGAAGAAGTCACTCATTGTTTGAGTCACTGGTATGACCACAACTTCCAGCCCTGTTAGTCTGTAGCACAACAATGAAGATTTGTTAAAGCACAGTAACCTTAAGGTACCATGTGACTCTTTGGTGCTGTCAATGATGAGGCTGTGTCACTTTTCAAGTACTGTGAGAATTAGGCTGTACTCCAGGAATGGACTCAGTATGTTGGCAACCTTCAGTCTCGAGAGACTATGGTATTGCGCTCTGAAAGGTGGTTTTGGAACATCGTCTAATGTGGCTGAAAAGGCCAATTCGGGAGTGACAATCCCTTCCACAACGGGAGCAAGTGCAGTCTGTCCCTGGTCTGTCTCCCTGGCTATGGGCCTTCCTTCTTTGCCTCTTAGCCTCAGACTGTTGGCCAAGTGTCTCTTCAAACTGGGAAAGGCCATGCTGCACAGCCTGCCTCCAAGCGGGCCGCTCAGAGGCCAGGGTTTCCCACCTGTTGAGGTCCACTCCTAAGGCCTTCAGATCCCTCTTGCAGTGTCCTTGTATCACAGCTGTGGTCTACCTGTAGGGCGCTTTCCTTGCACGAGTTCTCCATAGAGGAGATCCTTTGGGATCTGGCCATCATCCATTCTCACGACATGACCGAGCCAACGCAGGCGTCTCTGTTTCAGCAGTGCATACATGCTAGGGATTCCAGCACGTTCCAGGACTGTGTTGTTAGGGACTTTGTCCTGCCAGGTGATGCCGAGAATGCGTCGGAGGCAGCGCATGTGGAAAGCGCTCAGTTTCCTCTCCTGTTGTGAGTGAAGAGTCCATGACTCGCTGCAGTACAGAAGTGTACTCAGGATGCAAGCTCTGTAGACCTGGATCTTGGTATGTTCCGTCAGCTTCTTGTTGGACCAGTCTCTCTTTGTGAGTCTGGAAAACGTGGTAGCTGCTTTACCGATGCGTTTGTTTAGTTCGGTATCGAGAGAAAGAGTGTCAGAGATTGTTGAGCCAAGGTACACAAAGTCATGGACAACCTCCAGTTCATGCACAGAGATTGTAATGCAGGGAGATGAGTCCACATCCTGAACCATGACCTGTGTTTTCTTCAGGCTGATCGTCAGTCCAAAATCTTGGCAGGCCTTGCTAAAACGATCCATGAGCTGCTGGAGATCTTTGGCAGAGTGGGTAGTGACAGCTGCGTCGTTGGCAAAGAGGAAGTCATGCAGACATTTCAGCTGGACTTTGGACTTTGCTCTCAGTCTGGAGAGGTTGAAGAGTTTTCCGTCTGATCTGGTCCGGAGATAGATGCCTTCTGTTGCGGTTCCAAAGGCATGCTTCAGCAGGACAGCGAAGAAAATCCCAAACAAGGTTGGTGCAAGAACACAGCCCTGCTTCACGCCACTTCGGATGTCAAAGGGGTCTGATGTGGATCCATCGAAGACAACAGTGCCCTTCATGTCCTTGTGGAAGGATTGGATGATGCTGAGGAGCCTGGGTGGACATCCAATCTTGGGGAGAATCTTGAAGAGGCCATCCCTGCTGACCAGGTCGAAGGCCTTCGTGAGATCTATGAAGGCTATAAAGAGTGGCTGTCGCTGTTCCCTGCATTTCTCCTGCAGTTGTCTAAGGGACCTGTCTAAGTTGTCTACCATATCAGTGGTGGACCTGTTGGCTCGGAATTCGCACTGTGATTCTGGATAAACGCTCTCTGCAAGTACCTGGAGCCTCTTTAGTGCAACTCAGGCAAACAACTTTCCTACAACGCTAAGGAGAGAGATGCCACGGTAGTTATTGCAGTCACCCTTGTCACCTTTGTTCTTGTACAGCATGATGATGTTTGCATCCCTCATGTCTTGAGGTACTCCACCTTCTCTCCAGCAGAGACAGAGGATTTCATGCAGCTCAGTGACGATGTTCTCTTTGCAGCACTTTAGGACTTCAGCAGGGATGCTGTCTTTTCCAGGTGCCTTGCCAAAGGCAAGGGAGTCCAGGGCCACGTGAAGTTCTTCTAGGGTTGGTTCACTGTCAAGCTCCTCCAGCACAGGCAGGCACTCAATGTTGTTCAGCGCTTCTTCGGTGACTACATTTTCTCTGGAATATAGCTCAGAGTAGTGCTGCACCCAGCGTTCCATCTGCTGCGTCCGATCCTGGATGACCTCGCCTGTGGCAGACTTCAGAGGGGCAATTTTCTTCTGTGTTGGACCTAGGGCCTGCTTGATACCATCATACATCCCCTTGATTTGCCCATGTCAGCTGCTATCTGTATCTCGGAACAGAGCTGGAGCCAGTAGTCGTTAGCACATCTCCTGGCAGTCTGCTGGACTTTGCTTCGAGCAGCTCGGAGGACCTGCAGGTTGCGCTCACTGGGACAGGCCTTGTATGCTGCTTGAGCTCTCCTCTTTTCCTCAATGACTGGTGTCAACTCCTCAGAGTGGGCTTCAAACCAGTCTGCCATCTTGTTGGTCTTCTTGCCAAATATGGACAAGGTGTTGTTGTAAACGGCATTCTTGAAATGTTCCCATCTGTTGGATGCGTTTGCATCGACCGGGCCTGGACGAGATTCCTCAAGCGCTCGTGCAAATTCCTCCACTTTTCTCTGATCCCGGGTCTTGCTGGTATCAATGCAAGGTCTTCCTTCCTTTTTCGTGTGGTACAGTTGCTTTGTTTGCAGTTTCACTCTGCTGCACACCAGGGAATGGTCAGTGTCGCAAGCAGCACCCTGATAGCTGCGCGTGACCTTGATGCTGGGAAGGCTGGAGCGTCTGGTGAGAATCAGGTCGAGCTGGTGCCAGTGCTTTGATCTTGGGTGTCTCCAGGAGACTCTATGTTGGGGCTTCGTGTTGAAGAATGTGTTGCTGACACAGAGACCGTGAAGACAGCAAAACTCTAGCAGGCGTTGGCCATTTTCGTTCATCCTCCCAGTGCCGAACTGACCTAAGCAAGTGGGCCACGAACTGTTATCAGCACCAACTCTAGCATTGAAATCACCGAGGATGAACAATGGCTCTTTTACGGGGATCTTCTTGATAGTGGTGGCCAGGTCATCATAGAATTTGTCTTTGGCTTCTGCTGGAGACGACAAGAATCGGTGCATAAGCACTGATGAGAGTGACAGGTCCTGCTGATGACTGGAGCTGCAGGGACAAAATTCTTTCACTTCCCACAGTAGGTGGGATGATGGATTTCAGCAGGGTATTTCTGACCGCAAAGCCAACACCATGTTCCCTGGTTTTGTTTGGTGGTTTTCCCTGCCAGAAAAATGAGAAATTTCTCTCCTTGACAGATCAGGAATCTGGCAGCCTAGTCTCTTGAAGGGCGACGATGTCCATCTGCAGTCTGCTCAGCTCCATGTCGATGACAGCTGTTTTGCGTGCGTCGTCTATTTTTTGCAGGTCATCAGAGAAGCCAGGTGTCATTGTCCTTACATTCCAGGTGCCCAGCTTTAGGGCAGGAGTTTTCAGTTTTAGGGCAGGACTCAGTAGGAGTGAGGAAAGTAAATGTTTTATATTTATGCTTTGCTGAATTCAATCATTTTGTTTAATTATTAATTCAAACTGGCAACATGAAACCTAAAAATAAATATCTGACATTTGAAAAGGTATGGATGGGGCCTGGTTGGTGATCAGCCACCTTTCTGAAGCTAAACAGGTCTGATTCGAGACAGGGACTGGGTAAGTGATTGCCAGAGCCCCCTTTAAGCACTGTCTTAGATTCCACCAAAGAAAGAAGGTGGGATATAAGAATAAAGTTTGGCTCCAGTTTTAATTGTGAAAAAGGTACTGTATCTTGATCACTCAGACATTTTTGAAACACTGTCCCAAGTGTTAAGATGAAATTTGTTAAAAGGAGCAGTGAGGAAGTTATAAGGGACAACTTGGGTAGCAAGATTATAGAAAAGGTAGCTCTGTCATGATCCAGGAAGGCAGTTAAAGATTTGACAGAGAGGACATTCCAGGTCTGTGGTGAACGCAGGCAGATATTTCAATGTGCAGTAGCAGTGGTTTCAACACACATACTGTCCTAAAAATGCACTTCTCATTCTCAGTTGATGTGGTTCATAATGACTTCCATCCATATTAGAATGTCTGTTTTAATCAGGCATTAAATAAGAATAGGGGAGAAAAAACTAGAAGCAGTCAAAAATGAATTAGTCCAGCACACAGCAAATTGGAAGAATGAAGGGAGATTTGGAGATTGATAATCAGATTTGACAGACATATCAGGCAGGGTATAAAGTTCTAAATAATGTGACAGTGCATGGAAGAACATGGGAACGCTGGCCCAAACCTCTACTTGTTGATTGGATCTGTGCGCACAGAGGTGTGTGTAGACTCTCTCCACAAGATCTGAGACATTGCAAAATGCATGTAGGTTCTGTATGCCTGGAGCTGATAAATGCATACAGGGCAGTCTCATCCACCCCTCTACATATGAATTTCAGAATTTTTGAGAGAAGCTAAGGAAATGGAAACTGCTGAGAAAAGCAACAAAAAGCCAAGACAGGGAGAAAAAGAAGCATGATGAGCAACAGGAAAGAAAGAGATAATCGATGACCGGAGGAGAAGATTGTAGTAGTTTTAGAAGATTGCAGAATGTGTCAAGTGTGAATTGGTCTATCAAAGCCTGAGAAAGAAGTTTCCTTTTTTCAAGAGTGACTATAAGGTGAGGGAGTCAGTTTCCCCTTGGCCAGCATTCCAACTGCATGAGGATTATGTATATCAAAGGCGTCCAAAAGGAAAGGGTGACTGTTATACATAATAACTGTGTTACCAAATACAAGTCTAAAAATGATAAAGCATAACATATTTTCTTCAAATGCACAACTCTTGATTCAGTTTGATCTGAGTATTGGTCCTTTGAATGCTACTTCCTCCTTAGTAAAAAATGAGATGTTTTTCTTTCTTAAAAATTCTCTTCTGTGGCAGGAAAAGGCAGGTATTGCATCTCAGCACCTCCTCTTGGCTTCAGACAGGATCAGATTGCTAGGATACCAAGCAAATGAGCCATCCGGTTGCCTGGACCAAGCCTGGTAAGTTAAGGCTACTCCACCCTATTAGACATCCAATGTGAAGCATTTTTAGAATCAGTCAGAAGAAAATAGTACCCATTAACCCTTTCCTGCTTTTCTTTTTCTCTTCTACTGTTCTGCAACTGAATTTGGGGGTATGGGACAGTTTTATCCACTGCCACCATCCAAGGCAGTGAAGCCAAGCAGAGGGGAATTGTCTGAGGAAAAAATAATTCCATCCCAGGAGAACCCAAAGCCTCAGGGGCTCTTACTAAAAATCAAACCGCAGTAGTTCCAACAATCAGAGGTGACAACCCACTGAATTACCTGTGAACATGAACTACTAGGCAAACAAAGAATCACAATGTTTATTAAACATTCAAAAGAACAAAATAGACAAAGGGGGGACAGCTACCTCTTAGTATCCCTGCAACTTGGCCTAGTCTGTGACCAGGAAGCCTATCCCAGATGTGGGGACTGCCTCTCCTGGCACCTCAAGAGAATGATTCCCCCGTCTCAGATATGAAGTGGCTTTACAGTTTCTTCCTTATGGCTACGTTTCAATTTACACCTTCACCTTCCAGTCTCTCTTTCTCTCAAGTCTATAAAGGCTTCTCTCCTATCTTCTCTCCTATAAAGGGAGTCTGTTTGAATGAACCAGTAACAATAGTAATTGTAGAAGTAATAGCAGCAGCAGCCACCATGAAGGGCATATGCCCCTGACAAGTAAAGAGGTTGCAACAGAACATCTGTCTTAGAAAATGACAGAGACCACCAGGGGTGTGTCAACTCAAAATGTACATTAGCAAGGAATCCTGCCTGTGAGCAGTCTGTGCCATGGCAATTATGTTACAGATATTGGCTCCATGGGACAAAAATCATCAACAGAGAAGGGACTCAAATAGAGCTCAAGATGCATGGTGTGAAATAGCCCCAAGGAACAGGCAGCCAACCAAGAGAACATAAAGGAGCACGGTCCAAAATGAGATCTTTTTTGTGACTTTACACAGGGGATGATTTTTTTTAAGAAACATTTTTGTGTGTATGTCAGATTTTGTGAAACACAATCAAAGTTAAGAACTGTTTAGCTGTCAGCCTTTTTGTTTAAATCACACATACTTTTCAAGAAACTTTCTGTGTATCTCTTGTTGGTCCATAAGAAAAAACTACAACCAATTTTCTGATAATATATTTTTCTGTTTTTTTTTAAAAGTCATTTAATTGTTATTTCTAGTATCTCCACCATCAAATTGGGAGGGGGGGGGATGAGGAGATCAGTGTGCCAGTCAGAAATTGTGACCTGTGTTCCTAACTCTAGGAATATCAGCTAACCATTGGTAACCAGCAAGTCAGCATCTTCTGCTATCCAGCTCTATAAATTGCTTACAGCATAGGTCATCTCTTCACTTTGCACAATAAAACAGTATGCTCCACATCAGCTTTTCAGTGTACCTCTCTGTCTGTTTACCCCTATCCAAGCTACATGCTTCCTGAGCCTTGTCTATAGAAAAATGCACACCAGAGACTCTTCTTTTCAACAATTTCTAATTAGTTGGCTGAGGTTAAGGCCCCAGCACAGCAAATTGAAGGGAAACTTCCCTGAACCGGCTCCAGCATTTCTTGCATACCAAAGTTCACTGCTTAAGAAGCTTATCAGCAAACTTCCTGCTGTTGAGAACCTTGTCAATCAGTCAATGCTGTCCCTTCCCTGTATCAGTGACTCAAGCTGATGCTGTAAAAATAATAAGAATAGAAATAAAAGATTGGCCATGCAGAACTCAGCTTCCAATTTGGATGCAAGCAAGTAATGACTGCATGTAAATGCATATGTTCATCTGTTGTTCCTACACAGATATTCAGTGCTGGATCTTCCCTAGCTTATTATTTTGTGGGTATCTTATTTCTTTCACAGCCTCTGGCTGAGTTTGAGAAGTTTTCTTTAAATGGAAAAAAAAAATGCTCTCTTAGTGTTGCTTCTTGTCCCTTTCCCAACATCCTCAGATTAGACAAATGGGAGGAAAAAACAACAACAAGTAATCATATTGCTTTGGTTGTAATCAGCCTTGTATTTTAAAATAGCAGCATGATTCAACTTCTCCCACAGATAATTGCATTGGGGGGGGCATCAAACATAAGAACAGGGCCCAAGGGAACTGTAATCAAGTTATGTAAATACACGTGTAAACTGCTGGATATAAAGACTGTCATTTTAGGTCATTTTCCATGGTCGCCTTGAGGGGCTTTGCGGGGTGTGGGGGGCAGAAGGATATTCAGAATCTTCAGGAGGTTGACTGGGATCAATCCTTCTCTAAACCATAGGAAAACAGACATATTTAAATGAAAATTGGTTATTGGAACAAAGTGGATCTAAGCCAGAGAAAGGAAGGCTGAAAAACTGAGCATCTTATTTCTACACATTATATGCAAAATAGAAGAACACTTTCTTCTTCCTTTGTTGTAATCTAATCTTTTAGACAGGCTCTCTCTTTCTTTATGGAAAAGACAAAGCATGTGAAATTAAGTGTGTAAGATCGATCTGATGATACAACGACAATGTGGATGCAGAGAGGGCTCCTCCATGCAAATTTGCAATCAGCTTGAGATTATTAAAATAATGCCATTCTCTTGAGCATTTCACTGATTCTTTATAAGAATTTCATCTGAAGGACTGATTGGATCAGTGCTCTCATAAGGTTGTGATATCTTTAAACAGAAAACTGTTCATTTGAAATCGTTTACAGTTTTTTTTTTAAAGAGAATGTTAGAAAGACTAATATCAAACATGGACAGAGAAAAACAATGCAGTGGAATTTTGCTTTTATGCACCTAGATATTGAAACATGGACAAAAGTATATACAGGAGATACCATTTCAATCTATGCAGCTCATTTTCCTTCCTGCTGTTTTAAAACTGTATCTTCATTTCTTGTTTGCAGAAGCTACCTTCATTATGGCCTGTAGCCCTCTGGAGACTTACTGGAGCCCACGCTGGCCTGATGCAACTGCTCTCAGCTCTCAGTCAACTGTTCAACCTCTTGTGTGAGCAGAGGGATGAGGGCTGCCTCCACAGCTTGCTGTTTCACATCTGTGAAGCAGCAGTGGCAGCAAAGGAAAGACTGACCTTGCTTTGTGCAAGGGCTTTTATAGGCCCTGAGCTATTGCAAGATCATGATTCATTCATATAAGTTCCATCTCTATTATATTTGTTTATGTAAATTTAATCAAATTTGAAATGTAAATTAATTCTTTTTTTCCCCAGCCCCTGACACAGTGTCAGAGAGATGATGTGGCCCTCCTGCCAAAAAGTTTGGACACCCCTGATCTAAGCTGTACAACACTAGATCTCTGAAGGTCAGATTGCAATGATCAACCAATGACAAACCAGTTCTATTCTACAGGTTATTACAAGGGCAGTTGTAAATATCCATGATTTTCCACTCTGCACAAAACTGCATTCTTCAGATAGGTAGCAAATTGCAACAGTCACAAACTACATCTCACATGCATCAGTGTTTTGAATCTGCATTAATTCGTTTCCTGTCTGTTTCTCTGAACAGGGAATATAACGAGTGATGGGCAGCCCAATCGTGAGCTTCCCAGTGCCTGCTGGCACAGTGGTGCCATAGCAGCTACTGCTGTGTCCAGCAGTCACTGGAAGGCCCACAATGGGGCTTCTTAAATCTGTGTTGGCTATTTTGTCGGCGCAGACTTGAGAGACTCCATGTCAGGCCTTCTGGCCCAACACGGAGTTCAGGATCCTATGCAGGAATGGAGCAGGAATTCTATGCAGCTTCCTGGCTGGGTTCTTAATGCAGGCCTGGAGCAGGATTTTTTCTAGGTCAAAAGAACGGAAACAGTGGGGAGCCTTGAGGCTGGGTTGTACTTAAGGGTACAGTGCACAGTTAATTCACTGTGACTAACAATGGATAAATGCTTGTCTAACAGTGCTCTGTGCATCAGCTTGGGCTGCTGCTCATACATTCAGTTGAATCATGTCACCCTGATAGTTATCCTTAAGGTGACTGATCTCAGCATAACTTCTTTATAAGAATTATCCTGAGGCTCTATCCCTGGCAAATTCCCTATATTGAGAACATAAGAAGAGCCCTGCTGGATCAGGCCCAGCACTCATCTAGTCCAGCTTCCTGTATCTCACAGTGGCACACAAGATACATACATCTCACTGCTGCTCCCCTGCACCTGGCATTCTATTTGCCCTCATACCCCCCCAACAAAGACACCAGACTGCACTTGGGCCACTTTAATAAACACAATTTTTAACACATGAAACCTACTGAGCACACATTCTCTCCCTCATATTCTGCTATGAATGTGAGTCCATCTTGTTTGTGCATTTGAAATATTTCTGCATCATCCCTCCCATAGCCTGAAGCAGCTTATAAAGATCTGAAACAAATACACTTCTAAAAATCATTATCCAGAATTAATCTATCAGCAGCTATAAAATCAGAAGGGGCAACAGCAAAAGGGGCAACAGTTGATAAAGGGGCAACAGCAAATCAATTCTCAAAATGCTTCAAGAGCTTATAAAACTTTCTAAACCCCAATAAAGATCCTTTGGCAACATTTTTTTTTTTTTTCATTTTTTCCCCCTGCCTCTAATTTTGAGTAGCCTCAGTTTCTCTAACTGGCTGAGCTAGATCACCCAATCAGGAATTGAACTATGAGGCAGTTGCAAGCCTCTATTTAAGCACTGCCTCACCACCCTTCTTTGTTATGTCTGTGGCTTCTAACCTTCTTCATTAGATCTTCCCTTGGGAATCAGATCATCACCAGATGTGTGGGGGGTCAAAATATAGGTGCAAATTCCTTCTTTGTTTAATATTTTGTGTGCTGCAGCTTTAGACCTGGGTATAGTGAGGGGAGCAGAGAAAGGCTGTTGGCGCCAGATCGGTGCCAGCACCAGATTGCCCCCTTCCCCAGCCTCGTGCAGCCAGGCTGAGGCTTGGCCACGATTGGTCGTCGCGGCCAGGGGTGGGCGGGGCCAGGAGCGCCCGCCCGAGCGCAGGCTCCTCAGTTCGCTCCCAGCCAGCAACAGGGACAGATGTGTCCCGAAGGGAGCGAACTGAGTGGGGCCCTGCCAGCGCTGGAGCGCTCCCAGGAGGCAGGTGGCAATGAGGCAGAGGAGCCTCCAACTCCTCATTGGAGGGCGCAGCGACGCGCTGCGAGGGGAGAGGCGGGACCGAGTGGAGGAGAGCGTTCCCCCCGCTGGAGTGAGGCGTGCGGAGAGGGGAGTGGTCGGTGACCGGGCAGTGGAGTGTGGTGAAGCTCTTTTGGTCAGCAGGGAGCCAGGAGTCCAAGTTCCAAGCAGAGCGGTGAACGCGGCGAAGGAGTGCTTTCGTGTGGGGCTGCTGCCTCCTTCCAACGATCGTTGTGCACTTGTGCACTTGTATCCTCTGTGAATCTAGCACTGGGAAGGGGGGACATTTGGTTTCAGGTCCAGCATGGGTAAGAGAAGTCAGAAGCGGGGTGGCAAGGCTCCCAAAAGACCAGCTCCTCCTCCTTCCCCTCCTGGATCATCATCTGAGGGTGAGGAGGATTATGGCGAATTAAGGCGCTGCTTGCGCGTTTTGAGGCCCGAGAGAGGGAAAAGTCACTCCGGGGGGCTGGTAAAGGTGACGGGGTATCTGGGGTAGCTACCCCACTCCATAGGTCCACCAGGAAGGGACACGGAGCCCGCCTCAGTGAGCTTTTAACTTCTAGGAAGCGTGTGTGGGGGCTGGAGAGCGCAGATGCTCCTGAATCATCCGCCCAGAAGGACTCCGTCGCAGAAGTGGAGATCACAGGTGCCACACAGGCAGCGCAGAGGGGCGCGCAGCCGGCGCCAAGTGCTGCAGGCGAGGCAGTGCTGGATGCAGGAAGCAGTGTGGGTTCAGTATGGGATGAGATGGAGGGCATGGCAGTGCCCTCTGCAGCCCTGGGGGGGCAAGGATGGCCATAGACTCAGTGGGGGGTACCCTGCCCATATTTTTTCGGGGGTTCCCATCAGCTTGGAGTGATGAGCGGATTCGCCCTGGCTCCTGGTGCGGCAGCTGGGGCTCCTGCCCCCCCGCCCCCGGGTTGGGTTCCTGGGGTGTTTGGGAATGCCGCTTTCCCTCCTTTGGGGAATATGATGCAGCATGGGGCCGCCTCTGGCATGTCTCTGGGTGTTTTCGGGGAGCAGGTCGAGCACCCCGCGTATCGTATGGCGACATTGCCTTGCCATTGGGGGGGCCACTTGGCCCTCTCGGTCAAAGAAAAGATCTGGAAGGGTGAATATGTGGACATGTTCAGCCTTCTCCAGATTGAGCCTGAGCCGGTCCCGAAGGTTGGTGAGCCAGTGAGGGACCAAGAGTTGTTAAGGAAGCAGAAGATTGATAGGAACTGGGCCAATTGGCTGAACGGTTTCGTAATCCACGCTTCCGTTATATTGCAGATGTATCCCAACCGTACCTCTGCCCTTTTCAAATATCTGGGCATTGTGCACAGGGCTTTCAGAGACTATGCTGGCCCAGCCTGGTTGGCTTATGACCAGCATTTTTGTTTATGCGCTTCGCACGACCCTGCGCTAGATTGGCGCATCCCACAATGGGAGCTGTGGACGCAGCTGGTCCTTCCGTCCAGGCCGGCTTGGGGTGATCACTCTGATAGTGGTCACTTCATAGCCAGAAATAAGTCTGAACCCAACAAGGCGCCTAGCGGTGCCACGTGGGTTCAAAACCCGCGAACATGCTTTGAATATAGCGCCTCGGGCAAGTGTGGTAGGAATAATTGCACTTTCATGCATGCGTGCGGCCTGTGCGGGGCCAAACACCGTGTCTTCCTGCCTGAAGCTTGGGGGCCCCAGGGGAGGCGGTCCGGGCTCAGGGCAACAGTCCGGGCATGGCCACAGAGGAGGTCCTCCCTCCATCCCCCCTCTCCATCCCCCCTCTTGGCAAAGGGGCCAACACCGATTAAGTAGCCCCGGTTGTGTTGGTGGTTGAGTTTTTACCCAGACAGGGTTGCTGCCGCCCATTTGGCAGAGGGTTTTTCCATAGGTTTCCGAATTCCAGCAGCACGGCCTGTTGAGCCTGTGCTGGCTGAGAATTTGCGTTCAGTTAAAGGTTTGGAACATGTGGTTAGAAAGAAGATTGCAAAGGAAGTGGAGGCCGGTAGGTTGGTAGGCCCCTTTTCGTCCCCCCCCCCCGATTCACAAGCTGAGGGTATCGCCTCTGGGGGTAGTTCCAAAGAAATCCCCAAGTGAGTTTCGGATGATACATCATCTCTCGTTCCTGGAGGGTTGCTCCATGAATGATGGCATACCAGGTGACTTGTGTTCAGTCTGGTATACCTCTCTCGATCAAGCAGTAGGACGACTGTGGTCGTGTGGGGCTGGGGCGCTGATGGCCAAGGCGGACATAGAATCCGCCTTTCGCCTGCTCCCGGTGCATCCAGATGATTTCTGTCATCTGGGTTTTCGTTTCGAGGGCTCCTATTATGTGGACAGGGCGCTGCCCATGGGGTGCTCTACATCGTGTGCTCATTTCGAGTGTTTCAGTGCCTTCCTGGAGTGGGCAGTCCAGTTTCAGACTGGGATGGTCTCGACTGCTCACTATCTCGATGATTTTTGTTTATGGGACCGGCGGGTACTGGAACATGCGAGATGTTGCTTGCGGGTTTTGTTTCCCTGTGTGGGCAGTTGGGAGTTCCCTTAGCACACGACAAGACCGAGGGCCCTGCCACTCGGCTCACGTATCTTGGTATTGAATTAGATACCGTTGACCAATGTAGCAGGCTCCCGGAGGCCAAGCTTCGCAAGCTGGAAGGCTTGCTTAGGCTGGCCCTGGTGGCTAAGAAGTTGATGCTGAGGGAATTGCAGGTGTTAGTAGGGCACCTTAATTTTGCCTGCAGGGTCGTGTCGCCAGGTCGGGCCCTTTTTGAGGTGCATGTGTGACGCAATGTCGGGCCTGCGGAGGCCCTCTCACCGCACTCGGGTCATGTCTGCCCTGCGGGACGACATGGCTGTGTGGCTGCAGTTCCTTGAGCGGTTCAACGGTGTTTCCTTTTGGAGGGAAGGGCAGCTCATTGAGGCAGAGCCTGAAATACAGTCTGATGCAGCGGGAGGCCATGGGTTTGGAGTTTATTTCAGGGGTCGCTGGTGCGCAGAACGCTGGCCCGAGGAATGGGTGGCAGAAGTTGTGACCAGGGATCTCACTTTTTTGGAGTTTTTCCCCATTTTAGTGGCCGTGCACATTTGGGGCCCCGAGTTTAGCAATTCTGTGGTCCGCTTCTGGTGCAACAACCAGGCTGTGGTTCAGATTATTAATAAACAGACGTCCAAGTCTCCCAGGGTTATGCGCTTGGTGAGAGCATTTGTTCTCCAGTGCTTGTCAATCAATGTCCTTTTTTCAGCAAGGCATGTGCCCGGGGTTCAGAATAGTATTGCCAACGCTCTCTCTCGTTTCCAGGAGGAGCGTTTCCGGCAGCTGGCTCCAGAGGCTCGATTGGACCCAGAACCCATGCCCCTATGGCTATGGAGCCTTGGCTCAGCACTGCCCAGAATATGATCTGGGCCTTTTTAGCAGCTTCTACCAGGGTTAGTGACAGAAGGAAACTTCATGAGTTTTTAGTTTTTCGCAGGCAGAGCAGTCTGGCGGATGCCTGGCCTATTCCTGTGCATCATTTGATGCAATTTGTGATCGCCCTCAGGGGTAGGAAGTTATCTGCATGATCCATTTCCGTTTATCTGGCGGCGCTGTCCTTCCAGGCCAAGGTCCTCGGCTGGAGCGATTGCACCGCGGACTTTTGGGTCAGGCGGATGCTGGAGGGGATCAGGAGGAGTCTCCCTGTTGCCCGGGACGCCAGGCATCCAATCACCCCGGATCTCTTGCAGGGCTTATGTGCCGATTTTAGTCGGCACTGCGCCTCGCGATATGAGGCTATGTTATTTAAGGCTTGTTGCCTGGTTTTTTTGGGGGGGCCTTCCGCCCCAGTGAGGTGCTGTCTGCTTCCAAAATCTCACCTGGGGATAGGGCTTTACGTTGGGGCGATTGCCAGTTGAGTGTTAACCGTGTCTCTCTGTTTTTAAGGTACTCTAAAACGGATCAGAGGGGAAAGGGCCAGTGGGTCCACCTGAAAAAGGCAACCATTGCGGAGATTTGCCCTGTTCAGGCGGTGGTGGAGTACTGCCGTGTGGCTCCTCGGGGAGAGGGGCCGTTTTCCGTTACCAGGATGTTTCTCCTCTGACAGTGTATCAATTTCAGGCCGTCTTTAACACTGCCTTGTGCAGGCTTGGAGTGGCGCCAAGGCAATTTGGCCTCCACTCTTTTCGGATCGGTGCCGCGTCTACTGCTGCCAGACTGGGTTTTCAGCCTGAGCTATCCAAAGAATCGGCCGGTGGTGCTCTGCCGCCTTTAGATATTATGTTCGCTGTGACCCACAAGTGGAGGGTAGGAGTGCAAGTATCAGGCTCCCCTAGTGGTTAGGGGGGCGTGTTGACTGGCGTAGCCAGCCTTGGTGTCAGTTTGGAGGGATGGTCCAGTTGGAGTCCCTGTTTTGTTGCCTTCGGGCATCTCATTACAGTTGACCTGTTGATTATGTTACCTTTTCTGTTACAGGTCCGCCCTGGTCGAGTCCGGTGAGGGTCCTGATCTGCGGCCATTCAATTATCTTTTGGGCAAGCAAGAGAGTGATGGCAGGCAACTTTGGTTCCCAGCAGGGGCTGGGCTGCCTGGCCAATGTCACCTGGGCTGCCAGAAGGGGCATGCGCTGGGGACAGTTCCTGCCCATGTTGTTTGATTATCTGCAATTGCACCCCCTGCCCCAGGTAATCGTGGTTCATTTAGGGGAGAATGACCTGGGCCAGAGGACGTCAATGTCGTTGAGGCTCCAGGTCCGTAGGGAGTCCTCATTGCTCAGAATGTGGTTCCCAGGGATCGCCATCCTCTGGTCCAACCTCCTTTCCCGACGCGTTTGGCGTGGGGCACAGAGTATTCGTAGAATAGATGTCACTAGAAAGCGGGTGAATGCTTACCTGGGGAGGGTTGTAGTGGAGCAGGGCGGGGCTGTGATTCGGCACCCTGCTATTGGGTTCAGTCAGCCTGCCCTGTTCCACAGCGACGGGGTGCATTTATCCCCACTGGGCAATGATTTGTTTTTGGCGGATCTGCAACAAGGCTTGAGGGATTTTCTTCTTGTGGGGAGCGGTGAAGACAAGCGCTAGGCAGTCCTCCCCTGTGGCAGGGTATGTGCGGGGCGGGGTAGGTAGGTATCTGGCTCGGTGTCCATCCAAGGCAGCAGGGTGAAGGGTGAGCCTGAACCGCTCCCATGATGCCTGACCGGCTCCAGGAGGCAGGCAGGTAAACCCCTTGCCTGGGTTGTCAGGCCAGTGACGCTCTGGCGGCTGGTCTGAAGTCCAGCTGTCTTGCCCCCTTTGGGGGTGGCATTGGAAGGCCCAGGCTGGCTATTTGACAGCTGGGGCCTCAAGCCAGGAGGTACACCCAATGAGTTGCAGGGGGAGGTAGACGGCTAGGACCATTTCCCCCATATGGCTCCGCACATTGGTTTGAAGTTTGCCCTGTTGCAGTTAAAGTTTTAATAAAGTGGCCCATTTATATCCAAGCCGAAGTCTGGTCTCTTTATTTGGGGTATGGGGGTAAACAGAAACACTAAAAGGAAGGTTAGGCATATCAGGTTAATTCAATTATCTGTCTAAATCATATTTTGAATCTGAGTGGTAAGTAAGACTCAACAATCGGCTTATAACGACTTTGGGATGTTAGATCCTTCCAGGCTGGAGTTGGGAGCTGCATCTAGCTCCTGTGATGCAGCTATGTTGCTATGTAACTTAATGGGGAGTTGTAAATGTATTAATTTGGCTAAAATCAGAGACAGGTGTCTTCATTTATTAAGCATGGCCTCAGGCAGTCTTGTACTGTTTTTGCAGTGCCTCCATTTACACAGGGTATAATGATAGAAAATGGTAGAAAACACAGGTCATGGTTCAGGATGTGAACTCACCTCCCTGCATTACAATCTCTGCGCATGAACTGGAGGTTGTCCATGACTTTGTGTACCTTGGCTCAACGATCTCCGACACTCTTTCTCTCGATACCGAGCTAAACAAACGCATCGGTAAAGCAGCTACCACGTTTTCCAGACTCACAAAGAGAGTCTGGTCCAACAAGAAGCTGACGGAACATACCAAGATCCAGGTCTACAGAGCTTGCGTCCTGAGTACACTTCTGTACTGCAGCGAGTCATGGACTCTTCGCTCACAACAGGAGAGGAAACTGAACGCTTTCCACATGTGCTGTCTCCGACGCATTCTCAGCATCACCTGGCAGAACAAAGTTCCAAACAACACAGTCCTGGAACGTGCTGGAATCCCTAGCATTTGTTTCAGCACTGTCCAATGAACACTCGAGACAACAGATATGGAAGAAAGGGCCATTTTATTGTACATTAAACAAGAGGAGCAGAGGCTGAGACCTGCAGCATCCGAGGCAGCGAAAGCCCCTGTGGTGCGGGGAGGGACCTCTGGGCGGTACCAGAAACCTCTGCCCCCAGGCGGGCATGCACCCGACTCCGAGTCGCGCCCCACTGCTGGAACGGCACGTCTCCTCCATGTCTATCCCTTAAGGGGAAGGCAGCTGGACCGCAGACTGCGCCACCTCGAGCCGCTGAGCCTCTGAGGTGGGCCCTGCGATCCCGGCCAGGGCCCCGTCTAAGTCCTCGTGCCGCCAAGCCCCTGAGGACTGAAATAGGGTTCTGCCCTGCCTATGCTGCCTGAAGGTGCATGCCAGAGTCCCATTCACACCTCTCAACCCGCACCACCTGCCACCAGGAGGGGTCAGCCTAGCGCTTGACCCCCCCGCTCCCAAACAGGGGCAGAAGCGACTTAAGGCCGTCCTGCAGGTCCTTAAGAAAGATGTCCGCGCCTCCCTCCGACAAATGAACACCATCGCCCCTATACATGCCAGGTGGCGAGAACACAATCGCAGGATGCATGACCACCCTGCCACCTGCGCGAGACACCAAGTTGCCAATGCTCCTGGTAACTTTCTTGCGCATCCTCTCAACCTTAGCGCAGCAGAAAGCCCCCCGCCACACACGAAGTTGCAAGAAATCCGACCAAACCAACGTGGTCTCCGGCAGCCAACCCCTAAGGGTGGTGATGTCCTCGTGAGCTCTGCTCATCAGAGCCAGACCGGACATCCTGCAAAGGTCATTTTCTCCCAGGTGGAGCACTAAAATGTCCGGTGGGGGGTTCATATTCAGGAACTCCATCAACGCGGGCAGCAGCTGGTCCCATCTCATGCCCCTCTTGGCTAACCAAGCCACCTGCACTGCCGGGCTGAGGCCCAGATTCACTCCGAGGGGAGTAGCAGCCGCCCTCTTGCTGGCCCAAAAGATAATGGAGTGGCCGCAGATTAACACGCGTATGGGGCTATCATTGTGTCCTGCAAGATGAAAACAGAGATGTTATTGCAAGGTATCCACTTCTACGCTGTTACCCCCACAGCTGGGGTATGCCCGGATTCGATACGCGTCATTTGCGCACATATCGCCTGTAGGTTGACGAACGCCAACGGCCTATCCGTTGAATGTCCTCCCCTGATAGCCCCAAGGCAGCTGCTGCAGAGGCTGCTCCAATGCGGAGGGAGTGCAAGCCAAACTCCCTAGGCTGCAACCCTAACACCCCCAGGGCTCGTGAGAAAATTGCCCGAAACTGGAACAGCGTGAGAGGAGAACCATCCCTATGTTGGAACAAAGCCCGTGAGCGCTCCCCCGAGAGTGCAAGATACTCCCTCAGCGCCGCAACTGGGCACAATGGCATTCCTACCACCTCCTTGAGCGTCACCGAGCAACCAATGCCCTTTTGGTCTGTCTTAGACTGCCTGAGGGTAATTGAGACTCCTCCGGGCACCCAGGTTAGGTCCGCCCTCCATAAGGCCCGCGCAGATTGATCCGTCTTGTTTTTTGCCAGGAACTCGCTGGGGCGGAAAGCGCCAAAGAAGGCTGTCAGCAATGCAGCCCTGAAAAGTTGAACCTCACATGGCGACAAACAAAGGGTCATGAAGTTCCCTGCGATACCCCCGAGCAACTCTGGCGTGATGGGGCGCCTGTGGTCCCGGACAGGGGGTGTTTTCCTAGCGAAGCCCTCCAACATTCTCCGCACCCTGAAATCCTGAGTGAAATTGGGATAGCCCCCTGCTTTTGAAACAAAAGCTATGGCAGACATGAAGCCCGGGAGGGAGCTCACCGCCCTTCCCGACCGCTGCAGGTGCATAAGGATTTTTCCTTCTGCAGGTGCTCAACCGGTGCTCAACCGGTGCCGGCCACAGGCTGGGTAATCCGGCCGTCAATCTAAAATCAGCAAACTCAGTTACCTTCCGTGAATAGCCCCTCTGCGTGCTGGGCGCCAGTGAGGCGCATATGACCTTGTTTACTTCTGTAAGCCAAGGTCCCAGAGCCAAGGAGACATGCAGTCCGGGGATGGCGCCGCCCCAGGGGCGAGTTCCTGAAATCGTTCCTCCTGAAATCGAGACAAAGCATCCGCGATGCAATTCTCAACCCCTGGAACGTGCTGAGCTACAAAAAGAGCATTAATGCGCAGGCATTGCAATACAAACTGCCGCACAAGCCTCATGACCCTGGGGGATTTGGAAGACATCGAGTTCACTATGGCCACCACTGCCTGGTTGTCGCACCAGAAATGCACCGAGGCGTTCTGGAACTCTCCAGCCCAGATGTGCACTGCCACCACTATCGGGAAAAGCTCCAGGAAAGTAAGGTCAGCCGTGATGCCGCCCTGTACCCAGCTCTGCGGCCATGGTGCAGCACACCATCGGCCGCGGAAAAAGATGCCAAAACCAAAACCTCCTGCTGCGTCTGAGTGCACCTGCAAGTCAGCCTTGAGCAGCTGCTCAGAACGCCAGAATGAAACCCCGTTGAATTCCTCCAGGAAACGAAGTCAGACCATGTCTTCCCGCATGGCCGCTGTGACCCGTACCCTGTGGGGCGAGTGCAACCCTGCCATGGCCTCACACAATCTACGCAGGAAGGCCCTCCCTGGCGCGACCACCCTGAAAGCAAAATTCAGGGGCCCTAACAGCGCCTGCAACTCCCGTAGCGTAACCTTCTTTGCTTGTATAACTGCCAGCAATCTGGACACCAGCGCTGTCAACTTGTCACTTGGGAGCCTGCTTGCCGCTGCCACCGAGTCAAGCTCGATGCCCAGGAAGGTCATGCGGGAAGAGGGGCCCTCTGTCTTGCCCTGAGCCAGCGGGACCCCTAAATCGTGTGTCAGGGCCTCAAAAGTGGCGAGCAGCCTCTGGCACTGACCTGTGCCCGCTGGGCCCATAAAAATAAAGTCATCGAAATAATGTGCGGTAGTTTGCGCTCCGCACCGCTTCCGTAGGGCCCACTCCAGCATTGTACTAAAGCGTTCGAAAGTGGCACAACTCAGTGAACACCCCATTGGGAGTGACCGATCCAGATAAAACTGGCCCTGGAAAGCAAAACCCAGCAGGCAAAAATCTGCAGGATGCACCGGAAGCAGGCGGAACGCAGACTCGATATCACATTTAGCCATAAGCGCACCTGGGCCGCAGCGTCTCAATATGCGTACTGCATGGTCAATAGACGTGTAATAGACTGTGCAGTATTGGTCGGGGATCCCATCATTCACCGATGTCCCTTTGGGGTAGGACAAATGGTGAATGAGGCGGTATTCCCCCGGGGCCTTCTTAGGCACCACCCCCAGCGGAGAAACCTTAAGGTCAGGCAACGGGGGAGTAGTAAAAGGGCCCAGAACTCGCCCTAAACCCACCACCTTGTCAATCTTCTTCTGGACTATGTCCTCCATGCCCGTGACTGACTTCAGGTTTCGAGCTAAGCTCACACCCTTGGGATGCGGTGAGTGTATCCGGAAACCCTGATTGAAACCCTCCCACAGGAATTCCGCCGCCGCGCGATCAGGGTATTCGCGCAGCAGCTCGGCCAACACCGACAGCCTAATCGGACTTGGCCCCTTTGGAAGTGGAAGCTTCGCCTGCCCCACCTCCCTTCTTCTGTCCTGAGCCCCGGCGCCTAGATCTCCTGTCGTGGTAACCCCGTGGGCATGAGGTAATCGGGTGGCCTGCACCGCACAGTCCGCAGTTGTGCAGGAAGGAACAACTTGATCTGGAACAGTAACCAGACGATGCGTATTCATAACACGCACACGGGGGTTGAACCCGTCGGCCCGGCGTTCCCGCCTGTGGCGGCCCCGCCGGGCGTGAGTTGCTGCTCCTGGCAATCAGGTGGCCGCTGTCTGAACGCTCTCCCACAGCAGCGCCTCCTGCCATCACAAGCTGCATCCACAACTCAGAGTTCTTCCTTTCCCACGCAAGCTGGGGATTATTTCCCATGCGCATGCGGAATTGCTCGTCATATGCTAACCAGCCTGAACCCGAGTATCCCCGAAAAGCCCTATGAATCAAGTCCAGGTACTTTGCCAGTGCCAGGCCTTTGGACAGATCTCTCTGCAGCACCACCCCCATGTAGATGGTAAACCCTGCTAGCCAATTAGTCCAATTCCGATCTATTTTAGGCTTACGCACTATCTGGTGCTCCCTATTGCACTCCCCTGGCCTGATCTCGGGCTCTGGCTCCCTGTGTAGAAGGCTGAAAAGGTCCACATACTCACCCTTCCATATCCGTTCTTTAACTGCCGGGGCCAGATGATCCCCCAGTGGAAGAGCCTCCTCCCCGTATGGCATTGGGGGAAGGGGGGAGCCCCTTGAACCGCCGCCTTGGACGCTGGTGAAGTTAGCGGCCATGCACCCACTGCCGGCCCAGCCCCGCTCTGCACCGGCGGCCCAGCCTGCCCGGCTTGGGCTGTATTGGCAAGCTGGGGTGCTGCGTGAACCCCACCTTGCTCCTGCGGGAGCTCGCCTGGCACAGCCACCCCAACAGCCAGATGTGCACTCGCCCCCGGGGCGCTTTCCTGTGCCTGCGAGGGACCCGAATGCAATACCGCCCCTGCCTGTCGGGGGAGAACGGCCGGCGCCGCACCACCCTGCTGATATGCAGCTTGCTGGGCGGTCCATCCCTGTGGGGAGGCAGGCTGACTACTCCCCAGCCGCTGCGTAGATACTGCCTCGCAGCATGGCTGTGCAGTCTCCACCATGTCCCGGATGGGTGAAGGCTGAGGCATTCTAGGTTGCCCTTCTGGGCCATACAATACAAACCCCGGATGCCCACGCTGGTTGTGTGGGATAGAATTACCTCCCCAGACTTCCGCAATACCCATCAAGCCTCTCCCTTCATACTCACCCATGTTGGCCTGGGCCCCCATGCTGGGGCTAGGCATAGCAACAGACGCGGATGGAGCCACAGCTGCATTGCTGTCTGCAGAGGCCTCTGAAGCTTCCCTCGCCGGAGTCACAGCTGGGCCTATGGCAGGCCTCCCATCCTCTGCTGGCATCGCCGCCGCCGCCACCGGCCTGCAGCCCTCCAAAGCTGTAAGCCTGTCCAAAATCCCTTGCAGGACATCGGACAGGGAGGAGCATGCCCGCTTCTCAGGCGGGGCATTGCCCCCAACTCGGGGAGTGCCTGAAGAAGGCACCATCTCCCCTTGCAATGCCATGACCCGTGCAGCTATGCTATCCAGGCCTGGCGTGGGGACCACCTGCCCCGCCGTAGAGGCCCTCGCGCTCCCAGCAGGCAGTGCGGCAGCGGGTGCCTTGCGGTTGGCTCTACGCTAGGACCTATGCATGCTGAGGAGAGATTTGGTCAAAGAAACAAAGGCTAACCTGGAAGGAAAGTGATGAAAACAAATAGTTAGTGCCATCAACACTCTCACGTATAACTCGCATGAGCAGCAGTTGTGTGTCAATACCTTGAACCTTGACAGGGGTAGCGAGGCAAACCAAAACTCTGCCATCTCCTTCCCCCAGCACATCCAGGCCCCACCCTCAGGCTGCGCCAGGGAGGGTGGGTCAAGCAGGCCCGACAGGTCGACAGGGGGGGGGAAATCCCCAAGGCACAGTACCACACCCGCTGTCCATGAGGTGGGGGCGGAGATTGAAAGCCCCCCCCAAGTGCCCAGACCAGATGGCCGTTCTCCTGGTGGGGGGGGCCATGGCAGCCAGCCAGGATCCAAAAAGGGGGGGAGGAACACATGCCTCCCACACTTGACCTGGGGGTGGCCATCCCCCGCCCCGCCCCGCCGAGCGCCCCCCCTCCCCGGGCGCCGATCCCACCACCACCGGCGGCCCCATGGGGCCCGTGGCTCCCGGCAACCAGGTAAATCCCCGAGGGGGGGCAGCCCCCAGCCCGGCCATCGCATCCACATGGCAAGGAGGGAAGAAACCCTCCCAAGATGGCCCCGGGAGTGGCTGAAGCCTGTTCCCCCAAACATGGCGCCGGCCACGCACGTGCAAAGCCGGCGCCGGTGCCAGGCCATGCAGTCGCAGAGGGAGCGACCCTCTTAAAATGGCGCCTGCGACCGGTCCCTGTACGCCCCCACCAATATGACGCCGGCCGCGCATGCGCAAACCGGCGTCCATTCACGCATGCGCAAAGGTCAGCGACCCTCCCATGATGGCGCCGGCCTCGCGCATGCGCAAAGCGCCAAGTCAAAGACAAGGAAGCAGCGCAGGCCCTCCCCAAGATGGCGGCCCCCTCCAGTCCCTGGAGGCGGCCCCCTTTTTTAGGTGCCGTGCCGCTAGCCCCCAGCGAGCAGCCAGCCACCAAGGGCGGCGAGGCCCTGCCTCGTGCCCGCCCAGGGCTGCCCAGAGGCCCAGGCCCCGAGGGCACCATGTCATGCCAGCGCCGGCCAGGGCCGTCCAAGGCCCACTCAATACCACCTGCCCCAGAGGGAGAAGCAACCGAGGCCGCTGGCCCCGCCGCGCACCGGCACCCGCCAGAGCACCCAGTCCCCGCAGCCCGCCAGCCTGCTTGTGCCCGGAGCGACCTGCCAGCCCCACCGATGCAGGCCCCTTACCGAGTGAGCACCCTCAGGTACTGGGCAAAAAACACACAAAAAGGGGGGGTGGGGGTGCACGAGCCATGCAAGGGGCTAAGGAGCAAACCCAGGAGGGGGAGGTGAAGCGGGCATACCCTCCCATTTACCTCAAAAGCCAAGAGTCTGCTGGAAAGCCGCCACTGCTGCTATCCTGTTCCCACGGTGCCCACGTGCACAAGGAGGAAGAGGGCTGGGTCTTGTCCCCTTTTAAAGGACCACCGTAGCTGCCCAACCCAGCCCCCTACACCTCCCCTTTGGGGAGGGACCCTCGTGTCCTGGTCAGGCGAAACAAACTCCGATCACCTCCTTAAAGGGGGCGATCGTGAGTATGCACTGCTGAAACAGAGACGCCTGCGTTGGCTCGGTCATGCTGTGAGAATGGATGATGGCCGGATCCCAAAGGATCTCCTCTATGGAGAACTCGTGCAAGGAAAGCGCCCTACAGGTAGACCACAGCTGCGATACAAGGACATCTGCAAGAGGGATCTGAAGGCCTTAGGAGTGGACCTCAACAAGTGGGAAACCCTGGCCTCAGAACGGCCCGCTTGGAGGCAGGCTGTGCAGCATGGCCTTTCCCAGTTTGAAGAGACACTTGGCCAACAGTCTGAGACTAAGAGGCAAAGAAGGAAGGCCCATAGCCAGGGAGACAGACCAGGGACAGACTGCACTTGCTCCCATTGTGGAAGGGATTGTCACTCCTGAATTGGCCTTTTCAGCCACACTAGATGATGTTCCAAAACCACCTTTCAGAGTGCGATACCATAGTCTCTCGAGACTGAAGGTTGCCAACAACCAATAATGATGAACTGGTGTGAAATATTTATTTGAAATATTTATATGCTGTCCTTCCTTCATTCAAAGTGGTTTACAAAAAAATTAAAAACAAGAACACACATAAAGTTATCATCATCATCATACTGTACATACAATATGGATCAACTAAATAAACAGAAACCATCAGTCAAATCAACCAAATACAAATCAAAATTTTAAAAACTGAACAAGGATGAACAACTTCTACCCACCACAGGGAGATCACTCCAGTCCTAGGACTACTGCTGTAAAGGCTTGGCTTTCAGAAGTAGATGTTTTCGGATCTCAGGCAGTAAGGCTATACAAGACATGGCCTGATGATCTGCCAAGATATGATAACACATTAGCAGCGCTAACCCACTGACCCAATTTATCCTTCAATAAAATTTGTGGATTTTAATTGTATTCTGTTCTTCCCCCTTTTCCTCCTGTAACCACTCATACCCATATGATTTTGTATATTACCATTTTGGTCTGTGTTTCTACCAGTACTTTCATTTCTAAAGAGATAAGTATAAGAGAAGGGGGGAGAAATCCAGAGGATTATAATAGAATTGCAAGTGACACTCCTCTGCTATAATTTGTGGATTGTGTGTCATTGACACAATGGGTTGTTAAAGCTCAGAGGCATTATGGTCTGTCATGTCATATCATACTTAGGAAGCTTTTAATATGTGGATTATGGACACATTAAACTATTCTCTCTCCTGCCTATTATGTCAATGGGATTTTGCATATTTAAATAATACAACAGTGTATAAGCCACGTACTGTGCCATGCATACACAATAGAGCTCAGCAACAGACAAAATTATAGCTTGCAAAGTAGGTAGACTTTCCAAAGCATGCGAGTTTGCAGCATCATATTTCTAAGCAATTGCACATTGGCAAATATCAAAGCCTACATATTTATAATGTATACATTTGCAGACACAAAATTTTCTGATGTTGCTGCCCATTATCCTTTAACAACTGTGTTGTCTGCCAAGAACTACAGTAAGGAATTCAAGATCAAGGCCAGTTTATGTAGAGGTCAAACAAGATGCAAACAAGTAGACAGGGATGAACAGAAACTGTGTGGTAGATTGGACCAAAAGATGAAACAGTATATTCAGGGTATACTAGACACAAACAGAACCTCTAAATGAGGGAGGCTGCAATGCTTTAGTTTCCAAGCCCTCCCCCCAACTTGGAAGACTTACAACAGGCCTGCACAACTTGTATCCCACACCCATCATGTGTCTGCTCACTTTTTAACTCAGTAGACATTCTATTTTTATTGGCTTTCTGGGATTGCAAAAACAGGAGGGTTGTAAAAAAACAAAACCCAAGTTTTTGTTACAGTTTTGTCTGGCAGGGTGCATTTCACATGGTGTTTTGCAGGCCTGACTTACAATGTGTATAAAATGGCAGAGTCCTTGTTGTAAGTTGAATACTTCTTTTGCACTGACAGGTGTGTGTGTGTGGGAGGGGAATAAACAGGTGCATTCAACAATTTGCATGCTCCTGATGGCGTCATCTCTGATGTCAACATGGACATGAACCTCCTCATGGGGAATGTCTAGACTTTGGGGCTAGATGGCTAGACTTTGGGGCACAATGCCCTGAGTGCCGACCCTTTATAGGAGCACCAATCCTTTATAGGGGGATAGGAGACAGGAACCCAAGAGAGGCACTGATGCTCTAGGGCGCCTATCTCGTATCCTCCTATAAGGGAGGGGGGTGGCCCAGTTGGCGCCGAGACACTGCCTGGAAGGCAGCTTCTCGTTGCCTCTCAGGAGCGCTCCTGGGTGCCCCTGCTCCGCCTCTGAGGGCATCCCTCAGAGGCAGAGCAGAAGGGGCGCACGCCCCCTCCAAAGTCAGAAGGGACGTGTGTCGCTTCCCGGCCCGGATCGCCCCACCTGTGCCTCAGAGGGCGTCCCTGCAAGGCGCAGGGGAAGCTTCCTGGCCTGGGTCGCCCCGCCTGTGCCTTGGAGGGTGTCCCTGCGAGGCACAGGGGAAGCTTCCCGGCCCGGGTCGCCTCGCCTGCGCCTCGGAGGGTGTCCCTCTGAGGTGCAGGGGAAGCGGCACGCGCCCCCTCCGACTTCGGAGGAGACGCTTGCTGCTTCCCAGCTCCCACGGAGCCTTCCATGCAGCTTACAAGCATGCAGCCCCAGACCGCTGCCATGGAGACCCCTGCGGCGCGGAAGATTCTGTGGGGGCCTTGGCTGCGTCCTCCATTCCCCCTTGTTTTCAAAGGGGGAACGGAGGAGGCAGCTGCGCGGAAGTAATTGCGGTTATGATGTCATCACCATAATTACTTCTGGGTCACCTGGCGCGGGGGGCGGAGAAGGGGGGGCGAAACAAACTTGGGGGTTGTCCTGGGCGCGGGGACCCCCAGGAACACCACTGCTTTGGGGAGCTGGCTATCTATAGTTCTATGTCTGTATCAGGAATTGCTGAGGGGGCCCTTGGGTATGTGGACAGCTGCTCCATGTGGTAAGTCACCAGGACTAGTCATCAGAGATACCACATTCTGGATGTTCTCAGATACTAGGAGTTTCTCAGATACTAGGTTCTGCAGTCACTTCTCCTAGCTCAGCAAATTTTCCTAATCAGGCAAAGCCCCCAACAAATGTGCAGTTATTCTACGGTAAAATACAGCTATGAGTGACATCCATGAGAGGTGCCCCATGTGGGATTTGCTAATTCTTGCCAGGTCCGGACTAGCCGAAGCGGCTTCCTTTCAGATAAGATACCAGTAACTAAGGGGGTGTGCCAGGGCTGTATCTTAGCCCCGCTATTATTCAATCTTTTCTTGGCAGATCTGCGCCCCTACTTGTCTCAATGTGAAAAATTTGCCCCTACTCTGCATTATGTTCCTTTCCCTATTCTGTTTTATGTGGATGACGCTGTTCAGCTCTCCATTTCTAGAACTGGGCTACTAATAGCGTTCCAATCTTATTATAAGTCCAATGACTTGTTAATTAACACAGAGAAGACTAAAATACTGGTCTTCTCTAAGTCTTGGAAACCTGTACCTTGGAACATTGGTAGTAACTCCTTTGAACAAGTAAGGTCATTCAGATATTTGGGGATTACTTTTCACTATCAACTTAACTGGTCCTTAAATAGGAAATTGGCAATAGCATCAGCTGTACTTCACCTTAATGCAGTCACCCTCTTTCATTATAATAGTGGTAATCAATACATCCCTGCAGCATTGCAGATCCTTCAAGCTAAGATCATGAGCCAGTTACTATATGGGGCCCCGATCTGGACTGAAACTGTTAATTGGGATTTAGACCAGGTGGTGGCCTCCTTTCTAAGACACATTTTAGTGTGGATTCCGAGCCAACAGGTCCACCACTGATATGGTATTCTCCCTTAGACAACTGCAGGAGAAATGCAGGGAACAACGACAGCCACTCTTTATAGCCTTCATAGATCTCACGAAGGCTTTCGACCTGGTCAGCAGGGATGGCCTCTTCAAGATTCTCCCCAAGATTGGATGTCCACCCAGGCTCCTCAGCATCATCAGATCCTTCCACAAGGACATGAAGGGCACTGTTGTCTTTGATGGTTCCACATCACACCCCTTTGACATCCGAAGCAGCGTGAAGCAGGGCTGTGTTCTTGCACCAACCTTGTTTGGGATCTTCTTCGCTGTCCTGCTGAAGCAGGCCTTTGGAACTACAACAGAAGGCATCTATCTCCGGACCAGATCAGATGGAAAGCTCTTCAACCTCTCCAGACTGAGAGCAAAGTCCAAAGTCCAGCTGAAATGTCTGCGTGACTTCCTCTTTGCCGACGATGCAGCTATCACTACCCACTCTGCCAAAGATCTCCAGCAGCTCATGGATCGTTTTAGCAAGGCCTGCCAAGATTTTGGACTGACAATCAACCTGAAGAAAACACAGGTCATGGTTCAGGATGTGGACTTACCTCCCTGCATTACAATCTCTGCACATGAACTGGAGGTTGTCCATGACTTTGTGTACCTTGGCTCAACGATCTCCGACACTCTTTCTCTCGATACCGAGCTAAACAAACGCATCGGTAAAGCAGCTACCACGTTTTCCAGACTCACAAAGAGAGTCTGGTCCAACAAGAAGCTGATGGAACATACCAAGATCCAGGTCTACAGAGCTTGCGTCCTGAGTACACTTCTGTACTGCAGCGAGTCATGGGCTCTTCGCTCACAACAGGAGAGGAAACTGAATGCTTTCCACATGCGCTGCCTCCGACGTATTCTCGGCATCACCTGGCAGGACAAAGTTTCAAACAACACAGTCCTGGAACGTGCTGGAATCCCTAGCATGTATGCACTACTGAAACAGAGACACCTGCGTTGGCTCGGTCATGTCGTGAGAATGGATGATGGCCGGATCCCAAAGGATCTCCTCTATGGAGAACTCGTGCAAGGAAAGCACCCTACAGGTAGACCACAGCTGCGATACAAGGACATCTGCAAGAGGGATCTGAAGGCCTTAGGAGTGGACCTCAACAAGTGGGAAACCCTGGCCTCTGAGCGGCCCGCTTGGAGGCAGGCTGTGCAACATGGCCTTTCCCAGTTTGAAGAGATGCTTGGCCAACAGTCTGAGGCTAAGAGGCAAAGAAGGAAGGCCCATAGCCAGGGAGACAGGCCAGGGACAGACTGCACTTGCTCCCAATGTGGAAGGGATTGTCACTCCCGAATCGGCCTTTTCAGCCACACTAGACGCTGTTCCAGAACCACCTTTCAGAGTGCGATACCATAGTCTTTCGAGACTGAAGGTTGCCAACTATATAATATGATTAGGTTATCGACGATGATCCTTGAGTTGGGTATCCATCTTCCCTTGACTATGGCATGGTCTTTGGCCTTTAAATTCTGGCTACGTCTTCATCTTAACATCCACCCTGATTCCTTGCTTATTGACCTTTTAAAGGACCCTTACACCTTCACCTGGCATAGACTTTTTGAAGTAAAACTTCAAAATATGGGCCTTTCCTTGGAATCCCTTGCAGACACTGACCTTAATCGAGCGTATTTAATCTTAAAGACAAGATTATGGGAGGATGAAACTCAGTTACTTATTCGTAATCTTAAACCCACCTGCTCCCCTTGTTATTTTGGTCTGTTTCCTTTTTTTGGTTATGGTTTCAACTACTTTCGAAAGTTAGTGAATCCTGGCAAGAGGTGAGCTTTCATGCTTGCAAGATTTAATATTTTTCCTTCTTCAGTCCTCTCTGGAAGATTTCAAAAAATTACATATGAATGTAGAACTTGTGAATTTTGCCACCTCGAACCCTTATTTTGCCCATATTTTGTGTCATTGCTCTGCTCATAGTTACCTTCGTGAACGCCTATTAGAGCCAATTTTATCTAGCTTTATTGGTCCCTCTGAAGGATGTGTGGGCTTCCTCCTTGAGGACAGCTCCGAAGTAATTACTAACTTGGTAGCAGATTTCTTGGTGACTGTCATCCAAAAAAGTAGTCGCTTGTGAATTATTACCCGAGATGTGATAACGAAGGCAAGTTCCACAACGAAATTAAAATGGTTAATTTTTATCCTGTGTATTTAATTTTTTAAATGCCAATAAAGGTTTATGAAATGATGAATGTGGCATTTGTACTTGTACCATTTTTACTGCAGTCAATGCCAAAGGTAGGAAAGTCACTGTTCTCCTTCCAGTTCTCTTCACTCTTGTTGACAGGTTGGACATCCAACTTTCCAACATATTCTCCACAGGGGATAAGGAGCACATCCCCGATTCTGGAGATTTCTATTGCAGCAGTTTAAAACAGCAGCACTGCATAATTTGCAGCTTGGGACTAGTAGTCTGATACATAAGGTCTTGACTGTTAGTAGGGAGGCTCCTCTGGTTCAATAGGGACAGGATTCAACCTGATCACCTGCTTCTTCCTCTGTGTCCCTTGGCACAGGAGCACATCTCCTCTGCTTAACCACCTCTGAGACACTGGTATGGGATTCTACCACACCACCCTCTGGGGACTGGATGTCAAGAAAGTCAAATGACATGCTTGTTCTGGAGTGCCCAGTTTGTAGTTCCTCTGAAGTTCCCTGGCTTTTCTCCTTCAAACCACAAGGTCCCTCTGATAGCCCATGTCCTTGAGCTTATCTGAAGTGTAATGAAACTGCTCCACATTCTCATAATTTTTGGTGAGAGTCACCTGGGCAGCCTCTTCATGCCAAATATCAGTTAAGGCCCTCAACTTCTCTTTACTCCACAAAGGATTCCTCAGATCTCAAGGAAGCCCCATGCTACTGGGATGAACATTTGGAACACCAGTATCCTCCATCATGGGACGATCCAAAGATCCTGAGATTCAATCACAATTCAAGCAACACTCTGCTTTCACAACTTTCTCTCCTGCTTGCCACAAGCAAGGAGGAGGAGATGGCTGCCTTTTAAAGTCAAAGAGAGGACAAAAGGTAACAAAAGAGGCTCTGCTGGGAGCTTTTCATCTCAAACTCAAGGATATTGAAAACCCTACAGTTATTGTATCTTATGTTCAAGCCAACAGGAAAAACTCAGAAGTCACAAAATAAAAAGTGAAAAAGGTATTTGCATATTCCATAGCAAAAAACTCATTGCTGTCTCATGGATAAGGAAACTCATGTGTGCTTTGCATCCAAAGGGGATATTATTCATGCTTGGTCTGGACACAGAGCTTTGACTGGACAAACAGTCTATCCTAGCTTTTGGCTTGTTATTTGGTTCTTCTGACCTTCCAGCTCTAAGTATTGATCCCTCAGATCTGATCCCTGCTTCTTTATTTCCACCTTCCACTAAATGGCTTCCTACACCTCAAGTTTCATCATCTATGATTTTCTTCCAGGTTGTCCAGACACCATCTTACTACCTCATCTTGCTGCCAGTCTCTCTCTCCTGCCTCATTAGTAAAGCATTTAGGAGGTGGTTGGCAGGACATTTATTTGCATGATCTGCAAACCCTGTCCAAGGTCTGACATGGTTCCATTTTGCGAATGGGTGGGGCTCTGTGAAGCAAACATTCTTCCCTCAATCCATTAAACAAAAAATGTAGGGTTTTTTTAATCTTTCAGTTCTTTTTTTATCTTCTACCAAGCATATACATTTTCATGGTTCTGATCTATACATTGTCTCTTAGGCTGCAATCCTATGCCCACTTACAAGGAAATAAGGGCTACGGCAAGTGATACTTCTGAATATCCATGTTTAGGGTTGCACTGTTTGGGTCAAAGGAGATGTTATGTGAAGCATCATTGTCTAGTTAGGTGCTTGCTTTTACACAAAAGCTGAAGCTGCACAGGGTCCCAATTCAGATCACGAACACAGCTCTGTTCTGTTTGAGCTGTTTAACGCTTTGCTTTTGTGCTATTTTCCCCATTCCAAATCCCCTCTGGATAACTGATAATCATGGAACTGCCATGGCTGTAAATTGCATGGTTTAAGTATTGCATCATGTGCCTAATCTAGACCAGTGCCCTATGAAGCTTTAGTGTAAAAGCAAGCACCTCAGTTGCAGTTACACACTAAACATCACATCCAGCTTGGCCCTTAGTTTGATCCACATGCTTTGTGTTGGAAGTAGGAAAGCCTGGCCTGGAAGCTATATTAATGTGTGGTGATGGTGTGCATACAGCCACTCTTTAAAAGAAAAACTTTAAAGTCACCTAGGATCCACTGTGAGCAGTATTTTTTTTTTAAAGCACATACAGTAAAGTTCACACTGTAGCCATTTTTGTAAATGTGGAGCAATAGTAACTGATTGGGAGGGTGGAAGAACTATGCTGGTGACGCATGGCCAACTGGCAGAGGTGGCAGTATTATTCACCATCCCCTCCTACCCGCTGCTGTGGGTGGTTGCCTACAGCTGTCTAACGTTAAGACCGGCACTGTGCAGAGATCTAAACTTCATTAGCTATTCATTATTGAGTGTTCTCATAATTTCTCCTCACTCTCTTATTTGCTGTCATAGTGTCCTATCCAAGCAAGAGACATTTTTAGCTATTTTGGTAAGTGTAATACATTTTACAGTATAAAATTACAGTACAGAGTCAAATTGTTCTGGCTTCAAGAGAAAATTGCTCCTGGGAAGGAAAATAAAGAAAGCCATACCTTCTGCCCTGTTATACGAGTCCAGCAGTTAATGAGTATGTGAAGTATCAAATTAAAAAGTGCTAGCAGTTTATCATAGCTGAGCAATCACCGAATGAGTAACAGGTTTTCCTTCCACTGAGCAGTAAGGACATGACCTGGGGCTGATAAACACTAGTCACTGGAGTCAACAACTAATTTCAGATTGGCAAAGCCCATCAGCTGAAGCAATCTTCTCTGTTTTGTTGCTTTAATCAATAATGTTTTAGATAGCATGGTCAATTGGGGAGGGGCCATAGCTCAGTGGTAATCAAGCACATGGTTTGCATGCAGGATTCTGGTTCAATGACCAGTGAAAAGACCTCACAGAGTAAGGATGGGGAAACATCTCTGCCTGAAATTCAGTCAGAGGAGAAAGCACTAAGTTAAATGAACCGATGGTCTGACTCAGTCTAAAACAGCACCATAACCTGTCTTTCCTTTGTTTGATCTGACAAGTATATCATCATAAACCAGCCCTAGCCGGTTAAAAGGGTTTAAAAGGGATGCCTTTTAAAGAGCAGAAAAAGTGACCATCCTTCTCCCCCTTATCAGATCAAGCACTTTTTAATCACAAGTGCTTGGTAGGCCTGTACAGATGTTCACAAATTAAAACAGATAAATGCGCAAAGGAGGGAAATTCAGTGGCACCCACTGACTCCAGTCTACATACGAAGCTACTATTTGCACAGTGGTGTTTGTCTGTACACAGGTGTAAATAATGGAAGCTTGAACAAATGGAGGGCAAGACTAGCAGTTGGACCTCAGTCTCTTCCCCCTACACACATTCATTGTACTCTCAAAGGAATGTCTGCACAGGGCTTATGTTACTAGCTTACACATTGATACTACACAACAGATGGCTGGATGTTACCCTCTGACACTAGTTCTCATGTTCATACAAGCACATGTTTTTCATATGTTCCCTCTCTATGGAGGGAACCCGCTATGGAGAGGGACTCTATGGAGGGAACTCTCTATGGAGAGGGAACACAGATTGGGAGACTGAGTGATCGTGCCAGCAAGCTCTGATCCTGCACTTCAGAGCCTGACCTCTGCTCCTCCTGTGAAGAGTGTTTATCTCCACAGATGCACACTGTTCACAGGAAGATGGGGGTCAGGCTCAGTCAGGTACCAAGATTCAGAAACCATGCAGACTCTACATTGTTTAAGAACCCCTATATAGGGCTAATCTCTTCTTAATTATTAAACTGCTGACTCTCTGACCTCCCAGACTATGCTAAACAAACAGTCACAAAATCTGATTGACCTGTATGGAAAACTAGTGATTTTGGTCTTGGCAACAAAAGAACACGCTTGGTACTGTGTACTGACCCACGCTTCAGCACTGGGTCAGGGAACAGACAGGGAATGTTTTTCCATATCTTAAAAAATGGTGTTTGAAAGCACCCAGCAGTGTGAAACATTAGTCAGTCAAGGGGGGATAGATTATTGCAAGAGAGCTGCTGAGGCAATCAAATGCTTGATAATGGTAGTTTAAGTGATTTTTTTGATTTTTTAAAATTTCTTTTCAGTGTCATATTACAAATGTGTATGGCATGTAGCACACATATGCTGCAATATTTTTTACACACTAACCTGTAATTGTGGTGATAGGATTGTGCTGATAGACACATGTATTAACACACATACAATAGGAGAAAATGTAGAAATGCTGAAGCACAAATCAATCATTTATTGGACATTTGTGAATCACATCAACTGGTTAAAAATTATACCCACAGAAATACTGAATTTATTGTTAGTGTCTTTGCAAAATAAACAGAACACTAGAGTGTACTATACACATTTGTAAAGTTTATCATAGATATCATCTTGGCTTTGGGATGCACCTTACATTAGAATTTACAACTGCAGGTTGTCACAATGCATTCCAACTAGAGCTGCCACCAACTTTCAGGTAAAGCAAAATTTGTGCTGAATCTGGAAAGCCCGCGTGTGTGTTGTAGCTTCTCTAGCTCCTTCCACCTCCTCTCAAAGGGGAAGTCTGTGATATGGGTTGGAGAATGATATTCCTTGGGTTTAACCCAGAAATAAGTCTGAACACTGAAGAATGTTGCTCAATTTCAAGTATTTACAAGGAAATTGATACACAGGGAGGATTGGGTAGGGGAGAAAGTCTTAAAGTGGCCATCCCTGTAAGGTTGGCCCTGCTGATCATTACCTTCTTTTCAGCAACGCAAACAGGGATTCAGATAGAGGCTCTTTACCCTGCAACTTCCTCTGCGGGGTAACAGCCTGGGTGGGCTAGTGGCTTCTTAAATTGACACTGTATTGAGGCTCTAGGGCTGCTAGTTTAATATATTTAATGTTCTAAATATTTATGTTCTTCTGTTCACCTAACAGGACAACCTTGAAACCTCAGGACAATAACTAGGTAGACAGGGCCTTCCCTGAATTCTCCTCAGCGGTTGAGTGAGGACTGAAGACCCTGGGTTCTCTTCAGCTATGAGAATCTCAGGTGGGATGGCTAGAAAGATCTTCTACCAAAAGTAGGGGAGAACAGCTATCACAGAGAATAATCATTGCTGGACTAAATAGATCACTTGTCTTCCTCAGTGTGTGACAGCTTCATATACTTATATGTAAACAAGTTATCAAAAAGAATACATTTCACCCAGGCTACATGGCCCAGCTTTGAATTTGACTCCATTCAAGTGTTCAAGCATGAAACATGAAAAATGAATTGTTTAGCTCAGGTTGCTGACTCAGGAAACAATCCTGCTGAGATCAATGAGGCTTCAATGAGGTTTCAATGAGAAATCATCAGTCTAAGTAGTTTGAGAACTGCAGGCTTAGGCATCATTGATGCCTTATCTACAGCATATCGATATTCATACTGATATAGCATTGGTGCCAGTAAGTGTTTTATTCTATCAAGACACTTTGTGGTTCATGTACTCTATTAAAGCTGATGGTGCTGAAGTGATGACCTTCTCTTATGGTGCATTTCAGGTATTCTTATCGATTCTTAAAGATTTCCAAGCACAGTTTGGGATGCCTTTTTAGATGCATCAATCCAAAATCATTTCAGCTCTACATTACCTTTTTCCAGGTATCCTCCCTGTCTTTCATATTGGGATGATGATGTACTGATGAAGCTACTGATGAGTGTAGTCCACATGAAAAGTATAGCATCCTTGTGACCTGTACTCATTTGTACATCACAGTTTTACAATTAAGACATTTAAAGCACAAGCCTATGAATTGCTACGCTGAATTAAGCCTCATTGAAATCAATGGGACTTACTCCCAGGTAAGTGTGTATAGCATTGCAGCCTTTTTTCCTTTAATTTCTCTGCAGTTATGGAGATCTAGTCTCAGCATATACAGGTGTGCATCACACAAGACAGGGATACGTTCTCTTATCTCTGTTGTTATGCGATTAGGTCGTTAAGCAAACATTCAGCCCAATCTAGTGCCTTTGTTGTATAAACAGACACTCCCTGCCAGACACTCACTGCACAGGCTGTTGGAAACTGATTTCCTCTTCTTTGCATTAGGAGCCTCTTTGTTGTGTTAAAACACACTCTGCTGCAGGCTATGGGAGACCTGATTGCCTCATTAAGAGCCTCTTTGTTGTGCTTTGACCAACAGCAGCAGTTAATGCAGTTTAAGTGGTCTGTCATTAGGTGGAAGGTCCTTAAGTGACATATGCCTGTATAAACAATCAGGGCTCTTTGTGCTGTACAGTACTTTCAATGTAACAGGTGATGTAAGAGATCTCCTGGTGTGATTCTTTGTCCTGAGGCTTAAACCACAACAAAGTTCACAGACATAACAAATTGGTGGCTGAACCACCTCTGAACTGTCCCCCCTACCTGGCCAGCAATCTGCCCCCAAACATCCCCCAAATTGCCCACGAACCACCCCTGCTACCAAATTACCTGCACTGGTACAGCATCCAGGAGTGGCTGGTACATGCAAGGGGCCTTCAATCATTTGCACCAGAGGCCCTGCAGAATGCAACAGCGGTACACTATTGACACCATAAGAGAACTTGCAGCAGCCCTTCATAAGACTGAGCTGTCAATGTATATTTCTTATTATTGCAATGTAAAGATTATTACATGTTGATTAATGCAATATTATATATTAAATGATTATTTTTTTAAAGAGCATTTACTTGTGAATTGAAAGGGCAGCAAAAACAGCAGCTGCGAAGATAATTAAATAAGGAAGATAGGAAGATAATTGTTTATAATTTGAAAACTGGGCCATATTCTGTGCTCCTTCAAACCAACGAGACTGCTGCCATGGCAGGCCACCTTCCTGTCTTAACAAGACCCCAAATTTATTTCCTCTCCCTTTCTATATCTGCACCACATCCTCTTCCCTGCACCACTTACTTGGAGACAAGCATACAATAAATATCAGATCCTGTAGCTCATGGTTCTCAATGCAAAAATTGCTCCTGTATAGCTACTGATGAGCGTTGTGAATAAAACAACAGGTTTTGAAAAACCATTATGATTCCATGAGAAAAAAAGAAACAGATGACGTGCAGTGCAAGTTGAGGAAATTAATTGCACTGAATAGGAATGGACATAGAGCGGTCCAGCTTTTTGACAATGTGCCACAGGATACTGCATTATCACAGAGAGGAAACAAGGACAAGCAATAGCAGGGTGGCCAGAACTTTGAAGGGAGGACAATGATAATCAATAACAAAGTAGTCAACACTTTGAACAGAGAATAATGTGCCCTCTAGGATGTGAACAACCATGCAAGCTATACCCATTCAGAAAACCGCACCCTTGCCAAAACTAGTGGCTTCAACTCTTCAGCGGTAAAGTCCTGCATAGTCCTGCAGATCTCTTGACTAAGGTATGCAACTTGTCCCTCAAAACGGCCACGGTACCAGAAGATTGGAGGATAGCAAATGTCACGCCTATTTTTAAAAAGGGAAAGAGGGGGGACCCGGGAAACTATAGGCCGGTCAGCCTAACATCCATACCAGGTAAGATGGTGGAATGCCTCATCAAAGATAGGATCTCAAAACACATAGACGAACAGGCCTTGCTGAGGGAGAGTCAGCATGGCTTCTGTAAGGGTAAGTCTTGCCTCACAAACCTTATAGAATTCTTTGAAATGGTCAACAGGCATGTGGATGCGGGAGAACCCGTGGACATTATATATCTGGACTTTCAGAAGGCGTTTGACACGGTCCCTCACCAAAGGCTACTGAAAAAACTCCACAGTCAGGGAATTAGAGGACAGGTCCTCTCATGGATTGAGAACTGGTTGGAGGCCAGGAAGCAGAGAGTGGGTGTCAATGGGCAATTTTCACAATGGAGAGAGGTGAAAAGCGGTGTGCCCCAAGGATCTGTCCTGGGACCGGTGCTTTTCAACCTCTTCATAAATGACCTGGAGACAGGGTTGAGCAGTGAAGTGGCAAAGTTTGCAGACGACACCAAACTTTTCCGAGTGGTAAAGACCAGAAGTGATTGTGAGGAGCTCCAGAAGGATCTCTCCAGACTGGCAGAATGGGCAGCAAAATGGCAGATGCGCTTCAATGTCAGTAAGTGTAAAGTCATGCACATTGGGGCAAAAAATCAAAACTTTAGATATAGGCTGATGGGGTCTGAGCTGTCTGTGACAGATCAGGAGAGAGATCTTGGGGTGGTGGTGGACAAGTCGATGAAAGTGTCGACCCAATGTGCGGCGGCAGTGAAGAAGGCCAATTCTATGCTTGGGATCATTAGGAAGGGTATTGAGAACAAAACGGTTAGTATTATAATGCCGTTGTACAAATCGATGGTAAGGCCATACCTGGAGTATTGTGTCCAGTTCTGGTCGCCGCATCTCAAAAAAGACATAGTGGAAATGGAAAAGGTGCAAAAGAGAGCGACTAAGATGATTACGGGGCTGGGGCACCTTCCTTATGAGGAAAGGCTACGGCGTTTGGGCCTCTTCAGCCTAGAAAAGAGACGCTTGAGGGGGGACATGATTGAGACATACAAAATTATGCAGGGGATGGACAGAGTGGATAGGGACATGCTCTTTACACTCTCACATAATACCAGAACCAGGGGACATCCACTAAAATTGAGTGTTGGGCGGGTTAGGACAGACAAAAGAAAATATTTCTTTACTCAGCGCGTGGTCGGTCTGTGGAACTCCTTGCCACAGGATGTGGTGCTGGCGTCTAGCCTAGACGCCTTTAAAAGGGGATTGGACGAGTTTCTGGAGGAAAAATCCATTATGGGGTACAAGCCATGATGTGTATGCGCAACCTCCTGATTTTAGGAATGGGTTAAGTCAGAATGCCAGATGTAGGGGAGAGCACCAGGATGAGGTCTCTTGTTATCTGGTGTGCTCCCTGGGGCATTTGGTGGGCCGCTGTGAGATACAGGAAGCTGGACTAGATGGGCCTATGGCCTGATCCAGTGGGGCTGTTCTTATGTTCTTATGTTCTTATAGTCAAATGATATGAAAATGAATAATAAGGCTGCATACATCCCTGCACTACTAGACTCCCTCCTTATCCCTATACTTGCCTCTGCTTTTTATCTATTGCTCCCTTCTTGCTGCTACCACTTATCCAAGCCTCCACAGGGGAAGAATAGCCTCTTTTTCTTTTGCAGAGCAACACTCGGGCAGATGTTCAAAAGACATAACTTTCCCCAGGATAGAGGTGATTGCTGATGTTGCCCAGTGGCTGAAGTAGGGACATCAAATGGTGGGCTCTTTGTCACATCCATCCTTCTATTTGCCCATCTATCTACATGCCTACATCTTTCTGCTGCCATTTTAGCTGAGTATTTTCTCTGCCCAGTTTTCTACTTCTATGTATCTTTCCTCATAATCAATGACTGCCATTCACATGGCAGGTTATTTTCATTCATCTTTAACCAACACTCATTTATCACTTGCAGGAGTTCTACCATAGAATGTCCTGATTAATTGCCTTTGGGAACATCTGACAAGGTATACATCAACAAGTCTAGCTGTATGCTATGTCCTGCCTATAGATCTGCCGAATATCTTAGGGATGGCACTAATTGCTGATGTTACTTGACATGCAAAACCACAGCCAGCTTCAGGGGTTGGTATCATTGGGTAATTGCCAAGGGCTTAGAGCTCTGAGATTAGACTCAGAGTCTTCAGATTAGGCTCACTGCCAATACCTGAAACAATCTCAATTCCATTGCCTTTCCGCACAGCTGAAATACTAACTTTGTCATTGCCTCTTTTCTCCCATCCCATATGCCAACATCAGCCCCACTATGAACCTTAGGAAGGGCATCCAGGAAGGAAATGTCCCTAGACGGCAGTTTGGTGAGAGTCCCCACAAACCTGGAGCTAGCCCAGTACAAAATGATGAAAAGACCTGCTATCAACAGGTCTGCAAAAAATTTTTTTGGACAGCTGTTTTGGTTTTATTGACTGATTCTTACGTTTTTTGGTGCGCGGAATCAAAAAACGATAGCAGTTTTGTCCTGGGATGTCAGGTTTTCGAACAAACGGGTAGTCATCGTTTTAAAAAATCTCTTAATGCAAATATTTTATTTACATGAAAAATATTAACTCATTTGCACAGGTGACAACAAAATTAACACCACACTTAAGTAGATTGCTTGTGAAATCATCTTTTTTTAAACTCTAAACTTCTTTTTGAGTTTTTCCTCTTGTAGGTGGCTTCCGGAAGATCCCTATACAACATCCAGCAGTAGTCAGCCATCATTGTTACACTCCATTTCCCTTGATACCTTCTTTCCATTTCTTTTATATTTTGATGGAAACGTTCTCCCTGCTCTTCGCTCACTGCTCCCAAATTTTCAGGAAAATAGTCAAGGTGTGAGTTGAGAAAATGGACTTTTAAGCTCATGGAGCAACCAAGCTTGTGGAACGCTTTCAACATCGTTTCCACCATTTCCTTGTAATTTGGGTCCTTTTGGTTTCCCAAAAAGTTATTTATGACCACAGTAAAGGCAACCCACGCTTCTTTTTGAGTTGGAGTCATTGAACTGATGAAGTCTTTGTCGGATATGAGTTTTCTAATATCCGGGCCAACAAAAAACCCCTCTTTCAGTTTTGCCTCTGTTAAACCTGGAAACTTGGATCCCAAGTACTTGAAGCATTCGCTATCTTTGGGAAGTGCCTTAACAAATTGCTTCATTAATCCTAATTTTATATGGAGTGGTGGTAATAAAACCTTCTCAGGGGGTACCAATGTATCTCTGAGAACATTCTTTTCACCAACAACTAGACTTCTTGGTGGCCAATTTTTTTGCTTCCAGTGATTTTGTCGGTCTCTACTGTCCCATAAACATAGAAAACAAGGGTATTTGGTGTACCCAGCCTGTTGTCCCAGCAGCATACACAATACTTTTAAATCCCCACATACCAACCAGTTTTGGTTTTGATAACCCACTTTCTTGAGTACCAACTCCAAGTTCTCATAAGTCTCCTTCAAGTACACCGAATGAGCAACAGGAATGGATGCATAACTGCCACCATTGTGAAGTAAAACTGCTTTTAAGCTTCTTTTGGAAGAGTCAATGAAAAGCCTCCATTCAGAAGAATCATACTGAATGTGGAACCGAGCCATCAACCCCTTTAAATCAGAGCAAAACACCAAATTGCCCTCATGAAAAAAGTAAGACAGAAAGTCTTTTTCCCGATGTCTGTACCATGCAAAAGATGTACCTTCCATCAACAAAGGAAGGATGTACCTTCCATCCAGCACTGGCAGTGAAAATAAACTTGTTTTTCCATGTTCAGTTTTTTTCCCCCAAGTATGATGAATTTGAAATTTAGCGATTTCCAGCTACCTGTTTGACCAAGGCACATTTCGATTGTGAAAAAACCTGACGTCCCAGGAAAAAACGGTGGTCATTTTCGAATTCAGCGCACCAAAAAAATCAGATAAAATTATGAAAACAGCTTTTTGGTTGCAGACCTGTGATCATTGATGAGAAATTTTAAGTCCCATTGATTTCAACTGTAGAGATTAAACATAGGTTTAAATCTTTCCAATGAAATTGATTTGTCTTTGAAATGCTCAGCTTTGACTGGATTTCAGCCTATATTTATAGTATGCCCAAGTAGCACTACCCAAGGCTTCTTTTCTTAGATCTGTAAAAACAGAATGCATATTTAAAACTGCTGTGAAAGATACAGCTCATTGAAAGATACAACTCTAACCATGCATGTTGCACATGACTAGTAGCCCCAGATGGGGATGCACACTGCCCTCTGAATTGTGACATCAAGTTCAGTGAGGTCCAGATTCCAAGGCACATCCATATTCACTGCAAGCAAACTCACTATCTCTATAATTCTGTAAATTTTGAAATAGGTGCTCACAGGAACATAGATTTTAGGTGTTGTCCAATGCAATTAGGTGTTGTCCAATGCAGTTGTATGTGTGTCTGCTTTCATTTGCTGTAATTAGCGCAGCATTTAAAGTATTTTGTAATTTTGCATTTAAGAAGTCTTTTTTTTTTTTAAACTATGCATACTATTGTAGTTACCAGAGATGAGCAAATCAGGCATGGCTTGACTCGAGTCACAAGTCTCCACTCACCACAACTCAACTCGAAAATGAGTCAAAATGGAGGGATTTTCTGAGCCGCCCAGAGCATTTTTGTGGTTCAAAAGTCTCAAGTCGATCCCTTTAAAAATCCAGCCATGAAAAAAACAGGGCTGTTACTGGGGTGTGTGTGAGTTCTCTTTAAATATTCCCCTGCTGTCCCCCTCCCATCTGTAAACAGACAGAGAGAGATTGGGAACAGAAGCAGCAAGAAAAAGGAGGGTCACATGCAACAGCTGCAAGGCTTACCAGGACAACCTAATCCTTTGCAGCTCTACTCAGAAGTAGTCCCATTTATACTGGTCATTCAATGAGGCTTCCTCCTCCCAAGTAACACCAAGCAACTCCCAAGCCCACCAGCAACATAGCTAGAGGGGGTGCAAGGCACTAAGTTTTGCAGGGCTTGCAAAGCACTACATTTTGCACAGAATGTAGATGTGTAAAGTGCAAGCAGCCCCCTCCCCTTCAGAGCAGGGACATGCAGTGTGGGGGCGGCAGATGAGGCAGAACTGCCCCACTTGTAAGTGTAAGGAGGGCCAAGGAGGACGGCCTCCTTGGGTGTAAGCAGGCAGGGCAGCTGTGGTGCTTCTCCATTGATTACAAATGGAGCCCCCCCCCCCACTGCACGTCCCTGCTTCAGAGCCATTCTGGTCAGCTAGCAGTGAGGCACCATGCAACACGTAGTGCTTTGCAAGCTAAGGTGAGGCTCCCTGCAAAGCTTAGTGCTTTGCACTTCCTCTAGTTATGCTACTGGAGCCCACATGAGCCAGCCATGAAGTTGGAAACCATGATCACTACAAACTGCCTCCTCTTCCTCCCTGGGCTTCTCCAGCCAATTCCAAGGCAAGAACCCCCTCAGGCTTCTCTATCTGCCTTACCGCATCCACAGAAAAATAACCAGACCACCCATCCTTCATCCAATGACCATCAGTTCCAAGAGAGCCCACTCCTGGCTCCTGCCTCCCACCCTCCTGCAAAAGCAAAAGCAAAACATTAACCTTTCCCTGCCTCCTGGCAGGAATCCTACTGCTCACCCGGTCTGAATGATGGCTCCACAAGGTCTTTCATACCACGAAAAAACATAAGTAAACATACCCAGACACAGACTCTAGTGTACATGTGTGGAGAAACAGTGCTGAGTCAAGTGGCCTTAGACTTGAGTCAATGCCCGAGTCATTGGCGCATGTAACTCAGGTCACCATAAGAGTGTGAAAAATGCTAATTTTTGCTATTCAGACTCCTGACTTCAGTTCCCGTCCCTATTACTTACATATTGTACGTATTGTATTGGATCTTGGTATCTGTAAGGGATCCCTTTCCAGACCCCCCCTATGGATAACCAAATCTGTGGATACTGAGATTCATGGGTGGGTCCACTTAGGACCTCCAGATGCAACCAGAAGCATCTTCTGGTCACATCCAGAGGTGTTCTAAGGTATAGGAAGGTCACATGTGGCCTCTTCATGCCTTAGAAGGCTTCTGAGAGGCACTTTTTTTTTTTCAGCAAACTAAAAAGGGGCCTCTGAGGCCTTCTGATGTGCTGATCACAGTGGATCAAATCTGCAGGTTCTGAACCTGTGGATGAGGACCCACTGTAATTATTAGAACCCACACATTGAAAGAAACTGACAAAAATCCATGGAGGCATAACTAAAAGGATACCCAGGAGAACGAATTACAGGCTTTTGCAAATTAGATGAATCATATAATATTGTGACATCATATTATTTTTCACATGATCCCCGATTAGCTAGGATTACACTTGAAACTAATTCCAGAAGGAGAAGCATCAACAGCTTTAGTCAGAAGATGCAACAGCACTGAAGAGCAACAAAAAAGAGGTGAAAATATGGGTTTTTTTCCCTGGAAATATTCCTGTCTCACCAAAATGAATATTTTCAGCCTTAAAATTGAAACTAGAAAACATTTATTACTTAATACCACACTAATGTACACTTTCCCCCCCTCAAAGCCTACAGGATATAATTGTACATTGTACCAGAATATGTTGCCTGCATTGGGCTTGTCAGTCGTATCATTTATCATAAACATGATCATGTCTAAAAGTTTTTTTCAGTTTCAACCAATGCTTGTTGTTTAGTTTGCTGCTCAGTGTCTTTCTACCTACAGTATACTTTCTTTCAGACACTCAACTCAATTGTACTATTTCTTTGAGTAGATATCTTTATCTTGTTCCTTGTTCTCTCTCCCTGGTATCTCAGAAAGGGACCTATCCATGAGTGACGTCTGCTCTTACCCCTTCACCTCTTCCTTTTTTTAATCTCACAGCAGCATCTGTTTCTCTTAAAAATTGCTGTATTCCACCAGTGTTGTATTTCCTGAAGTCCCCTTCAATCAGCTCCTTCGGGGCCCTGCACAGTTCAATACATTTAACCATCTCTCACATTTCAGTAGATATTGTGCTAAGCTCACCAGCCTTTCGGCCACTACTTCCTCTGAGAAATCAACCTTTGCACACATTTTTATTGCTTCGCATCTGGCATCAAGACCTTCAGCCTGTCAAGGCTCAGGATCTATTCCTCAGTTCAATGCTAATTACTCTCTTACCAAGCGTCCGTAATTGAATTTGGGTGGCTTTTCTGGAGATTAGTTTTTCCATCTTCGGTTCAATAGGACAAGGAGACCGATTATGCAGGAATGGGGTCACATTTTTTAGCATGGCAAAAATTAAGGACAACTTTGTATTAATTACAGCCATTCAGGCCCCAATCCTTGCACTGCCAGAACTAGCATCCAAGCAGCATAAGGCACTTTACAGTGCTGTGAAAACCGGGCCAAAGTTGCATGCTGACACTGCTGACACTGCTGCAAATGTGTAGCAGCAAAGTGCACACTACAGCAGCTCAAGAGGCCGCCATCAGGACTGGGGAGTAGAAAGGGAGGGTCAGGACGAGGGTGGACATGGATCTCAGATCTTATCCCCTCCTTCTCAAGCTGCTCCACCCTTTTTCTCTCCACAGGAAAAGTAAAATATATATTATGTCGGAGGGATAGGATTGGGCAGTTAGTAAATAATTAGAGAAGGGTGAAGTTATTCCCTTGATACATTTTTGCTAGACTCTCAGCATTTCTCAAATGTTTCACCTAAGGAGAAATGTCCTGTGCCACTGCTTGATATATGACTGCATGTTTTAATATATAAAAACACTCCTTGATATATAACTTGTTTGAATAATGCTCAGGTAGACATCAGCACAAAAAGAATTTTGATGCAACCATGCATATGGTAATATCAAAATTGTGTGGGTTCTTTTACAGTGTTTTATGAATGTACGAATGCATATGTGCATACTAATAACAGCGTGGCACAGATGCAAATTAACTAAAAGTTGTGGCAAACTGTTTAGGTTCAAATTCTGGGATTAATTTTAGAAATGACCCTGGTCAAAACAGAATTTAAGAGTGAAATTCTAAAATGGGAAAAAAATGCCATAGGAGAAACTTGCTCACCTCTAGTAATTGGCAGCCATTGGACCAGTGGGCTTGATATTTTCTAGCTCACTTAGCAGTGAGGTCAATTTTATGGGCTCTGGTCTGGATTCCCTTGATATTGGGAAAAAACAACATCCGTGGTAATAATTATGGTGTTTCTGATTGAGCCCATGCTACCCAGAATGCACTGCTACCCTGGGTTTCAATAGCTATCCGTCACATCCAGGTCAAAGACTGCTGTAACAAAATAGTGGTAAAGGAAGTAATGTCATAGGAGATATGCTTGAACTTGCTATTTGTCTTCAACTGTTGTGATTAGGGGTGGGGGGCGACTACCAAACAATACGATGATGCAGGCCTAGATGAACCAATGATCTGACTCAGAAGAAGGCAACTTCCTTTGCTTATGATGTGACATCAATACTCCTGAGCTGGCTAGTTCCTGTGGTATGCCTGTCTAACAACATCAACATGATTATGAGAGCTACTATTTATTATATATAATTATTTATTAACAATCAAATATTCAATCTGGTTCTGAAACTTCATAAATATTTAGCTGCTATTTCTCCGGCAAAGAGGAAAAAAACCCTATGCTTGTTTAAGTAGTTTGCTGAACTAAGGCCTAAAAGCAAACTTTTAATTACCATTTTATGTTCATATAGTACTTCGGCAGAATCCCTTCCAAACCAATATAACTGCCTATGAAAATTACCCACTGTGTATGTGCATTAGTTGTGCTATATTCTCACTGTTCTCTAGTTGTGATTACATATGGTACTAAAATTGGTACAATTTATCGGCCTCTCCTGTAATTATCTAGAAAAGGTGATTACTTCTAGTTAATGGACTTATTCACAGGAATCGTTTAAAGATTCCTGGGTTCTTGAGCAAAGTGCCTTTTCCGTCTAGGTGATGTAAATGGGTGAGCTGAGGAGGACTGTGAGTGTTGAAAGGGTGGGTGGAATATCAGAAAAGAATGTTATAAATAGGAAAGAGTGTGGGGGTTAATTAGTATTGATTTAAAGTTTGTTATGTTATTCATAGGTTCTTATACACACACACTCACAAATTATCTTCAAGTGCTTTTCAGGTTAGTGTCAACCCACCCACCACCAAAAAATAGTTACCTACATGGTGAGAATGTGCCAGCAGCTCAGTAATATGGAGGCAGCCTAATAGAATAATTGGATGCAGCTGCACTTACTCCCATAGAATATGAGACTTGCAAGCTTTTATGCAAACTTCATGATTCAGGCACTAGGAAAGCTAAGAGAAAAACCTAATGCTGAAAACACAAGGGAAAGGTTAGCATAAAGCAAGGTAAAATGCCAGCAAGTGCACCTGAAGTGGTGTGTTCCTTTGTCCAGAACTTCTAGCTCTTAAATCCAACTCCCAAACCAGTACAACATCCTAGTGTAAACTGAGGGATAACTACAAATCTTGCTGTTAGTTAACTTATTTCCAAAATCTGAATTTATTATTAAAGATTCAATCAAAATTTGAAATAGGTCCTAAATACATATATGAATTAGCACCAGGATTACAGTGCTGAGTAAAAACATATTGGAAGTGATTTGTATGTCCTGAGATTAGTACAACATGCACTGGAAAAGTGAGGTATTTTTCCAGTAGGTAGTAAATATTCTCCAGGGGTGAATGAAGCAGTGAACTTACCATTTTATGAGAGTTCTGCTAAGAAACTAGTTTTATAGGGATTTGCAGCTCTTTCAGGGAAAAGCCAAAAGAAAACTAAACAACAATTTAGAACAATGGTTCTCAAACAGTGGAGTTGTGACCAGTGTCCTGAGGGGGGCAAGGGTGCCAGGCTTGGAGGGATGCACTGCCATGCCACCATCCACTCCCCCTGAGATGTCCCTCAGTCAGCCACCAATAGTATTGGTGTGCCAGTCTGAGAGCGGCCCCTGAGGTCCACCCCCAGAGGTGTTCCGAGGGCCAAAAAATGGAAGTGACTATTATCAACCCTTAGAAGGCATTCTGAGGGCCGGGAAGCTGTGAGTGACCTCTCCAGCCCTCAGAATGCCTCCAGGGGAGAGGCAATGGGCATGGGAAGAATGGGGGCATCCAGATGGGGGGGCAGCACCTCTGGAGGTGTGGCCCTGAGCACCACAGTGGCTAGGAACACCACTGGTTGTGACCTAATGGTAGATTGTGGAACACTGCTAGGTTGCAGAATGCCGCCTGAACTCTGCCAAGCCTCTTAGGGCTTTTCCAAGCCTCTTAGGGCTAACCTCAAAAGATGCATTTCTGAGTCTCCAGCATTACAAATATACTGCATGCAGCACCTCTAGTGGCTGAATGCAACATATACTGATGCTAGGAGACCAGAAATATACTGGATATATACCACATTCAGCCACTAAAGGCGCTGAATGTAATGCAATGTAATGGAATAATTTCATTCCTTTACATGATGCTGGGAAAACTGGAAGTGCTTCTGAATTATTTTGAGCCCCAATAGGCTTGGAACCAGCATGATTTAACAATGTGAAGATAAGAAATTCAATTTTGACACTTTTCCTCATTTTAAATGCATTTAAATGGCAACCCCAGTCTCTTGCAGGTATCCAGGATTGGCAACCCCAGTCTCTTGCAGGCAACCCCCACAGATACCAAGGTTGGTCTATAGATATTTGCTAAATCAGTCTGGCAAAATGTGTAGGTGAGACTTATCCTTTAACTATTGTAAATACCATACCAGATATACATACATACATACAGGTATTTATATATCGCCTTTCTTCGGTATTCAGATTTCTCTTCAGACTTTTAATCCAAGGTGGTTTACATAGGCAGGCTGTTCTAAACCCCCACAGGGATTTTCACAATTGTCTAGTTCTAGTCTTTCATAGAACTCCTCTTTCCAGCTGGATTGCTTCCTGGTCTGGCCTCTTTCTGGCCCTTTGCCTCCCACGCTCCACTTGATGGCAACTCCTCTCTGCCACTGAGGGTCAGCTCATCAGTATATCAGCATGTCGTCAGTTCTCGGGCACTTCTGGTTGTTTCGAACTGGCAGCCTCAGATCTTCAGGTATACAAGACGGCAGCTCTACCAACTGAGCATATCACATAGGTTTGAAGTCAGAGAATTGTGAGGAGAGTTCTCACCACTTTCATCCTGCTATAGTGGGGCTCTCCAAACCCCAGCCCGTGGGGAAAAAGCCCTCCCCATTATGGGCAGTTCTTACCATTCTACCACATTGCTGCTTATTTTGCAGTCCGATCTGTGCACAGGAACGCTCTGGGCAGTTGTGTCTGCTTGGACATCCTGCTGCAGAGCCTGGCGGAATGCTGGGCAAAAGATGCACATTATGCTAGAATGACCCCCCCCCCAATGCTCAGGAACAGTTTGGGGAAGGCACTAAGGGGCTGCTCCTTTACAAGAAAACTGCACAGCTTACAAATGCTGGACTGTTTTGCTGCAGTCGTTCCCTCTGTCGAAGACAAATGGTTTAAAAAGTTTTCACCCAGTTCTCTCCCTTGCACACCTCTACCTCCATTCTTAAAATAAAACAGACATATTGTAGTAATTTGCAAGCCTCATTCTATAGACAGGAAGCTCAAAGCACTGAGATGACATCCTAAATCTCTTGGGCATACCAGAAAAGACAATTGTCTTGTTACAAGCCAGGCAGCAGAAATGTCTCTTTTACCGCTGGCTATAGCAAGTGACATGAACAGAAAATTAAATGCAATATGTCTCCACATTGCTTTGTTATGAGCAAGAAAGCCAGGACAGGAGTAAGAACATCTTGACACTCAGATATAGTTTGAAACCATTGCAAATACCAGACGTGTAATAGGCAGGGCTGTGTACATATGTGGTTTCAGCACAAGTACAGAAAAACTCCCATTTCATTTCTTTTGGACTATATTTCAGCACGTTTATTCAGGAATAAGTCCCACTGTGTTCAGTGTGGCTTACTGCCAGGAAAGTGTGCATTGAATTACAACCTTTGTTAGCATTTTTCGGATACAATGATATCGGATCGGATACATCGGATACAATGTGATGAGATAAGATCAATACAAGCACCCCCCCCATATCTGCAGATCTCATATTCATGGTTTCACTTATCCGCGGTTCTCCCTCCTGAACCCATTACTTATTTGTAAAATGGAACCCTATACTTACTGTGGTGCCAAGCATCTCTCTTTTGTTGCAGCCTGTTATAGAATGCTAGAGGAAGCAGCTATCTGGAACACTAGAGGAAGGAGACGAAGATAATGCTAACAGGAAGCTGGAAGGTTTCTATATACGTGGTGGTGTGTATGGGAAAGTATCCCCCACAGATATGACAGGGTGGGGATTTTCGCATTCAGTGAATGTTAACAGGATGGTCACAGGAGGCCTCTAAGGCAGCCTATTACGTTTGACAGTAGGCAGCCTATTACGTTTGACCTCCTGGCCTCACTATGTGAGTCATTCAGTGCAGTCTGTTCCACTCCATTTGAAGCAATGTTGTGCCCGCTGGGCAAAAAGGCGGGGTATAAATTAATAAAATAAAATAATAAAATAATAATAATAATTTAGGGCCACCGCCCTTGTTCTCTTTTTTGGGGCCTTCCATCCAGGTGAAGTTTTGGCACAAAGTAGGTGGGATGCCTCTGAGCCGTGCCCTACAGGTCACAGATGTGCACTGGATCCAGACTGGCGTGAGGCTGAGGCGGTCGAAGATGGACCAGGTTGGTTACGGACAGTGGGTCCAACTGAATTGGGCAGGGAACTCCCCACTTTGCCCGGTAGCAGGGCTCAAAGAGGCGTGTCCGATGGGCTGCTCTGTGTGCACAAGTGGAAGGAGCACCGTTGTGCTGGGAGTGGGGCCGACGTGATGCAGGAGGCGCATAAAGTGAGCGGATCCCAGGATGTTAATGATGGCCCCCCAATGGGGCAGCAGAGGCTGAAGCCCCTCATCAGGTTCCAGTTCCTGGCTGTGGTGAGGAAGTGTTTTGATGGCCTTGGCCAAGACTCAGCCAAGTTTGGCCTTCATTCATTCATTCATTTAGGATAGGGGCAGCAACAGCTGCTGCTGGCATGGGTTGGGATAGTGGAGAGATCAAAAGAATAGTTAGGTAGGTGGAGATCTTGGGCATTTAAGAGCTACCTGTGCCCCAAGGCAGGTGGTTCGTCTTAGTTATCACTTGATTATTCATGTTTACTTACATTGCTTTGTTTTCCTTCTTTAATTGTTAGGTCTGGGCCTTTCCCTGCCAGCCCTCAGGGTGGGCAGGGTGGGCAGAACAATTCAGCTGGCTTGACCCCCATTTCCAGGGGTTGGTGATGAAGAACCTGGGGGAGACTTGGGCAAGCTCAGGTTCTGAGCCAAGGCGGTTTGCCCAAAGGAAGGCTCAGACAGGAACTGTCTCCTCCCAGTTAGGTGCCTGCACTAAAGGGGGGCAGAGCATAGACAGGACCCGTTGCATTGCACCAATCGCTGCGCAGCTTTGTTATGGAATAAATCATGGCCCTGTTTCAACCAAGTCTTTGTGTCATGCATGTTTGTGGGGGGATACCTGGGCAATACATGGTGGTGTGTGGTGCAAACATTTTCCTCTGATTGTTGTAAACTGTTATGCCTGGAAAAACCTGCTCTTCCTCATGGTTAGCAGAAGGAAAATTAATTATGCTAAATAAGGAAAAACATGCAAATGTATCTGATTTGCTTAATTAATAGGGCTGCAGAATTCCACTTTTCTCAGTACAAAATTTGGGTTGTTAGGTATAGAAAGTTTTTTTTTTTCTTCCCCACAGTGAATATACAGTTCTGGGCTCTGTAGGACAGGAAATATTCATCACTATGAACAACATGCTTCTGAACATTGAGATATTTTTAGTAGGGCTATTAACCAATTAAAAGACATTTACAGCACAATCCTAACTTGTGCTGGAATAGGCAGGCCGGTGGTCCTGCGCTGTATCCAGCACAAGTTTGGATACTTCCCCTTACCCCGAGTAACTCTGCAGCAGTTCCAATGGGGCTACTCGGATCCTTCCCATCTCAATTGGTGGTGCAAATCCAAGCAGCCTGGGGCTGGCCAGGTTGCCCGGGAATGGGGCTAGGATCCTGTGTAAGTGCCAGATCATGGGTCTGCCTCCCACTCCCCACTCACCCACCCATGGAACTGAGCTTGGATGGTGCAAATTCACTCTGCCCTTGGGGCCCAAGTCGGTATGGGGAGGTTGGCACATGGACATGTGCCAGCCTATCTCCCCTAAGAGTGGTGTGAAAGTGCTTCACAACACTTCCACGACACTCATCAACCAGCACATGGGACTTGCTATTTTTATTTAAACACAATGTTTGTATTATAGAAACCATAGTACAATTGTTCTAACTGATTAATGGGGGGAAGAGGTGTCTGATAATGCAAAAAGTTCATTAAATCCAAATGCAAGTGTGGCACCAGGACCAACCAAGTTGGATGCCAGTTGCAGGCCTATCTTCATCAAAGGTTATACAAAGCTGAGAAGACCCACTGAATCCCCCCCACCCCAATATTGGATGACCACTTCACACTCCCCCAATCACTGATGAGGATGGAAGGAGCCACTACCCACTGCCATCACCAGTAAGTGTGGGAGGGGGCCCAATGTAAGGCTTTGTGCCAAGGTACAACAGCCTGTCACCTGCATTGCTCTCAATTTATTATAAAACTCCATTTAATGTATGTGGCTGCAAATGTGATAAATAATACATATAGGGTTGTAAAGCAAATAAAGTTTAATCCAATTGAATAATTCTCACAATAATATAACATGCCAACCCGCAGTCAGAGGCTGGAGGGCGATCATTGCCCAGTCCTGCCCCCTGCACAAGGCAGATATGACATTCAATCACCTGATATGTGCTGGAGTGTCAGCACATATAATAATAACAACAACAACAACAACTTTATTTTTACCTCGCCTTTCTCCCCGAAGGGACTCAAGGCGGCTTACAACAGATTAAAAAACATAATTTAAAACAAATAAAAACATATTAACACATGTCATAAAAACAGCAATCAGATAAAAAAATAGGTAAAAAGAGGATAGAGCAGCAGCAAATCATAAAAGAATCAGGTCTGTAAAAAATATTAAAAAGATGTTAAAAGAGATGTTAATAAGGCCAAGAACTCAGAAGGCTTGTTTAAACAGAAGGGTCTTCAGGCCTCGCCGAAAGGTCTCAAGAGAGGGAGGCATTCTTAAGTCAAGGGGAAGGGGGTTCCATAGTGTTGGTGCCACTACTGAGAAGGCCCTATTTCTTGCCGCTGCCCCACATACCTCCCCAGATGGCGGCACTTGTAAAAAGGCCTTCTCTGATGACCTAAGAGGACGAGCCGGATTGTGTGGGAGTAGGCAATCTCTAAGATACCCTGGCCCAGAGCAGTATAGGGCTTTAAAGGTCAAAACCAGCACCTTGAATTGGGCCCGGAAATGAATGGGCAGCCAATGGAGCCGCTGGAGAAGCGGACTGACAGGGTCAAACCGCCTACCTCCAGTAACCACACGGGCCGCTGCATTCTGCACTAGTTGCAGTTTCCGAATCGTCTTCAAGGGCAGCCCCACATAGAGCGCGTTACAGTAATCTAACCTTGATGTCACCGAGGCATGGATCACCGTGGCCAGGTCTGCACGATCCAAGTACGGCCACAGCTGGCGCACCAGCCAAAGCTGAGCAAAGGCCCCCCTAGCCACAGCCGCCACCTGGGAATCCAGGAGCAGCTGCGAGTCCAGGTGGACCCCCAAGCTGCGGACCTGCTCCTTCAGGGGGAGTGCAAACCCATTCAGCGCAAGCCGATAGTCCAGCACCTGCATCGAGGATTTCCGAACCAGGACAGCCTCTGTCTTATCTGGATTTAATTTCAGCTTGTTAGCCCCCATCCAGATCCTCACTGCCTCCAGACAGCGCTCCAGGCCCTGAACCACCACCCTGGAGTCTGGAGAAAAGGAGAGATAGAGCTGGGTATCATCGGCATATTGATGGCACCCCACTCCAAAGCCCTGGATGACCTCTCCCAGTGGTTTCATGTAGATGTTAAATAGCATGGGGGACAGAATTGAGCCCTGAGGCACCCCGCACCTCAAGGACCAGGGTGTCAAACAGGCATCCCCCAGCACCACCATCTGGGACCGACCCTCCAAGTAGGAGCGGAACCACCGCAAAACAGTGCCTCCAACTCCCAACTTGGCCAATCGGCCCAGAAGGATACCATGGTCGATGGTATCGAAAGCCACTGAGAGGTCCAGCAGGACCAACAGGGACGCACTCCCCCTGTCCAGTCCCTGGCGTAGGTCATCCACCAAGGCGACCAAGGCGGTTTCCATCCCAAAGCCAGGCCTGAAACCAGATTGAAAAGGATCCAGATAATCCGCTTCATCCAAGACCCTCTGGAGTTGGGACACCACCACCCGCTCAATTACCTTGCCCAGAAACGGGATGTTGGAGACTGGCCGATAGTTATCTAACACAGTGGAATCCAGGGAGACCTTCTTCAGGAGGGGGCGAACCACTGCCCGTTTCAAAGCGAGTGGCAATGTCCCCTCCATCAAGGAAGAGTTGACCACCCTCCCTGTCCACTCAGCCAGTCCACCCCGGGCAGCTCTTATCAGCCAAGCTGGGCAAGGGTCAAGCAGGCAGGCAGATGGCCTCACACTCCAAAGGAGTCTGTCCACATCCTCAGGCTGTACAAGCTGAAAAGAATCCCACAACACAGGACAAGCAGTTGCCCAGGGGACATTGTCAATGTGGCATCCAAGTTGTGACGAATACGATCAATTTTATCTGCAAAATGTTGCACAAACATGTCACAGCGGCTGACTATGTATTCCTCCTGGTCTACTGGGGGGGGGCCTGATGGAGGAGGCCCCGCACCACACGGAACAGCTCTGCCGGACAGTTGTCAGCAGACGCAATGGTAGCAGAGAAGAACGATCTCTTCGCTGCTACCACCACCACGGAATAGGCTCTGTAATGAGCTCTAGTCCGTGTCCAATCGGATTCATCCCGAGTTTTCTGCCACCGTCGCTCTAGATGCCTGCCCTGCCGCTTCATCATTCGCAGCTCCTCAGTGAACCAAGGAGCCGCTCCGAGTCTGCGACGTGGCAGAGGTCGTTCCGGAGCAATCTCATCCACTGCCCTGGTCATTTCCCCATTCCAGAGGTCAACCAGGATCTCAGATGAGACGCCAGTCTTGGCAGTGGGGAAATCCCCCAGAGCCCTCAGGAAACCTTCAGGATCCATTAGCCTCCGGGGGCGGATCATAGAAAACGGTCCCCTGCCTCTGCGGAGGTAGGAAGTCGCAACAAGCCTAAACCTTACCAGAAAGTGATCTGTCCATGACAACGGAGTGATCTTGATCTCCTTTACATCCAGATCACTGCCCCCGTGCCCAGCTGTAAACACCAAGTCCAGCACGTGTCCTGCAGTATGTGTTGGGGCCAAGATCTTCTGGGACAGGCCCATGGTTGTCATGGCGGCTATGAAATCCTGAGCTGCACCTGCCGCAGGGGCCTCTGCATGCACATTGAAGTCCCCCAGCACTAGTAGGCGGGGGGCCTACTGATGAGCAATTAGCTTGAACATCAAATCTTTCCAGCTTATTCCATATCTGGCAACAATGCAAACATGACCCACCCAATCAGGGCCTAAGAGAGAGGGGTGAAGGGGGCAATTTGTACCCAGGCCCAGGGTCAGAAAAAGGGGCCCAGGAGCCAAAGAAGGGGGCCTAGAAATTTCATGGAATCTTACGTTTTCCAATTTCACGCAGACTCACTGCCCATGTAGGATACTAGGGACATTACCATGGGCATATGGTGGCAACTACTGCCACAAGCCCTACACACCAGGCCCAGGAATGCATACATTCCTTAACAGAGTCATGGCTGGGAGAAAACCGTCCTGTTACAGTAGCTCTTTGGCTTGTGGATCCGCTAACCATGAAGGAGCATAGAGGAGCTCAGTGACACAGCTGTATGACTGCAGCTGATGCAGAAGTCAGCTTTGGTGTACACAGGACACTTTCCATTCTAGTGTGAGCCTAAATACAATGATACTAATCTCCTGCAATGATTTTCTACATTTGAAAAATTTTAAGAGAGACTTAGGAGTGTGTTCAGTTTTCCTTATCTAGCTGCTGTTTTGTCAGATTCCTGATCCAAATTTCACTTGGAGAACTTATGCCCACTTTAAGCTGATTAGCTCCCTGTGTTCCCCAACAATGGCCCTAGTTCTGCACAACAGCCCTGCTTGGCCCCACCACCAGGGTAGCTCGCCTGTTCAACCTGCAGAGGTCCTCCTCTTTCCCCTCTCCTGCCAGCAGCTTCTCTAGCCACTACAGCAACACCTTGGTCCTCAGCAGGTCTTGGGAGCCTTTGCTTCCATTCTGCCCACCCCCATTGCCACCCCCCACACTCTGTTTCACCCCTTCCTCTTTGGGAAGGGGCCCAAAAGAAACTCTACCCCCTGATAACTTTCCTCTCAGAGGCCCTGCACCCAATGCAGATTAACTAATTGAGGCTGGGTAGGAATTTTAAGCTGTTCACCTTTAGTGAGGAGTTTTTTCACCTACTCCAGACTGCCTTTGTAGGTGGACTGTAGCTAGGCGGCCCTACTGGCAAACATAGTGAGAGATAGGGTCTAGGAGTAAGGATTTAGTGCACACCTGGAGGCTAGCAAGAGTCTCTTGGGAAACAATACTGGTCTCAAGAGGCTGTCTGAGATGCAGACTGTGGCCCTATGGGCTTGACTTAGGGAAAAGCCCTTCTCCAAGACTATCTAGCTTGTTGTAATCTGAACAAGTCACCTACCCTGCCCCCTTTTCTAGGGATTCTGCAGAGAAGTTGGGGTGGCATTAGGCAACTCCAGGTTTGAATTGGGTAGGAACGCCTAGCGAGGAGATGACAGGCTTCCAGTCTCCTCCAGTGGGTGCTTGCACTTATGGGGATGTAGTCCTTTAGTCAGGGCCCACTTCATATGATTGATGTATATCAGAGTTAGGGAACCACTGTAAGTTCCTACGGGAGAGGGGCGAAGGCAGTGACTTGATCACTATGATCGTGCCACTGCCAGGAGCAAAAGGGATTTTTTTTAACTTACCTGAGGCAACACTGGCCTCCTGGGGGGTGGGGTTAGGGAGCCTGCAGACTCCTCTGCAGGGCTCCCCAAGCCTCCAAACTGCTGAAAACACAAAAACCAGAAGTGGCAATTTCTTTATTATTTTCCAGGGATGGGAAAACCCAGCGTGGCTCGACTCGAAAAAGAGACCTAATGGGGGCACTTTCCAAGTCTTCAAGTCACCCTTTAGTGACTCTGAAGGACTTGAGTCGTCGCCCCCCCCTTTTAAAAAACCCACCATGGAGAAAATGGGGCTGCTCCTGGGGAGAGTTTGTATCAGAGTTCTCTTTACTCACTCCCCTGCTGTCCCCACCCATCTGTAAAGAGGACAGGAGAGGTGAGAGAGATGGAGAGAGAGCTGGGATAGATGTGGCGAGAGGGAGGAGGAGGGTCACAAGCAGCAGCTGCAAGGCTTGCCAGGACAACCCAATCCTTGCAGCTCTACTCAAAAGTAGTCCCTCTGCAGCCGCTCAATCAATGAGAGTCCCCCTCCCTCCCAAGTATTGTGATACCCCAGTTTGGAAACCTCTGATGCATATCAATATCATATCCATTATCCCAAAACATGCCTGCTCTCATGTCATTTGTGGGGGTACCAGGGTAGTGGCTGCTGCTCTAGGTGTCTGTTCCTTACATGATGTTTCCCTGAATTGTTTCATGACTTAGTCAAGTGCTGAAGACTGGTTCCTACAAGTCATTAACATTTCTCCCCCTCTCCCTTTAAAAAGTTGCTCTCTATATTTAATAGGCCTCCTTATCATTCTGTCTCTTAAGCATTTTAGTCTCCTCTGAAGATTTACTGGCATTTTGTGCTATAAAATTTGTAAATGATGCAAACAAAAGACTGGATAGCAGAACAAAGGAACTTTACTTCAAGTGTGCAGCTTTTATCATGATGATGAATAGGCTCCTGCTCTGTGTTTCTATTCTTTACTTGGTGCTTCCCAGAAACTCTTCTGTCCACTGTATGCTATATTCATTCACTCTGCTGCGGACTGTCCTGCAGTGGGCATGTTACGATACATTCCAATTTTTCTTATTTATCTTATTTATTCAGTTTATTCTTATTTAGAAGGATGAAAACCTCAACCACTTCATGGTGTTTCAGCACACTAACAACATTTCTGAAAGAGTTATTAGATCATGGATCATTGGGGCACAGATCAGAAAACAGAGCCTGAGGGGTAAATAGGAACAATTGGAATATCTGTCCATCATGATGTATGGGGCTTTTGAGTGTGAGGAAAAGTCACAATGTATGGGGGATTTTGAGTGTGAGAAAAAGTAATTCTGCTCATACAGGTTGTTCCACATTATCCACTGGGGTTCCATTCCAGGACCCTGAGTGGATAAAAAAAATCAGTGGAAAAATAGCTTTAAAGACCCACTTCCAGGTTTCTTGCTCCTCCATTGTCACCCCAGAATGCATTGGTATAGACACCGTACTGCACTTGCCACTAGATGGGATGATTAAAATAAATTATAATTATTTAACAGCATGAAGGTAGGAAATTGGATTTTGGTGATTTTTTTTTCCTTGTTACAAGGCATTTAAAGGTGGTCCTTCATATCAGTGGGCACTAATTCACTTATTCACTAATTCACTCACAAATCTGTGAATAGCAAGGTCCCATCTGTAGATGAAATTCAAACTAGTGACAAGCTAGATCAGGATTTACTAGACCATACCAGTTCAGATTACAGGCAAAAGTTCCTATGACTGAATACTTCTTACTGCAAAGGACTAATCTAATACTAAAAGACTAATCTAGAATCCTGCTCAATGTGATCCTAGGTTCTATATTTTCTATGAAGATGCATGCCATCATGTGAACCTCACTTGCAGTCTGAAGTGATATGGCTCTGGTGGCGTAGCTAAGGGGGTGCAAGGGGGTATAGCAGTTGCACCGGCATCAAGCTTTAGGGGGGCAACAAGCCGAGTTTGACACTAGTGACCAAAAACTTGGTATGTATGAATAATACCATCATGTTATATATCATTGGAAAGATAATTTAATGCTGAATGCAATGAAACAAACTGCATTGAAATATCTGTATCCTATCAAATGTTATGGCCAATTAACAAGAAAATGAAAATAAACTGTCTTGTAGAACAAAAAGTGGATTTGCTTAACTACAAACTGATCTATGAGACTGATTGTTCTGAGTGCCAATGAGATGTTATTATGATACAGCATGGAACCAATAACTTTTTATTTATTTACTTAATTAAATTTGATTTTATCATGCGGGGGGGGGGGCTACAAAATCTTCTTTGACCCTGGGTAGCAGATAGATGCCTTAGCTATGCCACTGACTGGGGGAAGGCACCAGAGCAAGTGGGTGGTGAGCTGCTGGGGGTAGATGTGTTCCCCCCAATTTTCACTTTTTGAAAAGCCAGGGTGTGATGTCACTTCCAGTTGTGATATCACTTCTGGGGCAACATTTTGAGCTTGGCACCAGGCTACACAACCATTAGCTATGCCACTGTATAGCTTACCATATCTCAGTGAGAACTATAGTCAGAGGTATTCAAATATTGCATTTCTTGTTGCCTGACCAGTCTATTTTTGTTTTAAGGCATGCAGAGAACACACATGCACACAAGTGTACATGGTGCTACTGCACCACTGGCCATTACACAAGTTCCCAGCACACAAAGTAGTTTTCCCTTGTGTGTGCATGTTACATGTGTTTAAAACATTCTTCGCATATTCCAGGCATAGTCAATGAAACAAACAATACGTCCCAGGGCTTGACTCTAGTTCACAGTAAGTCCTAGATGATCTTAATATACCCTTTGTCTTATTAAGCATTTTAAAATCTTCTATGAGATTCCTCGCCAGCACTCCTTTAATTAGATGTCTGCATCTTTTACATTTGCAAGTTGCTTGCAGGCTACAAAGCTTGATTTTGAAAGATACAGGATTTTTCCTCCCTCCTTCTGACAGTTTTTCAAAAGATGCTGGAGCAGCTTATGAAAAGCCAATATAACTAAGATGACAAATCATAATAAGTATCCCGAGAAGTTCAAGATACAGAGAAAACATTGTCCAACTGTCAAATGGTAGACATGCTTTTTCTTGGTTATGATATGCGAAAATAAGCTCTTACATGACAAATGCAATTAGAAGTTATAGTGAGCATAAAGCAAGAAAGTTGATTCTGCATATTATTGCTGTAATTCATTACTCAGTGTCCAAGGTGTCTTAAGCCAGATATAAACAAATAAGTGCCAGGTCTCTGCCCCCAAGGAGCCTGCTACTGGAAGCCATTATTTGACTTCTTGTTACAGAAGCCCTAATAAACTTCCAGGGAAGTTCCCGGAACCTGGCATGAAAACTGATGGGCACAGCCACCTTTTGAATTGGTTTCTAAATGTCAACCACCCCCACTGTTCCAGGGATTCCATTATTCTAACCAAATGGGATTTGAAACTACCTTCTCTGCTCATCTTCTCCTCAAAGTCCTTCTCCTCAAAGTCAAAATAAGTGATGCCTTTCAATCTTTCACAGATAATTAAATAGAAAGAACTACAGATGTTCCTGACAGTTACCATGGTTATAAAATACGTACTCCTTCATCAAGTTCAATGTGCATTGTGGAACAACAATAGAGATAATGTTACTGTATCTATAAAATGCGGTTTGATAAGAGAGAGGGAAGATATTGCATAATTAATAGTTGTATTACAGCAAGGGCAGTAAAAAAAGACGGAAAGAAAAGCCATTACTTTCTGTGGAATTCATGACTCAGCCCAAATACACAGCATGATACCCCACTGCTGATTAGAGCCATACTGAAACAAGACCTATTGCAAAGAGAAAACGTAGGACAACACTGTTTAAAAAAAAAAAATGTAATCAGTCAAACATCCCATCTTTTCAAGCAAAAAATAACTGACAAACTGTCCAACCCTATTTCTCACCTTTAGTGACGATGGAGCCATACTGGCAAAACACACGATGCATCCAGTGGTGGTGGTGGGTAAATCAGACAGCCAGCAGGAGGTAAGCACAATTTTTTTTTACCTACCCCTGCGTATGTGTCTTCTCGAAACTGTCAGCCATTTTGCTGGTACATATCAGAGGAGAGAAAAGGAGAGAACACCTAAGGTGATAGGTGCACGTTGCTGCTGCTGAGCTACATCCCTTCCTTCCCCCTGCCCTCCCCCTTCCCCACCTCCTCTGTCCCCACAACATGTGTCTGTCACCAATGTAGCACCACTCTTGGAGGCCTCTGAAGCCTTTGTACATGTGCCATGTGATGGAAGCCCACCTTTTGCACCACCATAAATGGCCTTGCAGTGATGGAATTCTAGTTCTGCCAGCAAATGGCCCCAGTAGGATTGGGGCTAAAGTCCACTAATTCCAAGCTGCAGGGGAAGGTGGGTTACCTCTTGCCCTTTTCTATCTTGGTACCAACATTTGCTCTGACTGTATAATCTCAGCAGCAGGACGCATTCAATTCAGTAGGACTTCCTTCTGAGTCAACGTCCAAAGGATTGGTCTGTAAGTACTAGCCAACAGACCCAAACCAGTTGCGTGACCAATGCCTCACCCTTGGGAGATAGTAGCTCACCCAAGGTTATCCATCCAGTGACTGACCATGGTCTCCTCTAACAATCAGACCATAAGAATTTGAGTCCTGGGAGCTTACTATTTAAAAAAAAAAAAAAGGTTGATCCCACTTCTGTTGCCAAAATTTAACCAGAGAACACATCCATTTCAGTCCCCTCCCCACAATAATCCTTGCCTCCTCCTTCCCTTTCCAACTAGCAACTCTTCAAAAAAGTTGTTCTTGTTTCACAAATTTCTCCTTCCCACTTCTTTCTCACAGGCAAGTTCTCCTTGCCTGTTTTACCCTCTCCCAACTGACTTTGTGTGACGGATCTAACTAGGCCCTAGTGCAAGAGTTTGTTTTGCATTTCAAGACTGAATCCTCAAATATGCTAAAAAAAATCTTTGAATTTAAGGAAGAGTGTTTCCTTCAGCACTGATCAGCTACAGTCTCCTGCCTCTCCACACATGTAGAAAAGAAGTTTCCCATAAGTCGCCTGTAATTGATGATAATGTAAGTTCTTATAAAGACAAGCAAAGAAACTGGAATTGTGGAAACTTTTCTACAATGTAATTGCTGATCTGTCCTGAACTTTCATTCCCAAAAACTTCAAAGCTAAATACAGGTGTCTCCCCATACCCACTGATCTAGCATCCATGGTTTCAGTTATCAGACACATTCTGGTGTAAGCCTGGGCAAAGAGAAGGATCTCCACATATCCCAGAAGAGCCTGCAGGGAGCTCAGAAGACTTCCTTGAGCCTTCAAAATGCTGCTGTTCTGCCTGCCACACAGTGTTTGAGGAAGCTATTTGGGGCTTTTTTCTTTACATTTTTTTAAAGTGGTGCCCCAGTTGTGGATTTGTGGTATCTGTGGGCGGTCTGGAACGGAACTCCTGTGGATATGGGGGAAAACCTTTACAAATTAGATGCTGTTGCTAGTGTCAATCCTATTCAGCTTTCTAGTGCTGATGGAGCCACAATGCAGCCCCAAGGTAAGGGAACAAATGAAGCCTCGGTGACTGCTCCCCCACCATAGGTTGCAGCACACACACCATTGACACAGCTGCATTGGCGCCAGCAAGTTGGGAAGGATTGGGCCTCTGCTTCTCAATAGTTTTTTAAAAAATTTTTTATTATTATAATAAAGAAAAAGAGAGGAAAAAAACTTCACAATAAAATAAAAAGGAAAACAAACAACAACACTGAAAAACAGAAAATATAAAGAAAACCTCTAAGGGCCCAATCTTATCCAATTTTCTAGGGCCCGTCCTGTGGTGGGGAGGCAGTCACAGAGACCTCCTCAAGGTATGGGAACATTTGTTCTCTTACTCCGGGGCTGCATTGCGGCTACACCGGTGCTGGAAAGTTGGATAGGATTGGGCCCTAAAAGTGATGTCAAATATTCTAATTATTTACAAATTTATATCTTAATAATCTAAGGCTGCAATCCTATTGACACTTTCCTAGGAGTAAGTCCCATTTAACACAATCAGCCTTACTTATGAGTAGATATGCATAGGATTGTGCCCTAAATTTCTTGGTTCTCTCTGTGTCTCCAATCACTGAGAATGAAGGAAAAAGTTGCTGGAGCTGAGACAGAAGTTTGGAGGGATGTAGGATGAAGGGCAGGAGGAGTTTGTTCCAATTATGCTGACAGATCCCCTTCCCCTTATTGATAAACTAATAAAAAATAAACATTAAGAAATTAAAATTGGATTCTTACATTGTACTGGTAAGTTGTATTTAAAAAGAGGAAACATCTTTACTTTGTGACTTTGGCAATGGGAACCAGGAAACATGGGAGAAGAAAAAACAAGAAGTTTTTTTTTTTTTTTTTTTTAAAAAAGGCAATAATGATTATGGACTGTACAGGTTGAACCTGTTTATCTGCAGATTTTTCATCCATAAATCTGACTCAATGTGGGTCTGAAATGGAAATGCACAAGATCCCTCAAGGAGATAGGATGTAGTGTCAACAGTGGCCCCTTGATCTGGAAGGTCTGGGAAGCATGAGGTTAACACCAGAGCCTCAGATTGCAGCTAGTGTGCTGCACAGCTGCAGCCACTTGGAGGCAAAAAGGCCCTCAGGGATAAAATCAGCACCTGGAGATAGGAAAAGCATGTGAGTGTAGAAGGAAGGAGCTTGGACTGACTGAGGGCCTGAGCCTATCCAATTTTCCAGTGCTGATGCAGCTGTGCCAATGGAATGTGCACTGCATCCTGCAGTGGAGGGGCAGTCACAGAGGCCTCCTCAAGGTATGGGAACATTTGTTCCCTTACCCTGCAGCTGCATTAGAGCTGTACTAGTGCTAGAAAGCTGTATAGGATTGGGCCCTGAGATAGCAGAAGGAAGGAGCTTAGAGGAAAGAGAATGGACAGATGGGCTGACTAACGGACTGACTGACAGTTGGATGGACCAAATGGAGACTGCTGGAACAGGCTGCTGGAGACTGGTGTGTGGCTGCCATGCCAAAGAGCTGCTGAGAACCAAGGTGAACCAAGCTTGGAATGGGAATTTGGCAAAACAGGGTCCCCCGAACCCATGAAGAGCCCGACGTGGCTCGGCCTAGATCCTCCAGAGCCAAGTGGAGCACTGTTCCCCTCTGCTCTGAAGGGTGTTCTGAGCACCGGAGAAGCTGCATGCTCAGAAGGCCTAAGGGCTCTGGGAGGCAACTTCAGGTTTTTGGCAAAAACCTGAAGTGACGTTTTAAGGCCTTAAAAGGCCTTCAGAGGGTTGGGGAGGGCTTCCCTGGCGCTCAGAACACCCTCTGGAGGCGAGAGTAGCAGAACTCCATTCGCCTCCAGAGGGTTAAAGGTGGCTTAACTTGCAGGTTTTATTACCCTGTTTTCGGTATCCATGGGGGTTCTGGGAATGGTCTCCCCGCAGATAACGAGGGTCTACCTATATTCTTTTTTATTTTTGGCATCATCATGTGGGTTAATAAAAGAGAATTGCAGCCCAGCCCAACGCTAACCAATACTGGTGCAGCTGTGTCCAACTCTAGGAATGGAAGGCTAGAGGTCTTCTCAAGGTAAGGTGACATTCATCCCCTTACCCTGGGTAATGCCACATCCTGTGCAATGGGGCTGCACCAGCAAAATTGCTGATGAAAATCTGAGCAGCACTGTATCGGGCTTCAAAGCATGTTTGCAACACCCAATGTGGGCACAGAGGTTGCTGCACCAGCATAAACCAACAATAGGACTGTGCCATCAAAGCCTATAGCTTATTTGTAATGCCTGGGCTTCAACTTTAGCTGTCATAGGCATTTATAGTAGATAAAAACATAGCTGTTTTTACAGTCTTAAAACTGAAGAGTGAGATTTTTCCTGGGCCAAGGCTCTGAAAAATGTGACTGTCCAGCCTGAATCTAGACTGTTGGAAGGTATGGAGCCATTTGTATCCAGATAGGGTCATGCAGTTTCTTTTCAGGCAGAAATAAGCTTAGGATGGGGGCAGAGTTTCAGAACTCCATATTCTTCACACACATGCCTGCTTAGGTGGTACATGGCACAGCACCATTCATTATATTAATTCATGGTGTAAGGAGAGGGGAAGGGATATGTATGCTGAAGTCTAATAAAAGGTTGAAAATATACTATATTGTAGCTCTCAAACAAGCCTTTCATCATGACATTTCAGCTGCCTGACCATGGACAAAGAAAGTTCTGTCTGCAGTGCGTCTACTACATTGTTTAATTTGCCACAAGTGTCTTAAGTGCATGCACCTCTAATTGTTTTCATTCTCATTGTTTTTCAGCACAGCTTTTCTTTTCATTAAAACGCCATTATAAATTCATTTTCACCTTTCTCTGTTGAGTGTCTTGTCAGTATTCACATTTAATATCTCCTCCAGTGACTTTACACAAGCTTTCAAATTTCATTATCCTTATTGGAAACATATCCCTATTTTTGCTTTCATCTTTTCCTTTAAGAACTTGAAGGATGACAAAACAGTTTTCAAAGAGAGCTGGGTCATAGCATAAGATGTTTCTGATAAAAATTTCTCTACCATGCAAAACAGGAAACAAGAAGAAGCCAACTAGGACTGTGTGAAATTGCTCCTATTAAGTCTGATAAATTGTTTTCTCAGAAAATATAAGGTTTTTTTTTTATTATTAAACCTGTTAAAGCAGTTGGCGAGAACAAGGAAAAAGAGTCGTTCCCATTCTTCTCTTGAGCCTAATAGTATATTTTAAAGTCTGTTCATGTGTCAGATAGCATAATCAGAGCAAAATTCACTCCTGGATATCTGAATGCTGGAAAAACACAATAAATGTTGCAATTTTCCATCACATACAAATTAAACAAGCCCTGTTAGTTAGAATTATTTTCCAAAATTTTTTTCTAGGAAAGTGGCAATCAAACAGCAGCCCAAATGTATGTTGGAGGTTGCAAACCTTGAAATGTGTGAAAGACAGGAAAAGAATGAGAGACAGTTTTGCTGGGGATTTTAAAAGGCAGATGCCACAGAGATGTTTTGAACAGCTACAAAATGTGGGTGCGCTCAATGAATTATGTCTTGCTGGAAGTGAAACTGATTTGGCTCAGATTTCCCTAAATATGCTGTTTTCTTTCAGCTCTGTTTGGGCAGTGATCAAAAGAGCCAAGAGTAACCTTACAGGATAATGTAAAGATTAGCAATTGGTGATCCCCCTAGGCTAAATTTGGATCCTTGAGCTGTGATGTCTGAGACCTCCATCTTCAAGAGTAGTAGGAAAAAGTGAGTGTGGTGGGACTGGGAGTAGTGGTAATAGGACTTGCTCTTTAGGGTACAGGGGTGGGTGGGTTGTCTTACACTCCACTCTTTTCCCAAAGGAGTCTTCCATTAAAACTAGTTGCTGGTTGGAGATGTCTAGTTCAATTATTGAAATAATGTGCACTTCTTAATGATTGTCTTATAGCATAATCCTATATGTTTACTCAGAAGTAAGCTCCACTGGGTTCAACAGGTGTGTGCAAGATTGTAGTGTTTAGTAGTTCCCATGACATCTTGTTTACCCTGTTGTGGATTCCTCATGTGCTCTCTTTTAGAGACAGAGTTCAATCAGTTTGTGGTATTTATTAACCATGGAAAATAAATTTTCAGACTTTATGAACGAGCTTTCTTCTGTAGAGACAGCAACTTTCTGAAATATCCCCAACATACAGTAAAGAAAGTGTGAGTATGGCACTAGGGCAGAGTTTCAGAAAAGCATTCAGGCACTTGGGATGAGGAATATCTGATGGTGAGGACAAGGCACCACTGTATTAGGAAATGCACGTCCTCGGCATACACCAAGGTCCCTGAAGAATGGACTGTAGAAAAGCAATAAGATGTCAGAGCTTGCTTCACTGATTTCTACAGTACCCTTGAAGCCTTGGGAGCACAGTCTTCTCCTCTTTTGCATTAAATGTGTAGAAAGAGATGAGTGAAGAGAGAGTTCATCTTCTGGTTTATTTAGATCTGTATATGGGAGGACGATGGACAAGTTCTTTCCTAATAACAGTTTATGCCACCATAGAGAAACCGATATATGAGAAGCCTAGCTATTGACGATCAGTAGTGAAATAAGTGTATTTATATGTTTAGAATTTCATCATACACAGCTTTTTCTTCCTTGTTGCCATTATGCTTAGAGAACTCCCTCACCAGTTAGCGGGTAGTTCCATCTCATTCTCTCCCTTCAGATACTTCCCCACTTATTCCTTCCTTTAGCCCATTTAGTCCTCTGCACCTAGAAGGAACATTTTTCTCCCCTTCTAATCTTTTTAGACCTCTGTGTCTTTTGATATTATATCATCCCGTTCTCCTGCATAGTTTGGAACATTAAGAGTCCAATCCTCCCCATTCCTTCCCCTGCCAATGCGGTGGGGCCAAAAGGCTACTGCTGCATCTTGGGGATGAGCAGCTGAGGAAGTCAACCATTCCCTTACCCAAAGGTAAGTCTCTGTGGCAAGGGGAGGGGTGTATGCAGACCTGCACCAGTAAAATCACTGGCACAAGCCTGTTGATCCAGGACACTGGATCAGGAATAGGAATTGACTCCTCTGCTGCCAAACCCACCCCATTTGTTGATCCAATACACCCTTCCCCTGCCCACCACTGCCATCATTCAGTCCTTTCCCCACCAAATTGCTGCCTTGTTCCACCTTTCCCATCTCCACCAGCAGGTCCTCTACACTGCCCCAGCACATGCAAGAAGGCTATGGCATTCCTACTGGCAGTCTGACAGTGCACAAGTCTAAGCACTGCTGGAAGCACTTTCACAGTTGTTGTAAGGTAGGTAGCACTGCTGGAAAGCAAGTTCCACCAACACTATGAGCCCACGGGACTGGGCTGTATGTCTTGTTCTGTAAGGGCTTGTTCTTTAATGGTTTCATTGATTTTTCTTTGGACAGACCCAGCATGATCATTACAGAGGCAAGATTAGCTCCATGAGAGTTAGCATTCAACAGGGTTTGATGCTTTCATTGATTACAATTATCTATAGAAGAAACCACAACAAATGAACTGATGCTTAGAGTAAGGTGTTATCAATAAACCTGGCATTATGTTAACCATGAGCTGCCTTTTCTGCCTTTAAAGACTCCTTGGATATCACGATTGAAAGGATGAGGATTAAGAGACTGAAACTTAATCCAGAAAAGTCAGAGATGATGCTGGTGGAAATCCTTGTGCCCTAGCAGTGTTAAGCATGCTGACAATTCATGGGATGATTGTTGTCCACATTATCCATTAACATAGGTTTGCAGCTTTGGTGTTGTCTTGGGCCTTACCTTGCTTTTGATAAGCAGGTTTCTCAGGTGGCAGTTATTTGATTTTTCTCTGTAAACAGCTTTGTGAACTTTTAGTTGAAAAGCGGTATATAAATACTGTTAATGTTAATGGCTACAAAATGCTGCAACTGCCTTCTTCAACTACATTTGTTGTACAGGGTGTTCCCCACTTAGAGGACCAGAATCTTGTCATATTGAGTCATGTATTTGTAATTTCTAGGTTTTCTATAATAAAATTGCCCTTTAAGATAACTCAGAAACTGCATCTAGTGCAGGGGTGGCCAACCCACAGCACGCTATGTGACACTTTTTATGTAGAGAATCTTGAATGGGCCACTCCACCTTAATGTCACTTTTAGCAATTACCATGACAGATAAGCCTCCAAGTTCAAGGGCAGTATATCTTTGAATGCCAGAAGGTACAGAGCAAGAAACATAAGAGTGCTGTTACCTATTTGGGGTTTTCCAAAGACACCTGCCTGACTGCTGATAAGGCCAGAAAGGCAGCCTGTATGGACTTTTATTCTGCCCCACAGGACCCATTCCAAAGTTCATATAAGGTTCGTTCATTGCCCTTCTGCATCGCCCAGCTCCCCTCTGCTATCTACCTTCTTATCCTCAAAGATTATTTAGCTTAGCTGGGATCTCCACCACACTGGGCCAACTGATCTTTGCTGATCTCATCAGCCATCCCTGCTCTGCCCCACTCAGCTCCTGCTGCCTTTCACAGCCCACCCCATGCCTTCTTGGGTGAGTGACCCACCATTAGTGGAATGCAGCTCTCTAGCATCTGCCCTATTGACTTTCTCACCATTCTTTCCCCACTTTTCTTCCCATTTTCCAACCAGAGCAAATCAATCAGAATAGATGTGGCTGCCCTGAGTGAGCCCATTGCAACATTAGAAACTGGAGGATGTGGTAAGGAAGAGCAAAGAAACCAAGTAAACCATACGCTGCTGTGGTGCTTGCTTTGTTATCTAAATGTTTTTCAAAAATATATGGCAACTTTGCACGTGCCACTCAGAAAGTATCTGTGTGCCAAGAGTGGCATGTGTGCTGCAGGTTGACCACCTAGTGACCATCTAGTGCTAAGTACTCTAGCACAGTGCTTTTCAAATTGAGGTCCGCAAGCCATTGGCCGCAAGTCTGCAGTGTAGCTCCTGTGAGGTTGCCACTGTGAAGATATCAGAATCATGAAGTCTCCTGAGATTTGCTGCATAGCCAAGTGAGGGGCTACAGGACAGACATGGTGAGAGCCTTTATCTACCATTTATTTATCAAAATTAACAAACTAAATAAAGAACAAATCATTGTAGATGTGCCCATTTTATATAGCTAGCGGGTGTCAGGAACATGGTTTGTGATGACAGCACCTACAGCCCTTTCAGGGCCAAACTGTTTGTGATGCAGTGTGAACAGATCTCCCAACATTTTTCTGTTGCTAAAAGCAATGGTGGGGAAGGAGGGCCTGATGTGAACTGGGCCCATGGTGTTGGAGAGGAGGGGTTTAAGTTTTTCATCTCGCAACTTTTCCTTGATTTAAATCCATCTTCTAATGCTGCTGTAAGCCATTGAGGGGCAAAAAATACAAGCAGGGAGTCCATATATGTTTATGCTCAACTAATAACAGAGTCAGGGGATGAATTAAGTTTGAAAAAGGCATACAGGGAAAGGTTCAATCAGCATCTCTTTCTGTGCCATGACTCTGTTCTAAATCGCAAATATGCACACAAGGCTGCTTTCACAAAGAGACTTTGGGATTCCAATCATAGAACTCTGACCTCATGTGTAAGTGTATAACTTTACAGCTGTTGCCTGGGGACTTACCCCATGGCAGGTAGGACCTGGGAGGATGCTGCAGGTAGCAAGGAAGCCCCGCACCCCTGTGCAGGCGGAGGTGCGGGGCGACCAGCAGGGCAACCCGCGGGGCAGGTAGCAGGAGCCTGCAAACCCAGCCAACCCCCAAGCAGCAGGCAGAGGCGGAGCGACCGCCCAAAGAAAGGGGAGCAGGCCGCAGAAGCAGCCACCTGGCTGTGTTGCCCCTGGATAATGCAGCAGGCGCGGGCGGCTGGAACCCCAGAAGGGGAGGAGCCTGGTGGGAATGCAGTAGGGCTCATAAGGAGCCCGACCGCTGAAGTGGGAGGTCGCTCCTCCCAAGGTTCCTGGGCAAAGGAGGGGGGAGTGCGGGGAAAGCAGCCACTGCCACCTGCCTCCCGGCGACCAGTGGGGGGAGCTGTCTGGCAGGGTGCATCCTGAGGCAGCCCCCTTGCACAGGAGGCTTGGGAAACCTGGGCACCCACCCCCTCCTTGGCACAGTGTCAACAGAGGGATAGGCAGGGCAGCCTATCCCTTACCAAACAACTGGGACACCAGGAGGGCATCACAACTGATCCCCCTGAGGGGGTGGAATTGCAAGGGGTCACCCAACCTCACCAGTGATGTAGGGATAGGGGCCCGGACCACAACCGTGACAACAGGAGATAACCAAGAGAGCAGCAGCCTGTCTGCGCTGGATCAACAGCTGAGTACCCTCAACCTTAATGTGGTAAGGACCAGACCTCTACGGCACAGGAATCATGCTAATTCCCCCCAGAGAGACTTGTGAAGGGAACAAGGACTCTGCTTTGGTTTTGATACAGACTTTATTAAGGACATGTACAAGTGGGACTCTGTGCTGTAACTGATCCCAATGAATGTGAAGACACTGACTAGATTAAACCAGGCTTGCAGACTACTTTTCGCAGCTCCTCATCTTCCTTGGCGCCCCCGTCGGGCTTGTGTCTCCGTACTGCGGCCTCTGAGGCTCTGCCCCCAGGCCCCGCCCCAGGGATGGACTTCACAACAGCTAACAGGAAAAACTTGCAAGTGCATGAAATCATTTTCTGAATCAGAAATCCATTAAATTAAAAGTGCAATCTTGGAGCACCCCCACTCAAGTAAGTCAGGTCCCCTTGTTTCTGAAAATGCAGCTGATATCAGAAATAGCAGTAATATTGCCTTTGAGCAAATGCTAAGACACATCTCATGAAGATGAGCTTCAGCTTGCCAACACGAGGAGCACCTTTTTAGAAAATAGCCACTGGTGTGAAAATGTATATGTATCTTCAAGACCTAGTATGCTGTGTGAGAGTCGGAAAGTAACCGAACTAAGGAGACCTATAAATGATCTCATACAATCTCACCTTGTGGATCTTTCTGAAATTGAAACACTGCATCTAGCAATATATCGCCATGAAGCTGTAAGTCTGAATTTGAGGAAGATAAACTAAGGGCAATACTGATTGTCTTAAAAATAGGAATTAACATGGCTTCAGAGACTAAACAGAATATTAATGGATGTGCATGCTGAAATTACTACATGGATGAAATGATACAGAGAAACATTCTTCATTAGCTCTGTAATGAAAACACTTAATACTGACCAAGATAGAAGAAAGCCCCACTGCGTTTAAGTAATAGTTCCCAGACTTGCTCTGATGTCTCTTAAAGAAGAGAACTTCTTAAACCAATGCTGGACGCCGCAAAAATGCTGTAAAACCTTCCCGCACACACCAGCACTGAAAGAGCCATTGGCAGCGGGAGAGGGAATGTAGGCACACCAAGAAAATCAAGATCTTTAAGAAATCCTATTAGGGAATAATTGATACCTGGTTCTAGTCAGATTAGTGAGTGTGCTGCTTTGTATCCTGGTGGGACAATTTCACTTTCACATGAAGTTCAGAGCTGGTCACTATCTTTTCCATGATTTTCCTCTTTAGGTGTGAAACAGGGCTTTTTGCAAACATTCCACACAGACTATCAATCAATCCAATTTACATTTATAAAGTGTCCTTCATGTGAACAGTTCAGGGCGGTATGCAGAGGTAATATAAAATAGATACAATAAATATTTAAAGGGCTTAAAAAGCAAGTGAGAGTAATAATTTTTAGCCTTACAGATAGGTGCTAACTCTCAAGTTGTAGGTGCTTTTCTCTGCATGTATTCAGGCAGAGCTGAAACTATATACCATATTTCAGGAACATTTTTCATATTATTGAGAAATGTCCCTCTGATTTTTGGCAATGACTGCAAAAATGTTCATTCAGTCCTTTCCATTGTGTGCTCCCTCTCCCTCTCTCTCTCACACACACACAGCTGGTGGCAGTACAGTGCAGTTGAGAACATCCATGCCCCCCCCAGACCATAAGTACAGTGCAATTGAAGACATCCATGCCTTTCCTCCCAGAGGCCATGGGCCAGTCTGGAGCAAGGCTGGCAGTGGAGGCAGTTGGCCAGCCACAAAGACTGAAATGCTGCTGTCACCCCCTCTACCAGTTGGGGCTCTGCACAGCCCCTAACCATCCACTGAAAACACAGAGGAGAGAGCCAGTGGCAGTGGAATAGATCAGTCTCAAAGGCAGAAGACATGGCATCACACATCCTAGCAGTGTTGGAGGCTGCACTCCACATACAGACTACTATTAGTATACCCCAGCCACGTGGTTGGTGTTGTGACAGGCCTCCACCCCTGCATCCACCCCCAGGTGCTTCAGTTGGTGCTGCCCAGGGTCAGGGCCCTGGGTAGTGCCATGCCAATGCCAGAGTACAGGCAACCCATGGACATGAACGTTATCATAGGTAGGATGCTGGGGGAGGTAAGAATGGGGATGGCTGCACCACAATAACCCCCTGGTGCTGTTGCACTGGCAGGACATGGTTTGGGCTCCACTATCTCCCCTCCTCCCATTCCCTGGGTGGCCAGCCTTAGGATATGATGGATTTTGGTTCAGCATCCAAATAGGATTGGGCCTTTAGGTAAGGATTATCATCAAAGACCTGGTTAATATCAAATCAAGTTATTTGTTCTGTCAGACTTTTTTTGAACAGATACAGGTTCGAACACCATGTTAGCAATTAAGTAAAACATGAAGCTTTTACAAACTTTGGGAAGACTTATGCATCAACCAGACACATGTGGAAAAAAAATTAGTACATAAGAACATAAGAACATCCCCACTGGATCAGGCTATAGGCCCATCTAGTCCAGCTTCCTGTATCTCACAGCGGCCCACCAAATGCCCCAGGGAGTACACCAGATAACAAGAGACCTCATCCTGGTGCCCTCCCTTGCATCTGGCATTCTGACATAACCCATTTCTAAAATCAGGAGGTTGCGCATACACATCATGGCTTGTACCCCGTAATGGATTTTTCCTCCAGAAACTTGTCCAATCCCCTTTTAAAGGCGTCCAGGCTAGACGCCATCACCACATCCTGTGGCAAGGAGTTCCACAGACCAACCACACGCTGAGTAAAGAAATATTTTTTTTGTCTGTTCTAACTCTCCCAACACTCAATTTTCGTGGATGTCCCCTGGTTCTGGTGTTATGTGAGAGTGTAAAGAGCATCTCCCTATCCACTCTGTCCATCCCCTGCATAATTTTGTATGTCTCAATCATGTCCCCCCTCAGGCGTCTCTTTTCTAGGCTGAAGAGGCCCAAACACTGTAGCCTTTCCTCATAAGGAAGGTGCCCCAGCCCCGTAATCATCTTAGTCGCTCTCTTTTGCACCTTTTCCATTTCCACTATGTCTTCTTTGAGATGCGGTGACCAGAACTGGACACAATACTCCATGTGTGGCCTTACCATAGATTTGTACAACGGCATTATAATATTAGCCGTTTTGTTCTCAATACCCTTCCTAATGATCCCAAGCATAGAATTGGCCTTCTTCACTGCCGCCGCACATTGGGTCGACACTTTCATCGACCTGTCCACCACCACCCCAAGATCTCTCTCCTGATCTGTCACAGACAGCTCAGAACCCATCAGCCTATATCTAAAGTTTTGATTTTTTGCCCCAATGTGCATGAAAATCCTTGGAAAAAAGAACATACAAGGGAACAAATTAAAAACTATATCAATTGTTCACATTTTCACCAATTAATCAATTAAATTTAAATATATTTGTATGTCATCAAATCTAAATATGTTCCTAAAGAATGATGAGCTTTGATAATTTAAGAAACAAAAGCCTTCTACCATATTTTTCTTTTTACTCCTTATTACAAAAATTGCATGAAATTCAAAACATCCTTAAAGACAAAATGTCTGTTCCTTTAACTCACAGCCTCACCTGTTGATATTGTCTTTCCCAATTGACTGATTAAACCAGTCTGAGCCTGCAGCCCTACTCTTTCGAATCTGCACAAATATTCCCTCTGCCTAAAATATTTAGCACCCAATTTGTCTTTTGAGAGTTTAAAAAAAAAATCAGTATCATAGAAGCAATGACTCAATTTTCAATATTAAAACATTGGCACACAATCCTGTGCATGTCAACTTAGAAGTAAGCCCCATTGAGTTTAGTGAGATTTACTCCCAGGTAAGTGTTCATAGGATTGCAGCCTGAGAATGTTACTTACATTTCTGTGAAATGTAAGAGGAGTTTTGTGACTAATAAAAGGGTAGACAAAGCAGTACTATTCTCTCATCAAAATATTAGAATAAATTATCATTTTGTGCAGGCAAGTTTCCATTTGCTTTTTGGCATAAGTATTATAACTATCATGTGACTGATATGAGATTATACAATATTTTGAGACATTTGATCTTTATTTCTAATAAGTACAGTGGCAATGGCTACTGCAGTCAAGGAGCAAGAAAAAGTGGAAATACATCTCTAACAGTGTACTTGGAGCAGAAATCATCTTGAGAGAACACACAACTCAGGCTTCATTCTGGCTTTTTCTCAGTCATTTATTTCCACAATAAAATATTCACGCCTATATGCTCTAAAGACCCAAGCACAATTCACCTCAATTAACATATCTTTATTCTGCTATTTGATTATTCACAAATTATAAATTTAAACAAGCTAAGACACACACACAGAAACATACACACCCTCACACACAAATGCCTTTCATAGGCACCAACTTTGCTGCCAGGCAAAGGCCCTGGAAGCTTCCTCCTTGAAGTTGTATATGCCTGGAAGGGGCCCATCTGGCTTCTCTGTCTCTTCGAGTGAGAAGAAATTCAGAGTTTACCCCATGGGGAGTTCTGTTAACAGCTTTAGAGTAATTTCCTCATTAAGTAATAATGTAACCTGGTCAGGAGCTTTTGCTAAGTGATAACTGTTTAGCTAGAATTAATTAAGATGTTTAGTTAATCTTTAGTAAAAAGGAGAACTGAATAGTTTTGAGAGGCAACATAAATGGATGTATGTACTATATATATATATATATATATATATATATATATATATATATATATATATATATATATATATAAGAGCCTTGTTGGGCTAGATCAGAGGTTCAGTAAGTCCAGGGCTCTGAACAGTAATCAACTGGGTGCCTTTAGGAAGCTACGTATGGGGACCCAGCAGCATGGGCTCAAACCCTGCCTCCTAGTTGGAGGCAGACTATCTTTACAATAAATCTCCCAAAAACATTCCCTAGTGCCTGACAAAACCATTGTCTCATCCATGCATTAAGACCTGCAGCTCTACTGGTATAGCCGGCCTTGCACATGGAATAGGCAGCATTTCTGAAAATGAAACCTTCAAGGTCTTGGCCTTCAGCATCTTACCTAGCAGCCTAAATTTGGTTTCCAGATCTACCATTTCCCAACATCACTGGTGCCACAATGCACCATGCACAATGCACCATGACCATTTGCCTTCTCTGCAGCACTGTCTGCCAGCCTGTCTAGATGTTCTCTGCGACCTGGAGAAGCGCAGGCAGGCAGAGGAGGACCATGGGGAGACTTCCGGGGATGATCAGGCTTCGTCCCAACCTCAGGCGTGCAGCTCCTCGGCTGCCCGGGTGGGAAGTCTCAGGACTGGAGGACGTCATCCTGGAGAGGAGGGAAACAATCCCCTAGGGGGGACCCCTTCTCCAGGGGATGGGCCCATATCCGAGCGCACTCGGGATACTCCTCGGTGGGAGGGGGGTCGGGGGCTTCTTGTAGTGGGGGATTCGATTATTAGAAACATAGAGAGGGGGGTTTGCGATGGATGTGAGGACTGCATGGTGACATGCCTGCCTGGTGCGAAGGTTGCGGACATCACTTCTCGTCTAGACAGGCTAGTAGACAGTGCTGGGGGAGAGGTAGCGGCTGTGGTGCATGTCGGCACCAACGACGTGGGCAAGTGTAGCTGGGAGGTCCTGGAGGCCAAATTTAGGCTTTTAGGCAGGAAGCTGAAAGCCAGGACCTCAAAGGTAGCGTTCTCTGAAGTGCTACCTGTTCCACGCGCAGGGCCAGCTAGGCAGGCGGAGATCAGGGGTCTCAATGCGTGGATGAGACGGTGGTGTAGGGAGGAGGGGTTTAGATTCGTTAGGCACTGGGGAAATTTTTGGGACAAGCAGGGCCTGTACAAGAGGGACGGGCTCCATTTGAACCAGAATGGAACCAGACTGCTGGCGCATAACATTAAAAAGGTGGCAGAGCAGCTTTTAAACTGATCCCTGGGGGAAGGCCGACAGGAGCCGAGGGGCATCCGGATCGGGACTCCTCATCCCTGTGGGATGAGGATGGGGAGGTTAGAGAACAACAAGACAAAGGCAGAGTAGGAGAAGAAATTGGGAAAGGTAGGGTGATGGGATGTGATAGACAGTTTGGCACAATGAGAGGATGCGGGGACAAAGGAGCGAATAAGCAGCCCATCCTGGGGCATTCCATGTATAAATGCTTTTAGGCAAATGTCCGAAGTCTACGAGCAAAGGTGGGAGAACTGGAATGTCTGGTGACAAGGGAAAATATTGACATAGTGGGCATAACAGAAACCTGGTGGAATGCGGAGAATCAGTGGGATACCGCAATCCCGGGCTATAAACTCTACAGGAGGGACAGGCAGGGGCGTGTTGGAGGTGGGGTGGCCGTTTATGTTAAGGAAGGGATAGAATCCAGCAAAGTAGAGATTGAAGGTGGGTCCGACTCCACCGTAGAATCTCTGTGGGTTAAATTACCAGGCTTGTGCAGCGATGTAATACTGGGGGCGTGCTATCGTCCTCCAGACCAGAAATCGGATGGGGACTTTGAAATGAGGAAAGAGATCAGGGAGGTGACAAGGAGGGACAGGGTTGTAATCATGGGGGACTTCAATTATCCTCATGTTGACTGGGTCAATTTGTGTTCTGGTCATGATAAGGAAACCGGATTTCTTGACGTGCTAAATGACTGTGGCTTAGAGCAGCTAGTCACAGAGCCCACCAGAGGACAGGTGACTCTGGATTTAATATTGTGCGGTACGCAGGACCTGGTTAGAGATGTAAACGTTACTGAGCCATTGGGGAACAGTGATCATGCTGCGATCCGTTTTGACGTGCACGTTGGGGGAAGAATACCAGGCAAATCTCTAACAAAAACCCTTGACTTCTGACGGGCGGACTTCCCTCAAATGAGGAGGCTGGTTAGAAGGAGGTTGAAAGGGAGGGTAAAAAGAGTCCAATCTCTCCAGAGTGCATGGAGGCTGCTTAAAACAACAGTAATAGAGGCCCAGCAGAGGTGTATACTGCAAAGAAAGAAGGGTTCCACTAAATCCAGGAGGGTGCCCGCATGGCTAACCAGCCAAGTTAGAGAGGCTGTGAAGGGCAAGGAAGCTTCCTTCCGTAAATGGAAGTCTTGCCCTAATGAGGAGAATAAAAAGGAACATAAACTGTGGCAAAAGAAATGTAAGAAGGTGATAGGGGAGGCCAAGCGAGACTATGAGGAACGCATGGCCGGCAACATTAAGGGGAATAATAAAAGCTTCTTCAAATATGTTAGAAGCAGGAAACCCGCCAGAGAAGCGGTTGGCCCTCTGGATGGTGAGGGAGGGAAAGGGGAGATAAAAAGAGACTTAAAAATGGCAGAGAAATTAAATGAGTTCTTTGCATCTGTCTTCACGGCAGAAGACCTCGGGCAGATACCGCTGCCCGAACGGCCCCTCCTGACCGAGGAGTTAAGTCAGATAGAGGTTAAAAGAGAAGATGTTTCAGACCTCATTGATAAATTAAAGATCAATAAGTCACCAGGCCCTGATGGCATCCACCCAAGGGTTATTAAGGAATTGAAGAATGAAGTTGCAGATCTCTTGACTAAGGTATGCAACTTGTCCCTCAAAACGGCCATGGTGCCAGAAGATTGGAGGATAGCAAATGTCGCGCCTATTTTTAAAAAGGGAAAGAGGGGGGACTCTGGAAACTATAGGCCGGTCAGCCTAACATCCATACCGGGTAAGATGGTGGAATGCCTCATCAAAGATAGGATCTCAAAACACATAGATGAACAGGCCTTGCTGAGGGAGAGTCAGCATGGCTTCTGTAAGGGTAAGTCTTGCCTCACGAACCTTATAGAATTCTTTGAAAAGGTCAACAGGCATGTGGATGCGGGAGAACCCGTGGACATTATATATCTGGACTTTCAGAAGGCGTTTGACACGGTCCCTCACCAAAGGCTACTGAAAAAACTCCACAGTCAGGGAATTAGAGGACAGGTCCTCTCCTGGATTGAGAACTGGTTGGAGGCCAGGAAGCAGAGAGTGGGTGTCAATGGGCAATTTTCACAATGGAGAGAGGTGAAAAGTGGTGTGCCCCAAGGATCTGTCCTGGGACCGGTGCTTTTTAACCTCTTCATAAATGACCTGGAGACAGGGTTGAGCAGTGAAGTGGCTAGGTTTGCAGACGACACCAAACTTTTCCGAGTGGTGAAGACCAGAAGTGATTGTGAGGAGCTCCAGAAAGATCTCTCCAGACTGGCAGATTGGGCAGCAAAATGGCAGATGCGCTTCAATGTCAGTAAGTGTAAAGTCATGCACATTGGGGCAAAAAATCAAAACTTTAGATATAGGCTGATGGGTTCTGAGCTGTCTGTGACAGATCAGGAGAGAGATCTTGGGGTGGTGGTGGACTGGTCGATGAAAGTGTCGACCCAATGTGCGGCGGCAGTGAAGAAGGCCAATTCTATGCTTGGGATCATTAGGATGGGTATTGAGAACAAAACGGCTAATATTATAATGCCGTTGTACAAATCTATGGTAAGGACACACGGAGTATTGTGTCCAGTTCTGGTCACCGCATCTCAAAAAAGACATAGTGGAAATGGAAAAGGTGCAAAAGAGAGCGACTAAGATGATTACGGGGCTGGGGCACCTTCCTTATGAGGAAAGGCTACGGCGTTTGGGCCTCTTCAGCCTAGAAAAGAGACGCTTGAGGGGGGACATGATTGAGACGTACAAAATTATGCAGGGAATGGACAGAGTGGATAGGGAGATGCTCTTTACACTCTCACATAATACCAGAACCAGGGGACATCCACTAAAATTGAGTGTTGGGCGGGTTGGGACAGACAAAAGAAAATATTTCTTTACTCGGCGTGTGGTTGGTCTGTGGAACTCCTTGCCACAGGATGTGGTGCTGGTGTCTAGCCTAGACGCCTTTAAAAGGGGATTGAACAAGTTTCTGGAGGAAAAATCCATTATGGGGTACAAGCCATGATGTGTATGCGCAACCTCCTGATTTTAGAAATGGGTTATGTCAGAATGCCAGATGCAGGGGAGGGCACCAGGATGAGGTCTCTTGTTATCTGGTGTGCTCCCTGGGGCATTTGGTGGGCCGCTGTGAGATACAGGAAGCTGGACTAGATGGGCCTATGGCCTGATCCAGTGGGGCTGTTCTTATGTTCTTATGATGCATTATGTCCACAACCTTTACATCTGGCAGACAAGTCACTAATAGGGTCTACACACACATTACAATCCCATCTCTCTGTTTACCTCGTGATCAAATCACCCAGGAGCCCCCAACTCCATAGTATTATCCTAATGAGAGGATATGGGTTTATCATCCAAAGAATAGGTTATTTCTAAAAGAATAATGTATTTCTTTCTCCTTCTCTGGGATTCTTACAGCCCAATCCTGAGCTGCCCAGAGCCAAAGGAGCAGCAGTGCCAAAATGTCAGCTAGTCATAGATATAGCACTGTGTGCAGTACAGTGCCAAGCATCCAAACCTTTCTACCTTCTTTACTGGTCATATCTGCCTGTTTTGATTGGGGGGGGGGGTATTTGTGGCTTATTTGGAGCTTGTGAAGCTGTCTGGTGCATAGTTACCCAGAAGAGATCTTGCAAAAGCAGCAATTATATGAACTGCCACTCCCACATGGGACAGGTACAAACACAGTTCTCACAATTCACATGATCACAGTGGCTAAAAAAGGAACTTCTATAATTGCACAAATTGTGAGAAGGATGTCAACACAAAGGTGCCCGTTCATAGAGTCACTGTCTTCATACAGTCTGCCCAGTTGTGAGTGCTCCCACAGTTGATCATTTAGGAAGAAGTGAAGTTTTGAAACCAGACTAAATCTTATCATTCACCAGACTGCATAGTAAAAACAATGACACACAATCCTCACGAGTAAGTGAAGAAAATTAATTGGTTGCTATATGACACTTTATTTATGCACACATACAGAGAGAAAAAGAGATGGAGAGAGTTACTCATGGTTTCATATCCTTGATTATTTAGTGAAGCTGTTTCGGCCACCCTAAGGTAAAGAAAGTTCTACTACTGTATCTGCAGTCAGTAATACAAAATCGAAGTCATCTATTTAAGCCCACGTGCTGACATTTTGGGACTCACAGCACTCAAAACCCACAGTGCAGAATTATACTTTAAAAACACCACCTCCCTGGTATTTGAATTCAAGGCTGTTGTTAAAATCTGAAGTAGTTTTGGTGCCTACAGGGAAATGATTTTCCCCCTTTCTCTTTCACTGCCTGTAGTGTACAAGGCCCAACTTAGTACACATTTATTCTTGAAGTCAGAGGGAAAAATGATATATGGTGGTAATTTAAAAAAATAAATTGGATCTAAACATTATACAGTGGGATGTAATGTACCTGGAAAATAGTACAGGATCTTCATAAAGGAAGAGTACTGAGCAATGTGCCACTTATAAACTGCTTAGACTAGTGGTTCTCAAATCTTTGAGCACCAGGACCCATTTTTTAAAAGGACGCTATCAGGACCCACCTAGCTTTACAAGACTTTTAACAAGGTACTCTAGAAAGAAATAATATTATTTATCTATTTAATTAAAGGCAATATTTTATTTATTTTTTTGCAAAAAACTCAATCCATATCTGGTATTAAGGCAGCCCTTATGAGGCTTGAGGTCTTAGTATCTGACCAAGCCTTCACCTGTTCCCACTACCTGTCATTGATGGACTTGGAAAAAAAACACACCAGAAAAAAAGATGCTCAAACATCTATCTCCCTATACTGACATAAGCCTGTAGATTGCAGGAGTTGATTTTTTTAATAGCCTCGGAACTTAAAGCAATTAGTTATCTGATATTTTTCTTCATTGAAGACTCTGCAGGACCCACCAGAAATTGGGTGATGACCCAATGGAAATGGAATGAAAGTGGGTCCTGACCCCCGGTTTGAGAAACACTGGCTTAGACTCAAGGCATATTGTTTTAATGGAGCATAGAAATAATAGCCGACATGAATGGCCAATGCACATGAGCTATATGGTGTTGGAGGAGACATTTAGAAAAGCACTTCTACCCCATGATAAGGATGTCTTCAGCTTGCAGAGATATCCTTCTGTAAGAAGTGTCTTCCAAAGGTCACCTTGCTCAAGCAAGTGGGCTATTCATGACATATAAGCCAATGCAAGGGTGGGGGAAGGAGACCACTTCAATAATGTTTGTGCCAGTTGTCAGCATGAATCTTTTTATGTGGATACTCCCCAGACTGGAGGGCCATATTGGTGACACAAGGCAATCTTTCATGAAACCAAATTGGTGCAGACAGAGTGAGCTTTTCTTGGTCGTATAAGCAGGAAAGCAAAAGTGCAACATGGTCAGTGCCTATCAGGTGAGAAGCAGATACCTTTTTTTCCCCCTGGACTTCTTCCATTACAATGCTTTACATTACAATGCGGCATCAGGTCAAGAAATAGATCCCACTTGTGTTTCGGTCAAGGGCTGAAACATACATATATGTACTTATGCAACTAGCACACATGTATCTTGTATGTGTTAGCATATAGAATAAATTAGCCTGAAAAGTTTTCGTCTTTGCAGAGTTCTTGTAAGGGCTCGTAATAAAGCATACTATAAACTTATGGGGTACATACATACTAATTTGGCCTCTCTCTTTTGAGAGTAATGTGGTAAATTATAGGCACTTTTAAAGTCTTGAGGAAGCAGTGAATTGGCCATTGAAGTAATGTCAGGAATGTCATTCCTGGTTGCCTTCAAGGTTGCCTTTCAGATAGTAGTGGTTGTGGAGTTGGCAATAAGATTTCTGTGTGCAGGCAGTGTTCATCACAAGGCCTACTTTTGAATATGTTCAAGATTAAATAGAACTTTAAAAAAAGTACTTGGAGAGCATGTGTAACTATTTTTATAACATAATATTTTTATAACTTAAAACTTTTACAGACACCTCATCCTGCCACCCTCCCCACCACCACATACATATATAGAATGCATACGGATGAAACAGAACCACGTCTGCAGGCCATGCCCTGCAACACCAACATGTCTGCCGGCCACACTTCCTGGCATCCCCATAGATTCCAGATTAGTGTGAAATCGAGCTTGTCTTCATAGTAGTCATGCAGATCCCCTTTCAGGTAATGTCAAACACAAGGGCATGTTACACATGCCCAATGGGCAAACACTTGGCCAATAGGTAAACTGGCATAGGCAACTGGTATGGTCCAACTTCTCCCCTCGTGCATTCAAAATACTTGTGGAAGAGCATTATTTATAGAACTTGTGGCAATGTTCCTCACAGGGTGATTTATGGGGCCAACACAACCCATTCATCAAACCACCCTGAGATTGCACCGTTCATCCAATTTACCACAGCTTTATGGGATTAAACCAAAAGAAAGTAGCTTCCACATAAATGTAAGCATTCATGATGGTTTCAAGCACGGGGGGGGGGGGGGGGAGAAGGATCCTCTTTTTGCTTCTCAACAACAGTCCTTCCTCCTTTCTGCCACATTTTTGAAAGGAATCAAACAGCACTTTATGACAGGTTGGGTGCCTTGCCAATCAAAGGAAGAAGTGAATACATCTGGGATTAAGATAGCCCTGAGGAATGCCTCGAAAATGATGGCAATAGTTCTTAATCTGAACATTTGATCCAGGATTGCAAATGCCCCTGTACTGCGTGAAGTCTCAAGAGATCAAGTTTGTCTCGCTCTGAGACCTGTTTGCCTTTTTTATTTTCTTCCCTTGAATAGTTTCCTTTTGTCACCCCTTTGTAATAAAGTGAACATCCAAAATCAAAAACAATTTACGAGCAGCAATTATACAGTCTGCCAAAGCCATATTTCCCCTTACCATCTGGCTTCCCTTATCCTTACAAGCCAGGCATTGGAAAGATAAGCAATAGAATTAAAAAGAATAAATCTTTTGTTGATCTTGAGACAAATAATGATGGTATCATTATGAAAATGGAGCTTCTCCTTTTTTAAAATGTCACACATAATTGTGCAAAGCCAGAGTTAAATGAACCGGTAAATGGATTGGCGTTAATAATTATATTGGATATGCATGCAATTTCAAGTATTAACTAATAAAAATGATTGATAATTTTTAGATAATTGTGCAAAAGAATATGAAAGAAGTCTTAACAAAATGTGGCTTGTCGCTTTTTAGAGGAGTTAATTAAATACATGTTAAACATAATAATAATTTATTAGATCTGTGGGGGCTTTATGAATAAAATAAAATAAAAATACAAAAGAAAGCAATTTATAGTTTTATTAGCAGCAGTGTGCGTCACAGACCTGTAAACATCAATCTTCATTCTTTATGTCTATTCTGAGCTTATTTGGCTTTTTAGAATTTATTTTTGGTCTCAGTCCCATTAATCTACTCAAAGAATCCTGCGTTTGCTTCTCATTATGGGCTTCTTGCTGAGATAGCTGATAGCTGCAATGGCGAAATGAAGCACACTGAAATTACTGAGCATTTCAAGACTTCTGACCCTGAGGCTTTATGGAGGCACTCAAGATTGAAGACAAAGCTCCACCTCTCCCAGCAAAAAAAAAAAAAAAGAAAAAAAGAAGAAAAGAAGAAGAAAGTCTAATTCTTTTGTTATTGTAATAAAACCAAAACATTCTTATCACCTGGAGTATGCTCGTACAGTCTGTCAATCTAGGGAAGTGATAATTGCATCAAATAATGGCTCTAATTTTCAAGGATATAAAACACATTTCAAAAATAAACTTTGATTAATAAATGTGCATTGGACCAAAAAAGTGCTGCATGCAAGATTTCTGATAGGTGTGGTGCACTTTTTTCTGAATTAAAACTGAAGATATATAAAAGCAGAGCTGTCATTTGTATTTCTTAGCTCAGAAAGATTCATGTCATGATGTTTGCCTTAAATATTAGTTGAATATTACAACTTCCAAATACTTGTCTCACTCACAACAACGGATCTAGCACTGGGAAAACAGGGAAAATCCCCCGGGTGCTGAGCGACACTAGGACTGTGTGGGAAGACTTACTGAGACTCCTGACATGGTCGGAAACTGTACTTCTGGTTTTCCAGAAGTACAGTTTAAGACTGTGGGGAAGCCTCAGAAGGCTTCCCCAGACAATCTTAGAGTTGTGCAAGGCCCCGTCACGTTTTGAAGGTAGGGGCAACGGCATTGAGCAGAGGAGCATCATAGTGGACCTTTGCCCCGGGAGCGGGGAGCGGTCCAACAGTGCTCACTCACTACATAAGAATTCTCCACTCATTCATCCATCCACCCACTATTCTCCAGCCCTCCTCCCCTCCCATTGACATTTCTGCTACTCTGATACTACCATAAGAATATAAGAAAAGTCATCCTGGATCAGAACAAGGGCCCATCTTTCTGTATCTCACAGGGGCCCACCAGACACCTCAGGGAATACCAAGACAACAATAAACTTGTATCCTATTGTCACCAGTAGCAGTCCTGGGGCTTTTTCCGCCCTGGACCACCTCTCACTTTCCCACCCTAGACCCAGAAGTAATTGCAGCAATGTCAGCAAGTTGCTGCAATCACTTCCAGAACCATGCTGGGAGTTGAAGCCACTCCTGGCATGATTCTGCATCACTCTGGGCAGCTCCCCCTTCCACCCCTCCAGAGGATAGGAAAGACAAGACTCAGAATGGCAAAGAATTATGCCCAGAGTGGCTGCCACTCCTGAGAGGATACTGCTCTGGGGTGAGTCTTTCTTCCCCTCAGAAGAGATGACAGATGCAGCCCAGAAATGAACCCAGAGTGGCTGCAACTCTCCTCTCCAACCCAGAATGAATGTAACTCTCCTTGGAGAAGATGAAAGACATGTGATGTGGAAAGACCATAGCGGTATGGAATCACATCCAGAGTGGATGCAACTTGCAAATATAAATATATTTATATTTATATAAACACAGATGTTGGAGGGAGTGAGGCCGGCAGTACCACCCCTGCAGGTGTGGCACTCAGAATATTTGCTCCCCTTGCTTCCCTAGGTATGCTACTGGTTGCCATTCCCTTTCATCTGTCATTCAGAGATAGGCTACCGTGAAAACCCAGAGGTTGCATATAGTCTCCATGACTGTTTTTTCTCCCCTTAATTATCAAATAATAAAAACAAAAAGGCAATAACGATAAAAACAAGTCCACATTTCACCAGCATTGCACATCCTTTGAATCAGGCCCAAAGTGCTAAACCTTAAGTCAGCCACAGGAAGACCTGGAAAATGTACTTTTCACAAAAGCTACTGGCATCTCCTATGGCTCTTGGGAAAACTACATTTTTCATATTTACTTGTGCCTAAAAGCTGCACACCAACAACTGAAAAGGGAAATAATGTTCCTTTTTGTTTGTTGTTTTAGCAGAGCCAGATAAGTGGGCAGAAGGGGAAAATTTAAGGTATTGTTGATGGGTGATGATAGGTGGGTAAGAATTAGGAAGGAGGCTTGTGGAAGTGAGAGAGAGGCATTGTGAGCTTGCACTTTGCTATTTATGAGTAAGAACTGCTTGCACTCAGAGAAGTCTACCTTGTGTTTTTCTATAAGGCATGTCTCTTGTAATTAAATAATTCTCATGTATGTTTGCATGTGGGATGATTGAATAAGGGAGGAGGCATGGCCTGGTGCTAGAGGACATGCTGTGCATGCATAAGATCTCAAATTCAATCCCTGGCATCTCCATGTAGGGAAGTGAAAAATTCCTGTCTCAAACTCAGGATAGCTGTTGGCAGTCAGTATCAACAATACTGAGCTCAAGGAGCCAATTATGAGGTAGCTTCCTATAATCCAATCACACCTACAGTAGTGATACAGAAGTGACCAAAGCAGTGGATCATGTAGTGAAACACAGGCACCTTGAATTAATGCATTTCCCTCTACACACTGGCAGTGCTCTTGTGGCACACTGGCATGTTTCAGAACTTCGTTTAGGTGTTGGTACTCTAAAGCAGGGGTGTCCAAAGTTTTTGGCAGGAGGGCCACATCATCTCTCTGACACTGTGTCGGGGGCCAGGGGGAAAAAAGAATTAATTTACATTTCAGATTTGAATAAATTTACATACGTTTACATAAATGAATATATTAAAGATGAACTTATATGAATGAATGAAGGTCTTGCAATAACTGAAGGCCTATAAAAGGTCTTGCACAAAGCAAGGCTGGCCTTTCCTTTGCTGCCACTACTGCATCACAGATATGAAACAGCAACCAGTGGAGGGAGCCCTCATCCCACAGCTCATGCGAGAGGTCAACAGTTGCCCTCACGCTGAGAGCAGTTGCATCAGGCCAGTGTGGGCTCCAACAAATCACAGAGGGCCAGAGGCTCATTGAAGACTGGGAGCTCCCTGAGGGCCGCATTGAGAGGCCTCAAGGGCCGCAAGTGGCCCCAGGGCCGGGGTTTGGGCACCCCTGCTCTAAAGACTGGAATCACATAGCACAGCTACCCTTTACACAGGGAGTTTACAAGCAGTTGCCATTAAACCATGTTCTTAGAAAATCCATAATTTCTTGGAAACTCATCGGTTTCATCCAGTAATGGCAAAACTAAAATACAGCTTGCCTGCCGTGACTGATCTTCCCCTGTCACAGATAACTTGAGAGGTACGATGGGCATGTGAGACTGAATTTAAACGCTCCCCTGAGTTTGCTGCACTATTTGTGGATGAATGAAATGGATAGGCAATTCAGAAACTTTTGAGGAGAAAACAGGGTCAAATTCTCAGAAACAGACACGCATTTCTCACAAAAGGACAACGAAGCCCAACAGGCCTGGCCAATATTACACGTGAACCTAATGAGAGGCCCAGACTTCTTTACAATTCAGATAAGCTGAAGCCTTCAGTAGACAAGTTGATGTTGACCTTGAAAGTATACCTGTTGAAAATATCTGGCTTTCAGTGAAGGAGCAATTGGAGTCCTGTATAATTCAAAACTACTCACAGTTCCATAGGTATCAGATAATTGATTCTGATGCTAATATTACTCAGGTAATTGGTTAATGTAGAACCCAATCCTAACTAACATCCCTAGTGCTAATGCAACCATGCCAATAGGGTGTGTGCTGCATCTGGATTTGGGGGGGGGGGGAGGAATCAGTCACAGAAGCCTCTTCAAGGTAAGGAAACTTTTGTTCCCTTCACTTCCCCAATGGATCTCCTCAGATCTACATTAGCTATTTTGCTGGTGTAAGTTTGTGCAGAGTAAGGGAGAGGAAAGGGGAGGAGGGACAGAAATTGGATCCTGCTGCAAGTCAGTGCCACAAGGATCCAGCCCTCCCTCTCGTTTCAACTTCTGCTGTATCCCCTTCACCACGCAAACACTCCCCAGCTGCTTCCACTTCCTGTCCTGCCATCACCTGGCCCCAATAGAGGCTTACCAGAACTCCCATGGGTAGCTGGCTGTGGCAGGAGGTGTCTGACACTGCCACCATTTGCACCAGTGGCTCCAAAATGGCCAGCAATGGCAGCATGCTGTACATGCTGCCATATGGCCACTCGAGACAGCTATTCTGCTGTTGTAAACATTAGTTAGAATTGGACTAGTAGTTCAGTATTGTCTGCACTGATGGACAGTATTTCTTCAGTAAGGCTGTTTTTTAATCCTTCCTAAAGATTGAACCTGGAACCTTCCACAAGCAAAGTACATAATCTGACACTGAACAAGTCTCCTCTCCCATTGAATAACACAGAAACACTCAATGTCAACAGACCTCAAAATATTCTATTGTAGCATGTGATAAAATGATCCAGTCAAACTTGAGCACTCTTAAGTCCCACTGATTTCAATGAGAGAGATTTAAGCACATGCTTAACTTTTGCACTGAAAGCAATAGTACTTAAAAGTGCTTAACTTTGACAGGATCAGGCCCTAGATTGAGAATGAATAGAAGAATTGCAATTATCTTAACTGCCCTGCCCTCTTGTGTCTGATATAGGACTATAAAGATACGCAAGATCCTTTGAATAAAAATAGCTACAATATATTTATGTTCTTACAACTTGGAAGCTAGGTACAGTAGCACAGCGATTAATAAAAATAGCTGTCTGTAAGGAAGTGAGTTTATAAGGAAGTTGCACCAGAGGCACTAAATGAAATTGTGTTGCCATTTGCAATAAGCCAAGAACAATGGAATGAATACAGATTTATCATTCCAAAGCAAGATCAAGGACAGTTCTATTGTGCATCATTTCTCCCCAGCAGTACATAATGAAAGGGATTTGCATTGTGTGAGTGCAGAAAATATCATTACAAATCCACTTAAATGCTGATCTCAGTACTGCCAACAAACAAAAGGCAGTTAGAGGATACAGTATCAAAGACTTTGCTGGATATGTGGGCTTTTTTAAAATTAAAAATGTATATCACTTTAGAAATAAGACTCATACTTGATCCCACAAGGAAGCTGCAGTGTTGGCCCAGCAGAACAAAATCCTCAGAAATAATATGTATATTATTATTATGTAGTGAACTAATAGTTCACTAACTAAATCTGAACTGATATTATTCAGAGTTTTGAACCATTTCACCAATGCGCTGCTTTTGCTGACACTTGTTCAGGGTATCTTGTGAAAATCATTCCAAATTTGTCTCTCTTTTTTTTTCCTCATTCTAAATTATCTTCAGTTGCTTTCAGTGACATAACCAAATAACCAATCTAATTAGTTACATAGAATTTTGACAGCCACCCATTCATTGTGTGATCCCTGATTGGCTGCAATCATCTCTGTGACTAATCCAGAAGGGCAGAAGCTACAGCAGCAAAAGCCAAGAGGAAAATGTCAGCAAAGCAGCTGAAGCGGGGGGGGGGGGGGGGATGACACTGAAGAAGACTGAAAAATGAAGCAATTTCACAATCCTTAATTCTAACAAGACAGAATTAGACTTAAATGTTTAATTTTGATTGGGCTGAGCCTCAAAGAGTAGTTGTTGGATGTTTTAGGCTGAAATCCTATGCACACTTTTTAAACAGTAAGCCCCACTGAACACAGTAAGAGTAACTCCTGAGTAAACATGTATAGGATTGCGCTTCAGATATATTCCATCCTCTTTCAACTTTGAGTTGAAAAATGAAACAAGAAAATATATGGCACATCCCCAATAATAATAATAATAACAACAACAACAACAGGTATTTATATACCGCCTTTCTTGGTCTTTATTCAAGACTTTATTCAAGGCGGTTTACATAGGCAGGCTTTATTTAAATCCCTTATTAAATAGGGATTTTTACAATTTGAAAGAAGGTTCTTTCTTTCAAGAACCACTACATTCAGGTGTTTCATTCCGATCTGGCTTCACATTCTGGCCTCCATCCTCCCACGCTCAGAGCAGATGGAATAGCTCGGCTTCAGCTTGTCAGCTGCTTCAAGGTCGCATGGTGCCGGTGGCCTCGAACTGGCGACCTTGTGGATGTTATCTTCAGGCAGACGGAGGCTCTACCCTCTAGACCAGACCTCCTGCCCCAAACTCCAAGCAATGTTCAAATACACTGATAAAAAAATCATTTTTTACTATTCATTATTTTACTATATTGTCAGGCCCCAGGCTGATGCCCAATGCCATGAGACCACCTCTGGCTTCCTTGGTGCAAGTCTGTCCTGCCAGTCTCAGCTACTCCCCTCTGGGTTACAGCACATCAGAGTGTCAAGAGTGATCTCAGACACTCCGGGGGGGGGGTTACTGAGGCTATTGGAGTGGCGCTCAGGCAGACAGCCTTCCCCCGTGGTGCCTGCCTCACCAATCCTCCGTCTGCCCGTCCTGGGCCACCCCAGCTTTATGGAGCCTTGAGGCGCCACTCAACAGCGCACCTTCCCCTTCTGTCTCATCTCCCTGCAGATTCTCCCTGGCATCCAGGGAGGCTGTGGGCACTGGCTGGGGCTGCCTTCGGCAGGTATCTGGTATCAGAGGTATCTGCCTCTGGGCAGCCTGCCCGGCATCCGAGTGGTGCTGTGGTCTTGCCCGGAGGGCGGGGCCCATCCTTGGCATCACCAACCAGTGACATCACCACCCCACCAGGAGATACTCATGAAGGCCATGGGGCCTCCCTGTGCCCTCCCAGGTGGAGAGTGAGGGCTCCCCCATTGGCCACTCTACACGCAGTCTTGGCTGGCCGGATGTGAGGTCCAGCCTGCCCGTAATGACAGCAGCAGAGGTTTTGCTGTGGCTAGCCCCTTGGTCAGGTGCAGGGCTGGGTGCAGCACGCCTGCAGATGCTGGACTCCCCCCCAGGGTAGCTGCAGGGAGAGCAGTGCGGGCCTGACCACCTCCCTGAGGATCCCGTCCAATCCACCCCCCACTGGGGTCTTGCTGCCAGCTAAGTCAAGGGCCTGGGGGTGGGACGGTCCCCAACACACATGAATTTCAAAGATGCAGATATAATTTTACACAAATGATATAACTCTTGCACAGTGCACATATTTAATTGTGCAGAATAAAAAAGGTAATAGCAAAAATGGCAATGGTTATCCATTGGGAATGTTAACCCTGAAACTGATGCTGGACAGAGAATGAATTGAAAGAAACAAAAGTGTCCAGCATGTCTAGACAATGTTTAGCTTAAGTTTAATATTTATATCCAATTTTTCCTTCAAAAACCCACCAAAGCACCTTATAAAATATAAAGAAATTAAAGTCAACATTTATAATTGAAAACAAGGAATCAAACATTATAAGGTGACTGAAATTAAAAAGTCTTTACTAACTATCTAAAAGAAAATAAAAGGAGAGCCTAACAGACTTCCACCAACAGAGAGTTCCAGAATTTCAGCACCACCAATGACAAGGTAATGGCTCTTATACCCATCCACCTAATTTCATGAACAGATGGAGCAGAAAAAAGGGCCTTATAAGGCCAGTCATAAGGGCTGCTGAAGTTCATACGGGTGAAGGCTGTTTCTAAGGTCATCTGATCCCAAGTAGTTCAGGCTTTAAGGGTCAACATGTTTCTTTAAGGGCTGGTGCCAACACATACTTAATAAAAATTATTAGATAAAACTATAATAGGGTTTAGTACAATAATCAATCCTAGCCTGAATAAAAGTGTATCTTATTAAGCTGGTGTGGGTACTGAATGTAACCCAAAGGCATAAGAACAACAGAATCGAGGATGATAACAGTAGCAGAGAAGAAATTAACACTTTATTAAATATTTCCCTTGGCATTACAAGGTAGAATAGCAGCAACAATAATGAGTCAGTCATTGTGTTTTTTTGGTATATATAAAAGTGACACTGTAAAGCAACTGCTTGGCATTTTTTCATTACAAATAGCTGAGGTTCAAAATAACCGCAACATCATATGAGTATACATTGCAATTTAGTAAAATAACAAATGAGAGAAGGGCACAAAACACTACAGGATAACTGACCTCATTAGGTCTGGTGAATACAAGCAGTATGAAGAAGCCTGAAATTAAAGTTTTATCAATTTTTTCCCATTTTCCCCAGATCAACCTCACTACCCCAATGAACTCACTACCCAGATCCACTCATGAACATCAAAATGTAAAGGAAATAAAACATGGGCAAACAAGCATGCATTGGTATCCTATCAGAAAATCAGTATATATGCATAAAAACCTTCCCCCCCCCCAAAAAAAAAGCATTGGACTATTCATTTTTGCAATAGGGACAAGCTTGCAATTCTGTAATCATGGGAGATGGGTTAAAACAGTCGCAGAACCTTCAAGGGCACAGCAGAAATTGATGTAAACAGCCTGGTATCCAATGTCATGTCTCTCCAATATTTTCCTTCCCATCTACAGTGTTCAATAGCTGAACACACTTGACCATACTAGCTACATATGATGAAACAATGTACTGGTGCCTTTCAATACTATTTTTGAGCAAGTTAGGGAGCAGTCCTATCGTTGTCATCCCCCGCTGATGCAGTCGCACAAAAAAGGCAAGTGCTGCATCCAGGGGTGTAGTCAACAACAACATTATTCCACATTTGCTTCCATTTCTCTTCAGAAATTTCATCTGTTTCTTGAACCTGTACTTCCAGTTTCAAAGGCTGCAGTTCTGCACAGAGTTGGCTTAAATCTCTTTGAAGTCAATGGGAGTGAAGCTCACCATGCTCAAGATTTCAGCCAAAGTACACTACCTACTGGAATTATACTCCTTTATAATCCCCCATTGGAATAAACAGCAATCACCCCTTCATTTCCATGGGATAACACAGGAGAACTTCCTCTAATGCATTATGCTCAAAGTCATTTCTCTTCTTTGTACAGTTGATTTTTTATTTTAATAACATTTTTAAACATGACTTTGGAAAGAACGTTCCTAAAGAAATTCAACCAATATAATGCTGCATTCACCTTCAAAAGTATATTCTACTCACCCAGTACATCTTGTTTCAAAGTCATATTTTAATTTAGCTTTTTCAAGAATTCCTGATTGCTAGTATTTAATTTTTTTAACATTCTTTAAACAGGATTTCAGAAGGCATCTTTCTAAAGAAAGCTAATCCATATAATTTACCATTCACCTTCAAAGCATATTAGATCGTCCTGTTCTTTTTGTTACAGAACATAAAAGTGTAAGGGCAAAAATGACTGCACAGTATTTCAGTCAAGATTGCCTCTGGAAACTAAGGAAAGTCCATCATCATTATGAGAAGTACAGTTATCAAGGCAATGGGGAATTCAGAAAAGATTTCTGAAGTGTACCTTTTTCCCAAAGGATACAATGCAGTAGGGCAGTAAAAGTACAGTGCATCCCTTTGATCAGGTTTAAGGATTTTGAGAGGAAATAATTGTCTTGAGTTTCCTATGATGTGATTGTCTGAGTTCAAGCATACAGGATTTTAGAAATGTCAATGTATACAGCTCATTGTAAACAAGAAACAGGCCCCACTAATCCAACAGTTTTCTGGAAATGATCCAGAGCCTCATTTGTCTATAAGGAAGAGCTGCCATCTTCTGACTTAACAGAAATCACCAGAAGGAGACATATTTGCAGGAAGCAAGTTATGTGCTCTAATACAACAACATTGGCTCCTGCTTCCTTCCCTAATCAAGCCAGTGCACACACAGCCATACAAACAGGGGCCTCATATTGTCAAAGTGTGTGTGTTGCTCCTCCAACACACTGCATGTATTCATATAAAGAAGTGCATTTATTCCTTTGAAAGACTTATCCCCCTGCCTTTTTCCTCATGGTCTCCAACGGGGTTTATATACACAAAATGAAACCAATTCAAGGATACTTTGGTTAAAACAAATTAGAGAATAAAATCAACAATAGAACAGCATCAGCATTAAGAACAGCATCTTAATAAGGGATCACTCAAAGAACTGATAAACAAGGCAGCTTTCGGCACTGAAAGGATAACCTGTCCATTGTCTCAGTATACCTTCCACAAATATGTGAAAGTGCCGACAGTCAGCATTCCAGTTAGCTCCCTCTCTCGCACTCACCCCCTTTTAAGGGCAAAGTGTGAAAGTGGAAGTTACACATCTCTTCACTGTGAAGCATGAGTGGTGCAAAATGCACATACATGTTGCAGTATTTCACTTCCTCATCATATGGGTTGGTCCTGATATCTGAAAAGAGGGTGGATCAGTCACCACGCTGCAACACCCTCAGCATACTTAGTTCTGTGAAACATCTTCTATTTCATTTGATAACTCACAGAAAGTATAACAGATCACTTGCCAGAAACAATCAAGACACATCCTTCTTTTGCATAAGAAAAAAAATATTTTGTACTTACATTAAAAGATTTATAGGTTGCCTTTCTCTGTGATTCCAGGTGGCTCACAGTGACAATTCAAAAGTAATAAAAGTTCTGTAGGTTCAGAATAAAAGTTCTGTAGACAGTTCTGTAATAAAAGTTCTGTAGACATTCTGTAAAAGTTCAGAATAAAAGTTCTGTAGACAGCCACTCTTTATAGCCTTCATAGATCTCACGAAGGCTTTCGACCTGGTCAGCAGGGATGGCCTCTTCAAGATTCTCCCCAAGATTGGATGTCCACCCAGGCTCTTCAGCATCATCAGATCCTTCCACAAGGACATGAAGGGCACTGTTGTCTTTGATGGCTCCACATCAGACCCCTTTGACATCCGAAGCGGCGTGAAGCAGGGCTGTGTTCTTGCACCAACCTTGTTTGGGATCTTCTTCGCTGTCCTGCTGAAGCAGGCCTTTGGAACTACAACAGAAGGCATCTATCTCCGGACCAGATCAGATGGAAAGCTCTTCAACCTCTCCAGACTGAGAGCAAAGTCCAAAGTCCAGCTGAAATGTCTGCGTGACTTCCTCTTTGCCGACGATGCAGCTATCACTACCCACTCTGCCAAAGATCTCCAGCAGCTCATGGATCGTTTTAGCAAGGCCTGCCAAGATTTTGGACTGACAATCAGCCTGAAGAAAACACAGGTCATGGTTCAGGATGTGGACTTACCTCCCTGCATTACAATCTCTGCGCATGAACTGGAGGTTGTCCATGACTTTGTGTACCTTGGCTCAACGATCTCCGACACTCTTTCTCTCGATACCGAGCTAAACAAACGCATCGGTAAAGCAGCTACCACGTTTTCCAGACTCACAAAGAGAGTCTGGTCCAACAAGAAGCTGACGGAACATACCAAGATCCAGGTCTACAGAGCTTGCGTCCTGAGTACACTTCTGTACTGCAGCGAGTCATGGACTCTTCACTCACAACAGGAGAGGAAACTGAATGCTTTCCACATGCGCTGCCTCCGACGTATTCTCGGCATCACCTGGCAGGACAAAGTTTCAAACAACACAGTCCTGGAACGTGCTGGAATCCCTAGCATGTATGCACTACTGAAACAGAGACACCTGCGTTGGCTCGGTCATGTTGTGAGAATGGATGATGGCCGGATCCCAAAGGATCTCCTCTATGGAGAACTTGTGCAAGGAAAGCGCCCTACAGGTAGACCACAGCTGCGATACAAGGACATCTGCAAGAGGGATCTGAAGGCCTTAGGGATGGACCTCAACAAGTGGGAAACCCTGTCCTCTGAGCGGCCCGCTTGGAGGCAGGCTGTGCAACATGGCCTTTCCCAGTTTGAAGAGACACATGGCCAACAGTCTGAGGCTAAGAGGCAAAGAAGGAAGGCCCATAGCCAGGGAGACAGGCCAGGGACAGACTGCACTTGCTCCCAGTGTGGAAGGGATTGTCACTCCCGAATCGGCCTTTTCAGCCACACTAGACGCTGCTCCAGAACCACCTTTCAGAGCGCGATACCATAGTCTTTCGAGACTGAAGGTTGCCAACACCAAAAGTTCTGTAAGAACAATAAAATGCAGAACTAATAGATCACATTATCAGAATATGGCATCAAATCAATAAGAGAGAAAGTGAGCTAAAAACACACACACCCTCAGAACTAGAGGCCGGCTGTAATAAATATATATTCATCCTTCTAAAAAAAACAAAACACCAAGCAGTTTCCATAGGAAAGGAGACACTGAGAAGGCCCTCTTAAAAGAGGCATCCCAAGAGTGGTCACACCTGACACTGCACCAGAACCACCCCAACTATGACGTCAATGCTCTTTGATACTCTCACAAACTGCATCCCGACAGCGATGGGACATGCAAAGAGGCTTCCCCAGAAGGTCTCAGGGCAGAGGTAGACTGATGTGGAGGAAGGCAATGTATCAGGTTTCTCAGTCCCAAGCCATTTAGGTCTTGAGAAGTCATAACCAGCATCTTGAATTGCACCTGGAAGCAAAATGAATTGTGCCCTTTTCCCCTCACAGAGAAACATCAACTGCCCTGTGAGGAGAAGGGCAAGGAAAAGAAGAAGTCAAAGGCATATCCCACCTTTTACTTTTGTAGACTACATGTAGAAAAATTACTGTAAGTCTTCTGAGGCACCTCCAATGGGGAGGGAAAAGTTAGATAATCTTTATTTTAAATAATCATAAATTGGAAACCAGTGCAGCCAGAATATCAACAGAATGCAGCTGTTGATACCTTTGCAGTGATCCACCTGAAGCCAGTGGTGTTGCTAGGGGTGTGCAGGCCACACCGGGTGACGCACAAGAGGAGGACGCGCATTGTGGGTGATGCGCTAAAATCGCAGTGGTTAGGAGCAACCCCATCATGTTATATAGTGTCAGATGTGGAATTTACAGCAGAATGCAGTGCAAAAAAAACCAGAGTGAAATATCTCCTTTGTATCAAAAGTTATTGGCAAAAAACCGGAAAACAAAAAATGCATGGAGCCCAATGGACAGTAAAACCAAGCTGTATCGCAAGTTTACTCATGAGTAGGCAAACTTGCCTTAGTCTGTCGGAAAGGGAAGACTGAGAGGAATCCAACAACATCACAATGGTCCTGATCCAATGAATGTAGCTCCCCAAAAAAAACAGAGAAGGAGGTCCCTCCCTCCAAGCTGGCGAATGTATTTAGCCCTATGGAAAGCAAAACTAAGCCACATGGTCACGTTTACTCGGGAGTAAGCAAACGTGCCTTGGCTCCTGGGCAGGTCAGGCAAAGGGAAATGTGAGGCCACCAGAATGGTCCTGATTGGATGCAACTGGAGGTCAACAAATGCTGCAGAAGGCAGCCTCCCCCCCCCCCTTAAAAAGAATGAAACAGAGGCTTGACAGGGTAAGGTGAATTTTTTTTCTGTTTTAGGCTGCAATCCTATCTACACTTTCCTGGGAGTAAGCCCCAGAAGTAATGGAACTTACTTCTGAGTAGACAGGCATAGGCTTGGGCTCTCAGACTTGTAAAGCCAGGTGGGTCCTGATAGTGATATGCTTGAAACAGAAGAACTTAAATTGAACTGGGTACTGGGAAGGGGTGAGAATCTTACTGATTCTTTTGGGGGGGGGTGTTATTGCAGGCAGGCTACAAAGAAAATTCACTTGGTGGAACAGGGCTGGCTTCCCCTTGTTTAATGATTTGTTTTACTTTAATTATAATTATTTATTTATTTTAATTTGCTGTATGAAGCTGACGGGGGGGGGAATGTGACACTACTAGTGACCAAAATCACTAAAATCACAGTTTGTAAAAATAATACCATCATATTATATATCAATCAATGTGTAATTTCATGCACAATGCAATGAAACAAACTCCATTGAAATATCTTTATTCTATCAAAAGGTACAACCAAAAAACCAGTGGGGGTGAGGCGATGGTAGATCACCATGTCCACCACCTGGAGTGTTGCCCCACCCACTGCATAGGGGTGAAGCGCTGACCTCCTGCACCAGGTGACGCAGACCCCAGTGACATCACTGCCTGAAGCTTCTTCATGGACTGCCCCATGTAAAACTCTCTGTAGTAGCCCAGACAAGAAGTGATCAAGGCATACTGAAGCCAGGCTTGACTGAGACAAAGCAAGAGTCCCTTAGCACCACCGTCTAAAACCTACCATCCAAAAAGACCAGCACCACCATAAAGCACTGCCCCTATACTTATCCCATCCCCTGGTCCAGAAGGATACCATCATCAGTGGTATTCAACACCACTGAGAGGTCCAGCAGAATCAACAGGGATGCATATCTTGGTGTAGATCACTACAGTAAGTAAAGGTGCAGTCCTAACCAACTTTCCAGCACTGGCACAGCTGTGCCAGTGGGGCATGTGTGGCATCCTGCAGTTGGCGGCAGTCATGGAGGCCTCCTCAAGGTAAAACAATGTTCCCTAACCTTGGAGTTGCATTGCCCTTACCTCAGTGCTGGAAAGTTGGTTAGAATTGCACTGTAAAGCTTTTTCAGTCTAAAACCAAGTCAAAAGTCAAACTGATATGGGTCAAGTTAATTTGACTGTCCCTCCTCACAAGCCCTTTCAATTCCTCCCCCCCCCCATCATCCCTGTTCAAATATTACCAGACTGATAAGGGAAGTGACCACTTCAAAAAACCAACCATGTTGCTCTGATAATGCAAACACATTTTAAAAAATCTTGCCAGTGTAAATGCCTCTGCAGTTGTTCCTTTGTCAATCCAGATGGACGCAAAAGCTTCCAGCTGCAGACCGCTACAGCCTTCCATCTCCTTATGCACCTGGTATGGAATACAGTGCAACACCATATTTCCAAATCCAAGAACAAGCTTTGGAAGGAAAGGCGGGGCAATATGAAAGTTGCCACAAACATGACCCAGGTCAATTTACGAGATTGGAAGAGTCAATATATCTCAGACACGCCTTTTTCTGCAGCTAGTTCACTTCACACACCTGTTTCTCTGTCAGTGTAGCATCACACTACAAGCTGACCAGAACATGATATTGGAAATCAGAATGATGGTGACCTATCCAAATTCGCCATAAATAAAATTATAATAACAGAACATTACACTTCGTAAATTCCACTTTCAATCTGGATCAACAGAACTTTCACAAATGAACTTACATTTTTATTGCCCTCATCATTTCTGTTAACATACATCCAGTGGCATAGCTAAGGGGGTGCAGGGGGTAGCAGTAACTAGCAGACACTAGTGACCAAAATTGTGAAAATCTTGATATGAATGAATAATTCCATCATGTTATATATCATGGAAAGGTAATTCAATGCAGAGTGCAATGAAACAAACTGCACCAGAATATCTGTATTCTTTCAAAGGTTATGGCCAATTAACCAGAAAATGAAAACACAACTATCTTGTGGAACAAAAAGTGGATTTGCTTAATTCCAAACTGACCTATGAGACTGATTGTTCTGATTGCCAATGAGATGTTATTATGATACAACATGGAACCAATAAATTTTTATTTATTTACTTAATTAAATTTGATTTTATCATGCGGGGGGGGGGGGCTACAAATCTTCTTTGACCCCAGGTAGCAGATAGATGCCTTAGCTTTGCCACTGACTGGGGAAGGCAGCATAGCAAGTGAGTGGTGAGCTGCTGGGGGGAGAAGGTGGGTTCCTCCTAATTTTCACTTTTTAAAAAGCCCAGGCATGATGTCACTTTCGGTTGTGACATCACTTCCAGGGCAACATTGTGAGCTTGGCACCAGTCTAAATGATCATTAGCTACGCCACTGCATACGTCTCTTTAAATTTGCTACTTCAACAATTCTCCTACTTTGACCTCTTTCAGCAAATCCTGTTCCATACACGATCCACTTCTCAGCAAAATATCCCAGTGTGTAAGGGAAAGATTGCAGGAGTACTTGAGAGACCCACTGAAGGTCTAAAAAAGACTCTTTGTGCAATTATTCTTCACAATTCCTCACACCATTAATCTTTCATTTCAGTGACTTCTAGAAGATCTAATGCATTTGGGGATAATTCATCCCTGGTGAGACTTCATCGATTTCAAAAGTATCACATCACGGATTAATCTGGTCCTGCGTGCCTGGTGCAGCTCAATTATCACTTCAGCTTGCAGTCATTTGTTGGATTAAAAGAATTCTTCTCTTGTAAAACCCACACACACACCTCATAATCCTGTTTGTGACTCTGTTTCTCAATTGTATGGAATGTTATCACATTCTGTTCCTTTGTGATGTGTTATGTAGAAAGTTTATTAATCCTCTGATAATTCCTTTTGATGTCCAATGTGCAGTAATTTATTTACAATAAATAAAAACACTAAAATGGAGACTACTTATTTCATGTTCTTTAGTACAGAGAAGCATCTGTTTCTTTCATTCTTTGCCCCCTTGGTCCTTGGCCTCATTTGTCCATACTACTGACTATTGCTTTTTTCCTATTGGCTGCATCAATATAGAATGTGTATGTGACATCCCAACACTTTGATATGATGGTGTCAGATGCACTTGTAAACACGGCCACATTTCTGCCTGCCACAAGCAATAGGACTGATGTCAGGGTGAATACACGCAGCCAGGGAATGTGAGGGTTAAGAGGATTCAGGAAGATGGCACTCAAAAACAACTGCCACTAAAGAAACAAAAGAGCATCAAACAGCACTGTTCACTGAGACTTCTTTTCTTCAAATTAGCTGTTTGGCTGCATACTTCTGAGGCAAATATTATAATTAGAGAACATTTGATGCAGTCCTACTTCAAACAGATTGTCACCAGACTGAGCAAGTTGAGACAATTCAGAAATAAATTGAGGCCCCAATCCTATCACCCACTACAAGTGCCAATGCTATTGTGTCATAAAATGTGTGTGCTGCTAGACAAATACAGATAAGTAAAAGCATTTTGTATTTACTTCCTGGTAGACTGCCTAATTGTCAGTGGGTCTCCTTGGACATATGCACCTATTTTGGCAGCATATGCCCAAGTAGTGGAAAGGGGCAGGGAAGTTTTAGAAAGAAGGGCAAGATCTGGTGTGCGCCATTGCTGCTGGATCCACTTTCTCACCCCTGGTTCCCTCTCCCTCACCTCCCAGAAACACTCCTGTTCTTCCAACTTCCTCCTCCATTCCTCCCACCATCTGCTCCCAAAACCTACTCACTTGCCCTGGTGGAAAGTGGTTCTGCCACCAGCCCATACACAGAACTACCAGTGAGGTTATTGATGGTCTTGTAGTGCAGGTGGAGTTGGCAAGCACAAAAACATCACACAACATATGCCAGGATGCAGGCCCTGGCTCTCCCATTAGCAGAGCACATGTTCCTCCAGCAAATAGGATTGGGCTTTAAGTAAAACAACCAAGATCACTGGAGTCATGCTGCTAAATAATGCTATGTTGCAAATCTGGGCTATTTAAGAACAATCTCCCTGAACCAGGAAGAGAGATCCATGTGTAGAAGCACAGACAGATGCAGATACAAGTGAACATTCCCACCTGCTTTACAATGTTCACTAAACTGACTACAGTAGATTGCCTTTTGATATTAATGGCATCTGATATTAATGGCCTATCTCCATCTGAAGACAGCATTTGTTGCATGCAACCAATAAGGCATTACTAGAGCTGGACTGATAACCAGTTTCTACTTGACAGTTCCTAATAACCACATTTAAACTCTAGTGTGTACACATTTCTTATTATCTTTATTAATGTTCACATACAAACAATACCAATCTAGATTTAGCCTTACAAAGCATTTTTTCTGACAACTGCTTGTGGGCTTTGATTCTTGGTCAGCAAGCTATGCCTTTACTGGTTTATGTGATGCTTTCTGCTTCAGAAGGCTTAGAAGCTGGCAGGGAAACAAACTGATATATCAGAAATGGAGGTAAACAAACCTGGATATGGTATCATTTCTTTGAGAGAGAAACCATGGGGTAAGGACTGATGATGTCTCCCCATTTCCATTACTGCTATTGACATTATAAATGTATTTGCTTATCTTAGCCATATCCAGGCCCTCAGTGTGTATGGCCAAACTGCACCTGTCAGGAGGGAGTGAAAGCATGCAGGCAAGCCCCCTTTCTATGATGACTCACTCCTGAAGCCCTGGCCTGTACAGTGTTTCTGATTACAGGGAAAATCTCCCCCTACGCACAGTGTTTGTTGCTGCAAACAAATGCTCTCCATGTGGGTATGGGCTTGGAGAGTGCAGGCACAGGGTGTGCTGGCATGTTCTTGCTCCCACCAAATATGTGGGGTTTCACCAGGCAAACTGAAGGTTTGAACAGAGATCACTAGGGGGTGCGGGGCCGCACCAGGTGACGCCCTGGGGGGGTGATGCGCCCTGGGGGGAGGGTGCACTAACATTGCGGGATTAGGAGCTACCACATCTTGCCATACACTGTTGGATGCAGAATGGCCAGTGGAGTGCAGTGCAAAAAACAGAATCGAAATAGCTCATTTCGGTCAAAAGTTATGGCCAAAAAACCAGAAGGAAAAAATGCATGGAGCCCTATGGAAAGTGAAAGTGAGTTGTAGCGTGCGTTTACTCGCGAGTAAGCATACTTGCCATAGTCCTTCAGAAAGGGCAGGCTGAGAGGAATCCAATGACATCTGAATGGTCCTGATCCAATGAATGCAGCCCCCCAAAATACCCGGGAAGCTCCCCCCTCCCAGCTGCGAGTCTGAGCCCCAAAAGAAGTCACATGGTCGTGTTTACTCACAAGTAGGCGGATTTGCCTTAGTTGAGGCAGGCTGAGAGGCTCCAAGGACATCAGAATGGTCCTCATCCAATGAGTGCAGCCCCCAAAAACACCGGAGAAAGAGGTTACTCCCTCCCAGCTCCCTCCCTCCCAGTCTATGGAGCCCTATGGAAAGCAAAGCTGCCTCACAGTCACATTTACTCTCGAGTAGGCAGACGTGCCTTGGCTGGTGGTCAGGCCAGGCAAAGGGGAATGTGAGGAGGGTCCCGATTCAATGGAGCTGCTCCAGAAGGCAGCCTCCCCCCCCCAAAAAAAAAGAAAAAAAGAAAAAAAGAGGCTTGAATGGTAAGGGGAAAATTTTCTATTTTGTACTTGCAAAGCCAGGAGAGTCTTTATCTTAATGTGCGTGAAATAGAAGAACTTTAAACTGGGCACTGGGGAGGGCTGAAAGTCTCACTGATTCTTTTTGGGGGTTGTTATTGCAGGCAGACTACAGAATAAGCTCCATTGACCACTATGGAACTTACTTCAGAGTAGACATGCATAGGATTGGGCTCACAGGCTGCAATCCTACCCACACTTTCCTGAGAGTAAGCCCCATTGACCACTATGGGACTTACTTCAGAGTAGATTCAGTTGGTGGAAAAGGACTGGCTCCTGCTTATTTAATTATTTTATTTTAATTTAATTATTTATAATTATTTATTTTAATTTGCTTGATGATGTCACTTCTGGCCATGACATCACTTCCAATGGATCCTGGACAGATTGTAATTATAAAAAGTGGGACACAGTGCTAAAACTTTGAGAACTGCTGCAATAAGGTGTTAGTGACACAGGGTGTGTGTATGTGAGACTCTACAAGTTTTCAAAATCACTACAGTCAGAGTTTGGAGGAATAATCCCATATCAATGAATGCATAATTTCATGCAGAATGCAATGAAACAAACCATATTGAAATATCTGTGTTCTAACAAAAGGTACAGCCAAAAAACCTGTGGGGGTGGGGCGATGGTACATCACCACGCCCACCACCTGGGGCATTGCCCCGCCCACTACATGGGGTGATGTGCAGGCCTCCTGCACCGGGTGACGCGAATCTTAGTGATGCCACTGACAGAGATTCTGTCAAGAAAATAATCTGGGGGCGGGGGGAGAAACACAACAAAAATATATCAAACAGAAATTTCACTTTTCTGTGGTTCAGAAGTTGGACTTAGACCTGGAAATCCAGGTTCAAATCCCTGTTCAGCCATGAAACTTCCTGGGTTACCTTGGGCCTGTCACTCTCTCTCAGCCTCACCAACCTCACAGGGTTGTTGTGAGGACAAAAATGAAGGAAGGAATCATGTACACCACCCTGATCTCCTTCGAGGTATAAAAATGTGGGAAATGAGTGTGGTATAAAAATGTGGGAAATAAAATTGGGGTATCTTTGCTCCTTCCCACTGGCATCAGGGAATTCCTATCTGGCAACCAGCTAGCACTTCTAGTGGGAAGGGGATTGACAGGCTCAACCAAACCAAGCCTGGGACAATGAGCAGCCAACTCAGCCATCCGATTTCCAGCAGGGATTTCTCACATTTTTGTTCCTTGCCTGATTGGCAAGTGAGGAATTTTTTCACCCTTCACCCTTCAGTGAGGAATTTTTTCACTCACTCCAGACTTTTCTAAGGGTATGGTGGTGTGAGACAGGTTGGTCACAACTGGCAGAAATAAGGATCAGTTGTGCACTCTGGAGGTAAGAGTTATGGGGGAACCAGAATTGATCTGGCTCTCATATGCTGGTGGGTGACTCCTGAAACTTGGATTACAAAACTGAGTACAAATGTTTCTCAGCGTAGGGAAGCTAACACAATTCAGCTTCCCCAATTCTTGTGAGTTGGGATAGAGAGGTTTGGATCAGGAGCAGCTGATATATAGCTGAGTCAGGGTGGGAATACAATCCACAAAAGGAGAATAGAGAGTGGCTTGCTGTCTCCTTCTGATTAGGGGTGAGCACTAAAGAGGGAGGAATGTTTGGCGATAGGACCCTCTGCAGAGTATTTACATAGATTGTTGATTGGCATTGATTTCAATAAATGTGGTCCGGTTTGTGGCCCAGATACAAGTTTGTCTTGTATCTTATGGGGGGTTTGTGAGCAAAATATATGTCCAGGATATTTGATATCCCATCAAAATATGGGATATGACCCAACCAAAATGAACTTTCAACACCTATTGAGGAATCATTAAAATCAATGAATCAATTGCTCAAATTTGGCTGGGATATTATACAGCTGAAAGAAGCCCTATAGTTAAGAACCTTTCCTATATTCTATCTTTATACCATCTGAGAATCTTTTCCATTATGAAATCAAAATGACTTAGGCTGCAATCCTATTCACACCTTCCTGGGAGTAAATCCCATGGACTATAATGGAACTTACTTCTGAGTAGACATGCATAGGGTTGGGCTCTTCATCTATCAATATGTTATCTGCCACTAAGAATCTACCTAGAGAGGAGCATATGGCTATATGTCAGACAAAGTCACTGTAAAATAACTGAGTTAC